>NW_026972363.1:0-419990 GCF_036711695.1 Zophobas morio
GCTTAATTATATTTTAAGTTTTATGTTTATATATTTTTTATTTTGATTAATTATTAATTTTGAAGTTTAGTAATTAGATACTTTGTACAATAAATTTATAATTCAAAAGTTCAAGTATAATTTATATATATTAACTTCTTAATAAAACATGTGCAAGTTAATTAAAACTATCTTTTTAGCTATTTTTGTAGTTGAAATTTATTGAACAGAAATTTTTTTTTAGTTGTGCATTTTGTGCAATCGAATAATGCTCGAGCGGCACAATGACATTTAAAAAGTCGATGTATATAAATCTTAAGAAAATGTCTTTAAATTCTAATATTGATTAAATTATACTTTTAATGCTGAACTTATAAGTTGCTTACTTATTCTACAAGGCGGTAGTATACTTTCTACAAAAAATATTAATTTGTAAAGTTAAAAAAGGAAAATTAGTTGGTTTTTAATTTTCTATCAAAAAAAAAAAATTTCCCGTAGAAGAACTTTGTACTTGTCGATCTTTTTTTTGTTTAACTTTATTTTATTTTTATTATATGAAAAGATCTCTTATATTTTTTAATATAGTTTACTTTTTGAATTGATGGATTTCTTTGGGCTTTTCTACTTTATATCTTGAAATCTTTTATATTAAATTTTAAAGTTAAAGATATTTTTTTCTGCCTTCTTGATTGAAGTTTATCCTAACTCTTTAACGTTTATTATACTTTTTAATTTATTATAATTTTGACGTTCTTTTTATTTTTTTTAATTAATTATTTCGAAACGTTAATTTGATTGCAATAATAATAATAATAATAATAAATTTTAACTTATTTTTTCTGGTTATTTACTTCATTATTTTGTTTATATTTACTTTTTTTTAGTATTTATTATTATATTCTATTACTATTTGCATTATTAAAATCCTTTGTGTTATTTTTCTTAAAAGCTACTGACTTTATTCAAAAGTTTTATATCCTTTACTTTTTTTTTTTTTAAATTCTATATTTTATAGTTTTTTTGGTTTTTTTATATTAAAAAGTTTTATTTATAGTAACTTTTATATAAATAAATATAATTCAGTTTGGGTATTTAAAATTGCTGTCAACAATTTTAAGTTTACATAACCGCGAGTAAGTTTTTATAAATTTAATACAAATTTTGAATTGACCTAGTTTTTTTACCTTTTTCATAATTATATACTTTCTAAAAACATATTGCTATAGAAGTATATACGTTTTAAAGGTTTTTTTTATATTATATTATTCATTAATAGAATTTGTTCCATATTTAATTATAATTTTGAGCTTTTATTCCGTGTAACTATTTTTGATTATGATAATAAACTTTTTGTTAAATAAAAATATTTATTAATTTTTTTTAATACAATAAAAACTTAAAATATTTTTTTTTAATTTTTTTTTTAGATTATGTATTAACTTTTCATTGTGGCACGTTAAAAGTCGTTGATCAAATCTTTTTGAAAATGTTAAATCCTGAAGTGGACTTGAAGCCTGACTGGATACTTTATTTATTCGTGAGTAAAGTGTTTATAAGTAAACTTTAGATTAATTTTTTTTACAAGCAAAAAGTTTTTATTAATTAGTTAAAATTTTTATTTAAGGAAGGAATTATTTTAAATTTAGCTTATGCTTAAAAGTATAATTGTTATACAAGAGATTTGGGGACATTTTTTTGTATGAAGGATTTTTATAAGCATAATTGAAATTTAATTTGTTGCTTTATTTATAGAATTTGAGAAGTATACAACTACCGAGGTTTTATAAAAATTTATCAAAGCATTTTTGTTAAAAATAAAAATTATTTATTTTTAAGTAAACGTTTTTGGAGTTATATTATAAGTTCTAAGTTTTTTTAAATATAATAGATTTATATTATTAAACTTTTTATATTTTCTTGTATTAAAGATGTATAATTTATATTTGAATATGTTTTTATAAGTAAAACTTTTATAAGAGCAATTTCTAGAGACGTTTCTATATAAATAATCTTTTAATGTTTCTTGTAAAATATTTTTAAATTTATTTTTAATAAACTGTTTTAAGGAATTGAGATTATTTTATATAAATGTTATAAATTTACAATGATTATTATATATTTTTACTTTGAGTAAAACTTCTTTACTGAATAAAGTCATCAAGGCATTTTTATTATGCAAATAAAATTCTTGAGCATAAAATTTAGCATTTTTTTATATATTAAAATATTTTTTGAAAATTTATAATAAAATATATATAGAAAATATTACTTTTTATGAGGCTTTACATAAAATATAGTAGAAAAAAGGGTTGAGTCTTAATTTATTTTAAAATTGAGTATATTCTAAAAGTTTTTTGTATAGAATCTTTTGGGTTTGGATATTATTTATATGGAGAGAAAAAATATAATATTTATTTTTATCGTTTATTAATTTTTATTAATAACTTTTTATTAATATATTCTTTATATCTTTTTTATTTATTATGTATATAATACTTATATTATTTGCTTCATTTTATATATTATTTAAGCAATGTTTTTATGGTCTTGTACACAATCCTTTCTTTTTAAAAAAAACTTTTTATGTAAAAAGTTTGGTAAATTTAGATTAGGACTGTGTTTAGACTAAAAAATATATATTATTTTTTGCATTAATTTTGTTAGTAATTATAATTTTTTTTTTGTATATTTAAAAAATTGTACATTTTGCTCATTTCTTTTTCAAGTAATAATTTATTTAAACTAATTTAGTGTTCGGTTTTGTATTATTTGCTAGCAATTTTGTTTTTTATTTTGTTTAATATTTTCATTTTAGTATATTAATATACTCAATTTTTTTTAAGTGGACTATTTTTTTATTAATATATCATGAATTTGTTTGAATTTCGCCTTAGGCTTGTTAGCAATTCTAATTTTTTTTTACTTTTTTTGGCTCATTTTTAACTATTTTAGATTTGTTCTTATTCTTTTGCTCAATTTTTTTTAAAAAAATCATGAAAGTGTTTGGGTTCGGTTTGTAGTAACTATATATATATAATACTCTAAGAATTATTTTGTATAATTTATTTTTCCAAATTCTGAAAAAATTTAAATTTACTTTTTGATATTGCTATATTAAAAATTTTTTAACAGTATTTACTTGTATTTACTTGTAATTAAAAAAGTAATTTCTAGTAGTGATTTTTTTAACAGCAAGAATCTTGCACTTTTTTTAAAAAACTTTGAATTTAATTTTTGCCAATTTTATTTTTATTATAAGTGTATTTAATAAAAAAATTATTAAAAACTAAAAAGGTTAGTGAAAGTACTTTAATTAAAAAAAAAAAAACAAAAGATTATTGCAAAATCTATAAAAGGGTGATTATAATTTTTATTGTGCACCGAACCTTTTTATAAAATACAAGTAATTTTTAAAAACCAAATTTGTAAATGCAAGTTATGTTAAGACGATTATTTTTTTTCCTGTGCGCCAAACTTTTTTAATAAATAAGATTTATAATAAATTGAAAAGCCATTTCTATTAAAAAAATGATTATAATTAGTTTGTGCACCAACTTTTTTTAATGGCATGCAGTTGGATATTATTGCAGATTCCTACGAACCCGCAGCTAACATGGCCGAATCTGAGACAAACGCTATTGACGAGCTGATCTTCTATCTCAGCGAATCCGACCAGCACGGTAATCTATTTAATAATTACTATTTTTTAAAAAAACCATTATATCATAAAAAATGAACTTATATATGTCTTTTCTGTTTATAATTTTAAAAAAAAATCATAATATATAATTTAAAATTTATAATTTTAATGCAGAAATACTTTTTTTTAAGTTTATATAAAGTACTATAGAATTTACTTTTAATTATAATATTCTATAAGGAGGAATTATTTGTAAAGCTATACAGTTGTAATGAAAGTTTAATTGGACTTACATTTTGATTTTTGTTTTGATATATTTTTATGTCAGTTGACTTTTTTAATGTATTTATATATAAAGTTATATTTTTTAAATAAAAAATTAACATAAAAAATAAATTACTGCTAATAATATAATAGTTGAAATAGGATAAAGGTATTTATAAATAAGAATTTGTTTTGTGATGCATCAGCCCGCCGCGAATATTAAATTTAATTTTTTATAATACGAAATCTGCAATTAATTTTAATAACATTTTAAGATTTATAAGAAATTTTTGACATAATCTGTTTTTAATAAAATTTAAATTGCACTACATAAATTAAAGGTTAATTTAACGTTTAGAGAAATTTTATGTAAAACGTTATCGTTTAAAATTTTTAATAATCCAAAAGCTTGTCTTTTTTTAATTTAAGAAAAAATTTTCGATTTCTAAAAGATTCACAAAATTATAAATTCTATTTTGTTTTAAAGTAAATATACTTTATTGGTATAAAGTGTTTTGTTTATAGAACTATATAAGTTGAGCGCTTTCTTATAAAATTATATATAATTTAATCTAATTTTTTCTGATAAATTATAAAATAATCATAAAGAAATTTAGTGTAAAATAATTTATAAAGTTTTCCTTAAAGATTCCTTTAATTAGTGAAAAGGTTTTTTTGTTTTCTGGGAAGTTTAATTAGCTCCATAAAAATTTAATAAAATTTTTTTTTTGTAAACTAAATTTGCTATTAATTTTTTAAATTAATTTCAATATAATAAAAAAAACTAGTTATATATAAAGTTTTTATTAGTTTTATTTTCTATTAGATTAATTTTTTTTAATACCAAATTACTTTTAAAATTCCTATAAGTCCCAAAGTATTTTTATTCTTAAATATATGGACATAAATGAGTTATAAATTTTGTTTGAAAGAAGTAAAATTTACTTTTAATTTTATAAATAAATTTATTAATAAATTAGTTTTTAAAATATAACAATTTATTTTTGTTTTGTTATCAATTTTAAATTTAATAAAATTTTTCATAATTTTCTTTTGTATTTTTTTAACTCCAGTAGAAATTAATTTATAATAAATAAATTTTATTTAAAATTTCAGAGAATAAACTTTTTAGATGTTAGCTATCATTTAAAAATTTAATAACTTATTTTATATAAATGCTTTATTTTTATTAATATTTAGTTAAATAAAATTTTTTGCTATATTAATTTAAAGTTTTTAATAATAAATTTGGAATTGCATTTTGGCTAAACAATTTTTCCCACAACTTAAAAATTTTAAATAATTAATTTCTAAATTTTTATTATATTTTTCAAGTTTGATTAGAACTATTAATTTTTGAATCCATATTACATTATAAATTATTTTTTATTTTGCTAAATCTGTACTCTTTAATTTTTACATTTTTAAATTTTATTTTGTTTAGATGTCCTGCGTCGTTTCGGAATCAGCCGAAAGAAAATGTCTTTACTTACTAATAAACTAAAATCCAAACGCGATATACTTTTGTTTCTCACTTCATCTCGAAAATCTGGAAATCGCGTGCATGGATCCACTTACGTTTATTTTAGAGATGTTCGTTTGTATAAATTATAAATTTTGGATTTAAATTTATATTTATTTAATATAAAAGTAAATATAGTTTTTAGGATTAATTTACAACAACAAACTACTTCGTATATTATTGTCTATATAATTAAAAGATTATTTTTAAACTAATTTTAAAATTTTAATTTTTATTTAATTTAATTTCCAAAGAATTCTAATATCTCTTAAATTTAATTTTTTATTAATTAAGTTTGAATAAAAGTTTTAATCTAAAGCTGTTTCTATAATTTTCTAATATAAATAATTTATTTGTTATCTGAAATTTATAATTTCAATTTTTTACTCGTTCAGTTTGGAAATAATTACATTAAAAAAGTTTTAATCTAAAGCTGTATCTATAATTTTGTAAATATATAAATAATTTTATTTATATTTGCATTATTTAATATTAATATTTTATTCATTTTCAAGTTTATAGATTTTACAATAAAAAAAGTTTGTTTTGAAGCAACATTTTTCTAATCTTGTAATTATATGAATTAGTTAATCTTATAATTTCAATTTCTTATTAATCTTAAAGTTTAAAGATTTAATATAAAAGAAGTTTATTAGAAAGCACCCTCTACAATTTTATATATTTATATATATAATTTAAATTTAATTGAATTTTATTATTTAATTTTTTTTAAATTATTCTTTAAGGTGTTAGATTTAGTACAGCAGCTACTTGTCAAAGTGGAACAATCTCGCGAGTTGCTAAACAGTGTTCAGGCCAACTATCTTGCTCAGGTTTGATAAAAACTGCCTATACAGTTTAACTCAATTTTTTTTAAAGTGACAATTCGAATATTATTAGTAGAATTTTTTTACTAATACTCGTAAATTTTTTAAAAATGTTTTCGTATATTTTTTAAAGCTAATAAATATCTTTCTAGTTTTAATTTATCGGAAATTTAATAAGAATTGCAAACCATTAAGCAACTTTTTTGATATCTATATTTTTGAAAAAGTTTTCTACTTGATAAATTTATTGAAATCGTATGCAGATAACCATTTTCTGGCTAACAGTCTATAAGTGTTTAAGTTTACAATTTTTAAAGTACTTTAAGTTAAATATTTGAAATTTTGTTTTTTTAGGAAAATTAATTTAAATATTTTTTCCTTTCTTTAGTTAAGCGTTCAATTGAGCGTCAATTCCAACAAATCCAACGACTCGTTAAACAAACTCACCGTCGCTTCTGTTATTTTTCTTCCTTTAAATTTAGTAAAATAATAATTTTTTTAATTTTTCCTTATTTATTTATATATAATTATGCGAAACTTTTTTTTTATATGTTAATTTCTTAATTTTCTGTTTCTTAAGCGGTTTGATTTAAAAATAAATAACATTGCAAAAAAATTAAATTTTTATAATTTTTACAAAAATAGATTGCTGGAGTTTTAGGGATGAACGTTCCTATCCCTTTTCAACGCTCCGGCTCGCTCCTACCTTTTTTTGCAGTTGTTGGCATTATGGTGATGGGAGCTTTAGTTTTCGCATTTGTGTGCAAAAGATTTAAATATTTATGATAATTATAAATTCTAGTTTTAGTATACATAAGAATTTTAATTATAAGTAAAAAATAAAGCGGTTAGTTGAGATTTTTTATTTATTTTAACTTTATCACCGAAAGCTGGAGTTATTATTATAAGATAGGTGGAATTTTTTTAATAAAAAGATTAGGGGTAAGTTTTAATTTAGGGTATTGGCGATGACTCTTCTTGATTTATTAAATTATGTTCTCTGTAACAATTGGAGCTATAATTAGATAAATAGCGATGACTCTTCTTAATTTATAAATTCTGTATAAGCATTTTTTCCCTTCTCGTTTAATAGTAAAGAGAAACACTGAAATACCGAAAGCATCGAATTGAGAGTGCTTACTTGAATTTTTTTTTAAGCTGCATTTATAAAACGCTCTTAAAATATTTATATGAAATCTTATAACAGAATTTTAAGCAGCTAATTTTTCAAAATTGTTATCGAAAAATTGAAAAAGTATAGTTGAATTGAGAGCCAGTAAACTTTTTTAAAACTGTTTTCTTCAATGCGTAAATACTAAATGTATGTAATGACCTTGCCAGTTACAAATTATAACTAAGCCAAGACATGTTAAGCAAACGTGATTGTGGTTATTCCCGCGCAACTATAATTATGTTAAAAACTAACTCTGGAAATTCTTAAGGCCAAAAAAAAACTTGGTCACTTTTAAAATTTCCATGCAAACCGTATTTTTATACTTGAATTGCCAATAGTTCAACTTTTAACAATAATAGCAGACGCTAGCTTACACAGAGTAAAAATAAAAAATATAAATTTTTAAAATTAGACGCTTTATAAAATTGAAAAAATTATCAGGAGTTGGTTTGAAAATTCAAAAAGTAGTTAAGACTTTATAAAAAAATATTACAACAACCATCAATTGTCAGGTTATAAAAGTCAAATTTTTTTTGTGCAGTTGAAAACACAGATTTACTATTAGAATAACTTGCAAAAACAAACAAAAGTTTTAAAAATTAAATTAACTAAGTGGTTATAAATATAAGAGCAATCAAAACAGTTATTAACATCTTAACAAATTATATAATTTTTTAATACATTTTAAACAACGCAATGCATATGACCTGTTTGAAAAAATACAAATCTTGAAAGAAAATTTTATTGAAAAAACAAGTATGTTATTTATAATTAAGTAAAACGCTAACAAGAGGATCTATTTATTTAAGGATAGATATTTTGAATAAGATTAAAAATTATGGCTGAATAAATATAATTGATGAAAAAATAACGGAAGTTAAGAATAATAACCAGAGAGTAACCAAAAAAAAAAATAGAAAAGTACTTGCTGCCTTGTACCTGCTTTGTTGGTCTTCAGGGGAGACAACGCCCGGGCGCTCCGTTGTTTGCCGAAAAACATTCATTTAGCCCTGCACCCCGCGAAGCATAACGGATTTCCAGCGTTTTGTGGGTCGGATATTTTTTTGTCAATATCACCCTCTAATTATTGAAATTGTGCATTGCTTTACCTAATTTCCTTTTATCTTTCGTACAGAAATTATAATAATGTTGTATATTTATATATCAATGCTTTAATTTTTTTTTTTTAAATTTTTGAAGATCCTTTTTGAACTTACAACTTTGGCATGCATTATAAATTTCCCAGGCTTCAATTACAAACCAAAAAACTATTGAGGGTACCAAAAAACTTTTTTAAAGTTCGAGTTCTTTATTTTTTAATGTTTTATATATAAATTTTCTAACTTACTATCGTTATCCTTTACTGTATTTTACTTCACTAACATAATTTATTATTCTGGTACTAAAAAAAGTTGGTCTTCAGAAGGCTTTCATCTACTAAGAAAGGCGATTACATTACTATTGATCACGAATTTGACGCTGTGGTTGTAGGTGCTGGCGGGGCTGGTTTACGTGCGGCCTTTGGGCTTGCTGAGATGGGACTAAAGACCGCTTGCATTACCAAGTTGTTTCCAACGCGTTCCCACACAGTTGCTGCACAAGGTTTGTAATTTCCCTTTTCTATTTTTTCTCTTCTATAATTTTCCTGTTATAGGTGGCATCAATGCTGCTTTGGGCAACATGTCCCAGGACGACTGGCGCTGGCATTTTTATGACACCGTCAAAGGTTCAGATTGGCTAGGAGATCAGGCATTACTAACTCTATATTGCATTTTTTTACTTTAGCGTGTAGTAAACTTAACCTATTTATACAGGATGCCATCCACTATATGACTAGGGAAGCACCCGACTGTGTGAGGGAACTGGAGCACTATGGGTGCCCCTTTAGTCGCACGGAGACCGGTCTAATATACCAGAGACCTTTCGGTGGACAGAGCTTGGGGTACGGAAAGGGTGGGCAGGCCCACCGCTGCTGCGCCGTGGCGGACAGGTGTTTTTCTTTGTGCATTACTAACACAGTTTAGCTCAACTGTGGTGCCTCTAGGACTGGTCACGCTATTCTCCATACGCTCTACGGTCAGTCTCTGCGCTTCAACACGCAGTATTTCATCGAATACTTTGCCCTCGATCTTCTGATGGACGAGGGGCGGTGTGTCGGCGTTTTGGCCATGAACATGGAAGATGGCACCCTTCACCGCTTCCGAGCACATGATACCGTGCTGGCCACGGGCGGGTACGGTCGCGCCTACTTCTCCTGCACCTCTGCCCACACTTGCACGGGTTCACCTTTTTCGGGAAACATTCTCTGTAATACTTACACGATTCGTTTTGCCCTTTTGGCCTTATTAAGGAGACGGAAACGCGATGGTTGCACGCGCTAAACTGCCTTTGGAAGATTTGGAGTTTGTTCAGTTTCATCCAACTGGGATATACGGCGTCGGCTGCTTGATCACGGAGGGCTCCCGAGGAGAGGGCGGCTATTTGGTCAACAGCGAAGGTCTTCTTCTTAAAATTTCTGCCCGCGTGTACAGACCCACCTTTTGCGCAGGAGAGCGCTTTATGGAGCGATACGCACCCACCGCCAAGGACCTCGCCTCCCGAGACGTCGTTTCGAGGGCTTCTACCATCGAAATTCGAGAAGGCAGGGGTGTGGGCCCGCTGAAAGACCACGTGTATCTTCAGCTACACCACCTGCCCCCCGACATATTGCACGAACGGCTGCCGGCCATATCCGAAACTGCCAGGTCTCTTGCCGCTTACTGGCTTAGCTTTTTTTTCATTGTTTCCCTGTACCAGCATTTTTGCTGGAGTAGATGTGACTAAGGAGCCGATCCCTGTTCTTCCGACCGTCCACTACAACATGGGCGGCATTCCCACCAACTACCACGGACAGGTCATCACTCACGAGGTAATTAGCTTAAGGACGCAGAATTGGATGTGTCCATCCGCCTTAGCGCTAAACTGCTGTTCTCTTCTTTTGTAGAACGGGCGTGATAAAGTCGTTCCTGGTCTTTACGCTGCTGGCGAGGCGGCGGCTGTCTCTGTTCACGGCGCTAATCGATTAGGCGCCAATTCGCTTTTGGACATTGTTGTGTTCGGCAGAGCATGTGCACACCACATATCCAAGCACTTGACGCCAGGGAAACCTCACAAGCCGTTGAGCGAGGTGAGTGCCCCGCGAGTTCGGCAGGCAAAACACTACAGCTCACACGCTATGCTTGTCAGGGCGCAGGGGAGGAAATAATAGCAACTCTAGACAGAGTGAGGTTTTCCAGCGGAAGTCGCAAAGTTGCAGACCTGCGGCTTGAGATGCAAAGAGTTGGTTTTATCATCCCGTTGCCATTTGTTTTAATTTTCTTAGGCGTGCGCATTACAAATTAAAGGTCATGCAAAACCACGCTGCCGTGTTTCGGGACGGACCGACTTTGCGGGAGGGCATTGAGAAAATCGACCAATGCAACAAAAACCTTGAAGATCTCCAATGTACATTCTGATTGAACAGTTCTGTTTTAGAGGACAGCTTATTGGTCTCCTGACAGTATATGACCGCGGCCTCATTTGGAACACAGACTTAATTGAGGCGCTAGAACTTTACAACTTGATGACGAATGCCAGGCAGACCATGTACTCGGCCGAAGCCCGAAGGGAGTCCAGAGGCGCCCACTCCCGCGAGGACTACCCTAAGCGCATTGATGAGTATGACTACAGCCGACCGATCCCCGGCCAGACTTACAATAAGGACCACTGGCGCAAGCACACCCTGTCGTGGGATCTGAATGGTTGTTAATTTTATGGACTTTCTTAAGGGAAATATAACAATTCTATCTAACACCCACCGGTAACAGGGAAAATAAAGCTAGCGTACAGACCAGTGATCGATAATACACTCGACGAAAAAGAATGCAAAACAGTTCCGCCGGTTATCCGGGTATACTGAGTGAGTAAGAATAGAAGAAATTTTAACAAGTCTGGAACTCCTACTACTTACAATAAAGCATAAAAGTCAAAATAAACTTTACACTTATTAATGTGATAAATAAGCCACCTCGAGTTTATAACTTTTGCTAGAAGTATATACCGATTACGCCAGTATAAGCTGGCTAGAGACTAGACCTCATATACATATTCTATACTAACTACTTATCCTAAAAACCAGTAAAACTAAGTTTTCTATAAAAAACTAAAATTTTTTTATCGAGATAATATTAATTGGATTACGTTACTCTACCTTAAACTTTTTTTTAAGAAAAAAAAAAGGATAGTCCTTTAAATATATTTTATTCTAATATATTTTCGGTTAAAAGCCCCTTAAAGCTGTCACAAGGAACGTAAGAAACAACGGTATAAAATTTGTCTCGGGACTTCTCATCTTGTTCTCTATGACGTGAAAGACGAAGGCGAATTCGACGAGGAACATTCCTAATACCCCTGGACCACACTTGACGATTCAAATTTACATCGATTCTGACGTCCCTAGTGCGCATTTGCTTAGAGGCAAATTTTTTGATCTCTTTAATGGCGCGAGGAGCCCGTTTTTTGAAAGAACTAATTTTAAAAAAAATTGAAATAGTTAACAAAAAAGACGATGAATCTATTAAATCTTACAGTCCGTGAATTCGCTTATGGATGTTTATAGTGCACTCCCGGGTAATAACTTCCCCTAAAATACCCTTTTTCTTAGAAAAAATAGACATGACTCCTAAAAGAGACCGCTTGTAGTGCAAGCTAGGTTTTTAAAAAAATATTTCACGGGTCAGAAAGTAGGTGGGGGAGTAAATCTTTATAGAAGAACCCCTTCACTCGCAACTTAAAGTTTATAACACGTGGGCGAGGGCTTTGCTCATTTTGCCTCTGCTACAGCCTCTAAGATTTTTTGTCTGGATAACGAAAATTGACTAACTCGTATATAAGGCTTACTTTTATCGAACGTAGTTAAGTATATTGATTTCTTCGTGCTCCTTTTTCTATGGCGCTTAAGTTTTTAAATAAATAGTAAACTATTGTGCTATAGGGTGCAGATTTTTTAGTGGATAAAAAAGCTTGGATCAAGGTCAAGTGCTTCTGGGGTCAATCTAGAATACTTTTCAAACAAAATACGCCACGAACATTTTCCAAACAACGCTGGAGTTTTTTGAAACTTTTGCTAGGCTATAAATGGCGGAGTACTAATCTTGTTTGGTTTTGCTGGTGGCGCACCCACCCGTTTTTAATACAGAGGTGTTAGTTGCAAAAATTTGTTATTTAATTTATAAATCCCTTACTTGAAATTAATATAATTCATACAGTTAATGACAAAACGAAGGGTTTCATATTTTTATGACCCAGATGTTCCCCACTTTCATTATGGTTCAGGCCACCCTATGAAACCGCAAAGGCTTGCACTTACTAACAGCTTGGTTTTTAGCTATGACTTGTATAAAAAAATGGAGGTTACGTTTTTAATAAAAACTTTTTATATACTTCAGTGGCTTAAATTTTATATAAAACATTATTTATTAGTTATTATTTTAGATTTATCGATCTTACAAAGCTACAGAACGTGATTTAACACGTTTTCATTCAGAAGAATATATTGATTTTCTTAAAAGAATCACACCTAATAATATTGATGAATTTAGCTCTAGTTTATCTCGTTTTAACATAGGTACTTTCTTTTAAAATGAAACACTCGTTCTATTAAAGTGTAAAGATAAGGAACAAACTATGTTAGAAAAGTTTGCTTGTTCTATGCTTCTAAAATTTATGAATAAAAATTGACTTTAGGGGAAGACTGCCCAGTATTTTCAGGGATGTACGATTTCTTTTGCATGTCGGCGGGAGCATCTATTGAAGGTTTACTCTATAAATAATATTATTAAATTTATTGATATTTTTTTTTGGAAGGTGCAGTTAAGTTAAATAACCAGATGTGTGATATTGCCATTAACTGGTCTGGTGGCCTTCACCACGCCAAGCGCTTCGAAGCTTCTGGCTTTTGCTACGTTAATGATATCGTGCTTGCCATACTCGAACTTTTGAAGTATTATTTAATATCTGGTTTCCTCTTAAATAAGATGTGTTTTTGTTTTTTTAATATAATTATTATAATTGGCGCAGTAATGCTAAAAAATCGTATTACCTCAAGTTTTATTCCTTTCACTATTTTTTGGTTTAAAAGAAGGTTATAAGTATTTTAATTTTATTTTTTTAGATATCATCCTCGAGTCTTGTACATTGACATCGACGTTCACCACGGCGACGGCGTTCAGGAGGCGTTTTACTTAACAGACCGCGTGATGACCGTTTCTTTTCATAAATTCGGTGCAAACTTTTTTCCGGGTACCATAGAAACAATTACTGAAGACTTCCTTTTCTTGTTCTTATTGTGCTCGCGTGCTCGGTAGGTACGGGCGACTTGTACGAGCTGGGAGCCGACCGTGGAAAGAACTATTCCATCAACGTTCCTTTAAAAGTTCTTTTTCTTTTACTAATTGACTCATGTATATCTGCGACATTTGCTTATTGTAGGACGGCATAGATGACCACAACTACCTTCACTTGTTTCGGCCCGTCCTTCAAACCGTGATGAGCTACTACCGTCCCACCGCTATTGTACTTCAGTGTGGCGCCGATTCGTTGGGTTTGCTACTCACAACAGTATTGAAAATTGTTGGCATTGTTAATACTTTTATCAGGTAACGATCGGCTTGGTGGGTTTAATCTTAGCATAAAAGGCCACGGCGAATGTGTGAAGTTTGTCAAAGTTCTTTTATTTGCCTCGTTGCACTTTCCTCTGACTTCACAGCGTCCTTATTTCTTTCCTATAGAGCTTTGGTGTGCCGACGCTCGTGCTGGGGGGCGGCGGTTACACTATCCGTAATGTAGCCCGCTGTTGGACTTACGAAACCGGCGTGCTTTTAGACGCTCAGCTAAAGTTCTCCTCCTGGCTGCTGTTAAATTATTTCCTTATTTTTTTTAATTTCAGTCACGTTCTTCCCATGAACGACTACTTTGAGTACTTCTCTCCGGACTTTTGTTTGTTCCCGGATCTCTCCAGCCACCTTGAAAATATGAATAGTCGCCAGTATTTGGAGCAAGTAACCATCTTTATTCCTCCATTATTATTTTTAATTTTTTTTAAGTTAAAGCAAAAAGTCTGTGAACTTTTAAGACAGTTAGAAGGCGCTCCCAGCGTTGCTATGCATTCTTTTCCTCCTGACATACTTGGCCAGGTCGTACTTTAACTTCCTTGCTTTGGTCCCAATTTTAATAATTCACTTTTATTCTGTATATATTTTCATTTGTTCTTGAAGATTTTTTTTTTCTTTGCTATTTTATAATTAGAAATGAGTATTATTAACTTTTATTTATAAAGGCGTTAAAGGAGGACGAGCAAGAGACTTTTTACAATAAATTTTCTGAAAATGATTATTATGACCACGAGCAAGACATTGACAAAGATCCTCATTGAGTTTAACACTTAGCAGTCGTTACTGTGAGGATTTAATTTTTAATTATAATAGCTAATTTATCAATTGGGACTTCCTTTTAATTTTTATGTAGTCTATAAGTTAGCTTAATGAATTTAATTGGGATCTATAAATATAATTTTGGTTTTGGTATAGATTATAAAGCTGTTTAAAACTGTAACAGAAACAATAAAAACCACTTTTTTCGCATACTTACTTTGTAATAATGTGGGCCTATTCATAGGAAAAAACACCAGTGGTGGTTAGTAGAAAAATTAACATTGCGGATCAGCCAATTTTAGATTTTATAAAGGGGATCTGCGAGGAAGATGTATTGGCAGATAAATACAAAATGACTTCTTCAAACTTTTTTTATTATATACAAAATTTCTCTCAATTACCATTCATTGTTTTATTTGTGTTAAACTAATCAAATTTTATTTAATGCACGCTTAAACAAGTTTGCGCTAAATTAAATCCCTTTTATTTTCATGATTGTGTTCTTTTCACCCTCAAAATGCGTAGTTTTCTGTAAAACTGTAATGCCTACAACAAAAGTATGTTAAGAAAAAGCTCCGAGAATATTTTTTTTTCTCAATTATATTAGGACATTCTTCGGGTTTCTCCGCAAGTTACAAAATTAATATTTAGTACATCCACAATTTGTCTGCTTGTAAGCAATTAAGAATAATCTTTGAAGTTTTTCTTTGAGTACGCACTTCTGCTTTGATCTTCATGCAAAGTTAGCCAGTATTTTGTGACGAAGTCTAATATTTTTTTTATGCTTGTATTATAAAAATATTCTGGTTTTAATTAACTTTTCAGAGTCTAAGTATTGTACTGCGCAAGGTTAAGTAGTAGATATTTTGTTAAACTTGAAGTTTTGTGTATTTTTTTCACTACTTCTCTACTATACCAAGGAAAAGCGTTAATAACTTATATTTATTGGCTTTGCTAGTTAAAAGTTGAAGAAAAAAACCATTTTTGTAACAATTATAAACGGTTGCACCAACTGGGAAGAAATAACATATTTGAGAGTAAATGGCATAACATTCAAAATTTGTTTACTTTTACTGACGAATTCCTTTGCAAGAGTAATTTTTTAATTGTAAAAAATTTTGATTACGCGATTCACAGGTGAAATTTAAAGAACGAAAAAACACTATTTGTTATTCAAAAGTAATTTATATACAATTAACAGTATATGCAATAGCCCCTTCCAGGCCCCCAAATATTTTAAGTGTTAAGTGCAGATGACTTTTTTTATAAAAAAATTCAGGTTTCAAAGTAGTTAAAACTAGTTGAAAACTTTTTAAAAATATCAGAGAAATAATTTATTAATTTTTATAAACTACATACGACACAATGGCTTGTCTTTATACCACGCGAAAAAAACATACTGGCTCAACATTTGAGACTAAAAACTTTGTTTATGTTAAAAGCGGAAAATAGATGACGAGCGCAAACTCCAAGTTATCATTTATAAGCATACGCAGAAAAATTATTATAAACTTGACTAACAAATTCAAATATACTTTACTTAATAAATTTTAATATTATAATAAGCGACAATGCCTCGCTAGTCTTTGACTCTACGGCAGTCATCCGCCAGTTAATAACCTATGTTATTGCTACTTAAAGCAGTTCGCGCCATTTCAAATTTGGTGTAACTAAAGCAAATTGAAAAGATTTTACACAAAAAATGCAAATTTAGAACTGCTACCTAAATTTATAAAGCGGATGCCGATCCAAATGAGGGATATCTAAGAAAAATGCTTTAATTCTTCACACGTTACATAGTAACTATAACTACATAACTAAAAATTAAATACAGATTATTAAAAAATTGATATAATTTAGTCTTCATAATTAAAACATGAGAGGTCAGGAAGAAAGTTATTCCAATTAAAATAATCAGTGAAAGCTTATGTTTATTTAATTTTCTACTTACGAAGTGAAGATGGTAAGCCTTCCTTTCAACCACAGCAGTAAAGTAAACTTTTCCTAAGTTGTAAACAAGTTAAGAAAATGGCTTACAATAATAATTGTAGTGTTAACAAGTATCTGTTACCAATTTGAACAAAAAAGTAATTAACTAAAATCAGTTCAGAATGCTAACAAGGCTTTTTTGAATCTTCAAAATAATTAAAATTTTTGCGATTTTAGTTTTAACCTTGCAGCGTTATCTTCAAAAAGTCCATAAAATCTGTTTTTAAAAAATATATATTTGTATATAACTATATATATACTAACTAACTATTATATATAACTAGGATGCAAACTGTGACAGATTTCTAAATATATACTAAAGGCGGTAAACGGTATTTAACACAGAAAAAAAACTCTATAATAAAAGAATAGTTATAAAAAATATAATAAACTAAATATTTAGATTTAGCCAGTTTGTATAAAGTAAAAAACTTTCACAGCAATGCTAGCCAAAATCGTTGTTTTGGCGACTCATTCTTCACATGTTGTCGTTGTAAGTACGCAACAGCGAATGGGTATTGAGCCGCTAATAATAATAATTGTAATAATTATAATAATAATAAAAGTACAGATAACAAGTCGCCTAAGTTTCGTAGAAAAGATAAAGAAACGTCCAAGAGTAATATGTTCTCTTTTTAACAACCTTGTTAATATTTCTTACCTGTTTTATATAGTTTATAAGGAAAAAATAAAAACTTTAGACTTAACCTCAGTTAATAATCCTCTAACAAAGTGAATAATGGCCCATCCGGCAAAATATTTTTTTAAAACAGGCTTAAAAGGTAGAAACATAGGACAAACCCCACAATTTTCTATGCAACGTAAAAAGCAAAAAAACCAAAGAGCACGCGGATAACAGCGTTTAAATAAAACGGGAAAAAAGTTGCCCCTAGGAAGTGCGTGCGCGCTCGCTTAAAAATTTGAGCTCATGCTTCGGTTTTCCGCGTGGCAATCTTTATTTAGTTTAACATGCTATAGTTAAAATTTATTAAAGGCTTAGCAGTTATTAATTAAAAAAAAACATTTCCAACATGCATCTACTTTTTCGACCTGGTAAGTTTAGAAGCTCTCGGCATAATTATAGAGCTCTGTCATAATGGGAAAGTTGATATAAATGCTGCTTACAAATCACCCGACAGACATATACATAAATTTAACGTTGAGGAGATTTTTGCGGATTTATCAAGCACCTTAATAGCAGTCCTTTGTTAATAGAAGGCTGAAGAATACCATGGAAAAAGGATTGCTAATATAGCCGATGAAAAATGTTTAATGGTTAATGGTAAAAAGGACCCCACACATTGCACAGTCAATGGGGCTTGTGACTTTTTAGATAACACGCTAACACAGTATCACGTATCTGTCATCGTCAATACACTATTTGAACTCTCTTCTGATCAGCTCCGGCCTGATAGAAAGGGAGATAAGTCGGCCTCGAGCGCCTGGGTTGAAAAGGTATCTAGTTGGCCAACATTTAGGGAACTTTTAGACAAAAGTGTAGAGACCATGATGCACGCCTTTAAGAAGCCCCTTATTTAGACATGGCCGTTGTGCAAACGGAGAGGCTATAAAAAAAAGATCTATAGTATACCTACTTCATTTAAAGAACGCAAAAACTCGCAATATGACTCGCCAGACCATTTTCAGATCTCTGATTAAGAGAAGACGAAGGTAGAGGGCAAGATAATATACGAACTCTTGTTTCCAGGCAACAGAAAACTTTATAAGATTAACACTCGAAGGAATTGAAATCTCGGTTTAACGAGAGCTTGCAGAATAAATCAGAGTCTTCTGGGCCTGAGAATTATTCCCTTTGGAAATTAACAAAAGCCATTCGATCTATTGAGACTAGGGACCCAACACCGCCCATCCATGGCGCTGGAGGTTCAGCGACGATACCTTTAAAAATAGTAGAGGGATATGGCGACTCACTGGAGGTCTACTAATTTATGTTAGGAAAGTTCTACGCAAACGAACACCATCTCAAGCACGCATCCACCATAGTTACTGCTTACCTTTTAAGATCTAGTATATGTAACAAGTTTAACCTTACCACCATTGCAGAACTTAAAAATTGTAATCCAACCCCTTAGTATAAGGAAAGTCTCAAAGGTATTTCTAATTTAAAGCTTAAAAATTTTTAACTTTACGAGTTATTTATTTAATGTTAAGGTTAACTGATCAAATACTTACCATTGCCTATCCCAAATGGTTGAAATTAGCAGAAGTAATTTTCCTACCAAAAACGAGGCCCCCTAGCCATTTTCCCAAGATATTCTTAATAAGCTTGTTATCCTCCTAGGATAGGTGGCAGAAGCGGTCATCCTTTCTAGATTACAAGAATTTGTGGAAAGTATGTGCGTCTTGCCTAATTTTTAATTGGGTTTTCGAAAAAATTACTCACGATTCACCAGATTATCAAACTTACAGAAAAGCTACGAAAGCTTTTAACAATAGATAAGAACAGGTGTGGTACTATGAGAAGGCTTTTGAAGCACGATGGTATAGGCTTCAATTAATTACCACCAGCCACCCTTTTTACTTAACTGCGGTGGCATACTCATGATAGAACCTTCATTGGAGGTCGCTATTACAAGATGGGTGTTTCACAAGGCTTCTTACTATTTTCTTTACTTATTTCTATCCACATGTTTGATATGCCACAATCGTCAAATATAAACTTAGCCCATGCTGATTACAAAGCCTTATATTATAGTTCAGAGTCCACCTAGTGGTATTAAAAAACATAGTCTTATCTGACAGTATTTGAGGCATGGTTTTCAGCCTGGAGCTTACTTCCCCAGACACCTAGACTCTCATTAAAGTTAACTGTCATTCCTCGAAATAGGAAGGTTAAACATCTCGTAGTTATGCTTCACTACAGACTAAGCTAGGTTCGCATCTTTAAGTCGCTTATAGAACAGGCAAGCTATAGCCGTTTTAAAGTCCTTACTGTGCAGGAAAAGCAAATTGCTTTGAAAAAAACCTGTTATACAAATTGGTTATACGAACCGCTGATGGTCTATGCTTCTTCAGCCTAAACTGCTCTCCCCTCAAGCAAACATTTATCGCTACAAATACTACAAAATTGCGTTCTTATTTGGCGCGCAGCAGACACTGAGTGTAGCCTCGAGCCTATTTAGGAATATCCATATAAAATTTCACGAAACTGACTTAGTAAAGTCAGGAGGCCACAACTTACTAATTCGACAGGCTCTTGCCTATTCCTCTTTTTTGGTACCTCATGTGCTCACGTTAAAACATTTAGATCTATTAGAAGGGGTGTGTCGCTAAGTTTATAGCTTAATTTATTGTTATTTATAAATTTTTAATAACTATTTTATTACATGTAATATTATTACTTTGCTACTGCTTTTTTATTGATTTATACGATTTAGCTGTGATGACAAAACGAATTCGTTTTTCTCATTGAGGGCGCAATAAAATGTTTGGGAAGTTTTGGCTTCCGCGCCCTCAAATGATAGAGGTAAAGTAGTTCAAGCAGCAATTAATTATAAATCATGCTTGTAGTAAGCCAGAGCTATAAGTTAAGAAATAAAATATAAAAAAATATATTAAGGAATTAATTTTATCTAAATTATAAATAAATATAAAGATAACAGTACATTTTCTCTGCTTGTAATTTATTGATTCATAGTACTACAGAAATACGCAATATAATTTTTAATCCTGCATCTAATACCAACGTGTATCGCGTAGAACTTTAACTTCATACTAGTGTATTCGAGTTAAAAAATTCTTAGAAGCGCTATGACTCAATAACTTCTCTTGCTACCACCCAAGAAATATATAGGGCTCAGCAATTTAAATAAAAACTTTGTTAATTTCAAAATCGAAAAAAAGATGACGTCCGCTAAACTCCGAAGTGAACATTCATAAACATGGGCAGAAAAATTATTATAAACTTTACTAACATATTTTATTATTAACTTTATAAGATTAAATAATGTAATAAGCGAGATACTGCTTAGTATATCATTTAGATGGTAGCCTAAGGGTAATTAAAGAATTTGTTATTTTAGTGCATTTACATATCTACTTTAGTGACTGAGGTATAATAAAGATTTTTCAGTATGAAAACTATATTATAATTTATTATTTCACAAGCCAGCGACACCCCCCACGAAAGAAGCAGGTCACCCCTCAACCACACTATAGAAGCAAAATATCTCTCGAGCCGCGCTACTGGCTATTTACAACCAGCCCTCACTAAGTTTTGTGTACTTATTAACTACAAAATAGTCTAAAATAATTATCCTTAGATGTAAGGTTTTAAACCTACTCTTTCTAAACTGGTGTGGCGGGGCCTACAGCTTTATACTTACTAGTATGTAATCGGTTTATGAGCCTAATGTACTAGTTACAATTTTATAATTTGAAATAGTGTTAGTGTGCAAAATAGCTTTGAATTAAATGGTGGTTTACAAGCTAGAAAAATAAGAACTTACTAACAAAAGCAAACAATACAATCATAATAGTTAAAACTGAATTAAGAAAAAAATAGTGTTTAATTAATAAACTAGGAGAAAATAAGGGCATTGAGCTTTAGAATGCAAACAACGAGCCGTATATGTTGCCGCTCTACAATCTTCGGTTTTGTTTTATACTTTCTTTAAAGCTTTGAAGCAATAATGAATGTTGCTAATTAAAAATACTGCGTCGAGCAAGGCACAGTAGCGCACCTTCATCTGAGCACAACCATGCCGTTTTAACACAATTTTCTTATTTGAGCTACTTTCAAACGTTAAAATATAGTTAGCAAATTTTTTTTTTATATTCTAAAGTATAATTATTATAATGGGTGCAATGCTGCCATTATTTACAGCGTTTTAAACAATTTTGCTCTACTATTTTTTTAAACCTAAAAATTATTTTAACAATAAATAAGTTTTATCCTTTTATATGCCTTCACTAATTTTGAATCAACGAGTTTTCTTTTTGAGGTTAATGAAAATAATAGAAATATTAAACGGTAAATATAATTACCTAATCTAACACTCGTAACCTTAGTTAAGAGCCGCAAAATGCGGTGTTAACTTACTACGATTGCCTCGTAAATATAACAGTCCTGTTCAACCCAGTTAAAAGTAGAAAATCTTAGATATTTCTCTATTAGTACTGGCCCCTAAGTTATATTTTTACTTTATTTGATTTGGTTAAAGAATTTTAAGTAATTTGCTTCGCCCCATTAATCTCATATATATTATAACAACTTTAATATTGGACAAGTTTATTTATCAAAAATAAGCATACTATTGAAATAATTGACTCCCGTTACGCGACATCGTTAAAATATAGCTTAGTCCCGGCGTTTAAAAATGCTACAGAAATTTTTATTCTTCAAGCTTCTAATTAAACACACTTTACTGAATTGATCTCGAAGGTCTAATGGGCATACCTCATTAAAACAAAATAGAAGTTAGCTCATGAAAGCACTAAAAAAAGAAAGTAATTTAAACAAGTGTTTTTATTATGAATATTTTTAATATTAATTAATCAGATTTTGAAACCTTCATAGATTGAGAGTTAATAATAATCGAGACATTCAAAGCTTTTTTTATATTACTTTACACGAAATAAATGAACGTAAACAGAAATTTACATCTTTTTAATTAAGAATTAATTCTGCAGTGAAGTCGTAAAAATTGATAGAGGAAGATAGCAATTATACAAGTGTACGCGCTGGCTTCTATATATTTATGTTACCTTATCATAAAATAATTTTGTTGAAAAACTTAATATTTTATTATTAATAATAAATATATTAATTTATAAGCGATAACTTACGTTAGGTGATTAAAATTAGAAATGAAACATACATAAAAATGCTAATTTTTTGTTCTAAAACTATATTTATTATTTTCAAAACTTTTACTAAAATTTTTAACAAGCCAGACCTCTATTTACAAAACTTACACTCTATTACTTCTAGTATAATTTCTGATAGTTATTCGGTTTTAAGTACTAGTGTATTTCATAGAAAATGTCTTTTTTTTTAAATTTCAGTATTCGTAAGTTCAAACTTAGGTAAAGCCAGTTAACTTTAAATATAGCTGATTGGTGTACACAGTGCACCAATAGTTTTGTGGAATTAACCGCTTTTGTTCTGTTATAAATTTTTTTTTTTTAGTTTGATATGAATCGTTATTTCATATAAATTAAGATAAAAAATAAGTCTTTCTTAAACTTTAAGTTGGAGAAATATATAGAAAAAGTGGACAGAGTAACTTTTTATATTCTTATACTTTTTTTGGTTACAATATTTTTACTATTTTATGTTTAAAGTTATAGTGAAGCTTTCTTTTATATTTATAACCCTAATTCTTTGTACAATTATTTCTAGGATATTTTCTTATAAATTTTAGGACGTGTTATTTACCTATTTTTTGAAAATGTGTTTATTTAACACTTATATTTTCACTTTTTAAAAGCTTTGTTCGGGCTCTTTTATTCCTTTATTCTCTTTCCCTAAAGAGACTATAAAATTTTACTACTTAAATTTTCAACTTTAAGTATATTATTGTTTTTTGTGTCCTTGCTATAGTACACATTGTTCTTTTAAACTATTTATGCCAAGTAGCACAGTGTTAGGCGACCAGAAAAAAAATGACTGCCTTTTTCTAAAATTAAAACTGAAGCCGAGTTGAATACAAAAGAGGATATTAATAGGAGAGCTAGACGGTACTCTTTTTCTTTTCGTCTATTAAAGCTTTTATAGAATTTTATAACTTACATGGGAGCTCTATAATTTTTTTTAAAATTATTAAGTATTAAAGACTTATTTAAATATGAAATTTACTTTAGCGGTAGGTTAATAATAAAAAAATTGATAACTTTTAGATGGCACCTATGTAGCTTTGAAAAACTTAGAGTTAAGAAGTAATATATTATAGTCGTAAAATTTTCGTAGCACTAATCTATAATTTTTATAACTTTAGCTTGTTAAATAAGTTAACTCCGGATAAATATGATATTGTTGAACAGTTATTAAAGCTTCCTTTTCTTGAGCTACCTGTCCTAAAGGGATTTATTGCTTTGGCATGTCTATCCTTGTTTTAGTATTTTCTAATTCTTTATTATACTGAAGGACATAGCTTTACAGGCTTTTGAAAAGGCGTGTCGTGAGCCCCATTTCAGCTCCATGTATGCCCGGATTGTGCGTGATCTTCTCCAAACTACCTCCTTTATAGTGCGTGCTCACCACACTTCATTTTGAAATTACTTTTTTGAGCGGTTATTTATTATTAAAATTTTTAATCACTAGCCGATGTGCTGTTAGCTGTCGGGAGGAAGTACGAGTTCGCTCTAGTGCTGTTGGAAAGAGCAATTTTGAAAAATCATTCTTCCCTAAAGATGTTCTTCTCGGCACTATCAAGTTTATTGGAAAGCTTGGAGCACTTAGTCTTGTACTTCCTGACCTTCTGGATTGGATTCTACAAGAGCTACTTGGGGAGGTGCCAGCCTTTCCTCTCCGTTTCTTGTCTTTGCTTGATATTACTAGTTTTCTTTTGCAGGGAGAAGACTTGAATTGTCTTTGCCTGCTGCTTCAGACGGCGGGTTGGCTGCTGGTTAAAGAGCGCCCTTTACTTGTGGAAGGCCTCGTGGATCGTCTGCAGAGGTTTTTGGCGGCCAGCAAGCCATCCAGTCCCCACGCTGCCTACTGGAGGTAATGTTTTAAAGTACTCATAGCAAATATAAATGGACTTAAGTTGTCTGGTACCAAGCATGTTTTAAAACTCATTACACGAAATTGAACTTCAGATGATGTATATTACTTACGTGACTTATGAATGTCTTACACTTCGACTTTAAACAAGAAGATCTTAATGGATGAACGAACCTTCCTTCCCTGCCCTCCTCTATTCCAGGCTCTTTGCATAAAGCTCGCCAAGCCCAGCAACTTTCAAGGCCGTCCCTTCACTTCTCTGATTTTACTCGCTCGCCTCGCAAATCTCGTGCTCTGCCATCCCCCTTTTTGTTCCACAGCAAGCACAGGGCTTGCTTTGCAGACCGCCTTGAGTGCGACCCTCTACCCGCCCTTCCTCCTTTGATGTCCAACCGCATCCCTATACTGTAATGCCTTCTTGCTACGCCGCTTCAGACGTCGGGGTTCTAATAACTTCACTACCATTCGTCTGCTTTAGTCTTTTCTTTTGCACATCGCTTTTTAGGAAGATCCGGAGCTCAACCGTCTTAAAGATTGGAGAAAAGGACAGCAACCGCAACCAGCAACTTTGAGGTCCCAAATTGCTCTCATCGCAAGCGGGCCGCCTATCATATCTAGAGAGTTTGAAAAAAAAATGCCTTTAGAGGCATGAATGCAGAAAGTGACCACAAAGTCGAAACGGAAGTCGACTTACTCGCGTCTTCTCTGGAGAGGGTACTTGTTATTACCCTTTTTTAAGTATACTGATAAACTTTTTCTTGTATTTACTTTGTAATTATTTCTTTTTAGAACCACTTTCAAGTGACGATGTAGTAGATGTAAGCCATCTATAAGCAGATTTAATGCATTCCCGTTAAGTTGTTTGCTTCAGGACTTTCTGACTTGTGATGCAATTTTTAAACTGGCCCCAGCCGATTTACCGCCTCAAAGGATCGCCAGTTGTTTGTGGAAACGGTTATCACGCGATATTTAGACTACAGTGAAGAGAGCGTATAGAAACTTGACCATCTTATTGTGGCACTCTATAAGCGGAAGGTTCTTACACGTATTGAAATAACTGACGGCATTAAAAGTTTGTTCAGCGACCTCCCAGCCGCCACGGCGCGCTTCCCACTGATTCAGGCTTTCTTCTCCACTTTGCTTGTCTTGTGGATCTTCAAGAAAGTTATACTAATTGGAGATGTCTATGAACTCTGTAAAGTCCACCAGGCAGTTCCATTTTACTCGTCTACGCTCAAAGAATTGCTTACTTTAGCTGGCGTTGTAGTGGTATTTGAGTTCTATTTATTATAAGTCATTTTACTGAAAAATTTCTACGTACTCAAGACGCAGAATCTCACAGGAAAGGCGAAAGCTGAACTATCAGCGGCCTTTTCGTCGGAGAAGAAGTCCGATCTGCTAGACACGATACTTACATACGGGAGTTTATTTTTCTTTCCTCCGTGTTGTGTGTTAAGGCGTTAGCGGAGTGTAATTCCACCCCCCCTCCCGTTCCCCAGGAGCTGGCCTCGCTGTACCCGCTTGTAGTATTCGAGATTGCGCACACGTTAGAAAGTACAGAAGATATGGGTAACCTGGAGGGCTTCCTAAAGGATACCAACTTGGGGTCACCCGACTTTGCTTACAGCCTTACTAAAGTACTTTTGGAGTTTCTTTGTGCCAGGTCGGCTTATTAGCCAACTTAGTGAGAGTCAAGCAGTTGAACTACATTGGGTCCACCCTGCTTTACTATGTTTGTCTAAAGCTTGTTGACCTTTTTTAAAATAGTTTCGAAATTATTTACCGCTGTTAAAAGGCGTTATCAGAGGCCAACGGGAAACGAGCCGCCACTCTGTACTCTCTTCAAGTCTTTTGTCATGAACACGGCTTTCCTTTGGATTTTATGCAGAGGGGTTTTATGTATTTGTAGAAGTTCGGCATATGCCCAGCAGAAGCATTCCCGCAGTGAAAGACGAAGTAAACGACCGGTACAAAGTGAAAGGACGAGCACTGTTCGAAGTGAATAATTGGTTGGACCGGGTGGGGGAGGATGTCGAAGACGACGACGACGAAGGCGAAGGCGATAGATAGCGATCAGGAAAATGTTATGAGGAGGCTTCAAAATGCTTAAGTGGCATCACATTCCGTTGTTGGTTGTATATCCACGTTATGTATATAAAAACTTTTACTTCTTTTTTTTTTTAACTGTTATGTCTATGTAGAGGTTTACATATCTTATGGGGAACAGGAAAGCTAATCTTAGGTCATACGAGGTCGAGACCCCGCTGCTTTCTTACCCTTCCTGTTTGCAGCTTTCACAAGTAATACTGTGCGTTTTTCTTCCTCCAGCTGTCCCTTTCTTATAATAAAGTTTCTGCTTTCCTTATTGAAATTTACGCACTGAATTTATTAGTTACTCCAATTTTTCCTAAGCGAATTGTTCTTTTTAGGTTGTTAACTGAAAAGTTAAGCAAGTTTACTAAGTAAACCTAGAAGCGAGTAGCTCCGTGATTCTCACAAGTTTTCGTATTTTCATATAAATTAATAGGTTATAACTTAAACTTTTATGTCAAGTAAAAATTATTACTAAGATCCAAATTTAAGCTTTATTAAAGAACATGTTATACCTCTAAAGACCATCGCCACAGAGAATTTCAATAGTTAAATCGTATCATAGTTATTTTTTATTGTTAATAAAATATTTAATGATATTACTTTTAAAAATTTAGAGATAAGACAGTATGCTGCGTTCACTGTAATTATCTGCATGTGTTGCATTAAACTGCATTCTCGCTTAGTTAAGTAGAAGAGCCTTTTATGTATCAAAAAGGGTGGCTAATTGCTAAATATCCTTATAAACGTAGTCTTCAACCGTAGTTATGCTTCTCTTTATTACAATTTATAATTGTACAGACGCTAGGTAAATTCTAGTGCAAACTTTTTACGCGTAGTTTATATGCAGTTTCCGCAGGTCAGAATTGCTTCTCTACAACACTCGCAATTCCATTGGTTACAAAGTTACTCGCAAGGAACCGCAATACAAAAACATCAACATTTGGTAATTAATCATACACATACAAATTTCATTCTTACTAGGTTATATAAGATCCCATTTGAAAAACGGCCGTAAGTTTTATATACCAAAATATGATGTATATCGTCAAGATTGGGAAAACATGGGAGGCGGAGGAGTAGTTATCCTTGTTAAGAGACATAAAGAACTCAAATTTTCCCAAATTTAAAAAACTAGAAGCTACCGGTGTATGCATCACTTTAAAAAAACTTGGTTCAGCGAATATTATTTCCTGTTATAAGTCGCCTGGGAAAGAATTATTGAAAAAGGACTTAGATTATTTAACAATACTAACCCAGTCATTGCTTGTGGAAACCTAAATAGCAAGCATTCTTCATAGAAAAGCAGGAAGGACAATACAAATGGCAAGATTCTAGAACACTGGGCGGAAAACAATGGAACTTTGTTTCAGCCCCTTTTGCACCGCACATTTCCCAACTAGAGGCTCCGCTAATGTGTTAGCCATAGACTTATTAAAAAACTGTTCCTGTGCACATTATTGGCCTACATGAACTGTCGTCAGATCTTGATCGGTATTATTACTGGTTGGAAATTTAAGACGGGCCAACATAGACAGGAGTCTAAAGGTAACCAATTGGAATCTTTTTAAAAATACAGTGGTGAGTAACTTATCACGCTATCCGATCCCTACCTCTTCGTTTGAAATTGATGCTGCTGTCTCTTTTAAAACATAATAAATTACTGTGAACTCGTCAACAACTCAGATAATCGAAAATAACTTTAAATATAGCCTTCCCTCTCACCTTAAAAACTTATTAATAAACGTAGGAAATTAAAAAGAATATTTATTGAAAGGAGCTCCTGTGACAAGTTAGCCTTTAACAAAGTAAGTAATACGGTTAAACGCGGATTAAACGCTTTTTATAACAACCTTTGGGATATGAAGCTAATATCTTTAACTTCGTCCGATAATTCTATGACAAAATCTTTTAAAACTCAAACTAGAAAAATTAATCTACAACTATTATATAATAGAGGAGAAAATGCTTAATCCAATAAGGAAAAGGACGCTTGTCCTCTCAGCACAAGCCCACCACTATCTCTAATACAAATGGCTATTTCGTGCATAATTGAATACTATCTTACTTCCGCAAAGACGCATCACCTATAGATTCTCAGGTGTTTACAAATGAAAAGGGGGTTCAAAAATTAAGTTAATGAAAGTAGGGGCCCTGATGGTATATCCAATCTAGTGCTGTAAATCTTCCTTCAGTGGCTATTGTGTACCTTTCAAAACTAATTAATTCTATTTTTTATTAAGGTTACTTTCCTACAAGATGGAAACAATCAGAAGTTATATTGTGCCAATAAGTAACCATACTAGCAATGCTAAAGATTATCGGCCAATTAGTTTACTATTGTGTTGGCAAAATTACTGAATCCACGATACTCTCCAGTTTAAAAAAATCCCCAAATTCTACAGTCTTGTCTTCCCCCACCAATTTGGCTATTGAGGAGGGCACTCCACAACACTGCAAATTTAAGGATCGTAGGTAACAATACAAAAGCCTTTAATTACAAGAAATCAACAGTTACGGTGTTCTTAGATATTGAAAAGCTTTTGATAGGGTGTGGGATGAGGGACTTATTTTTGAATTAATTATATAAGTGATTGTCAGAATATGTTATTCGCGAGGTGTATTCATTTTTTTGCAATAAA
Source organism: Zophobas morio (assembly GCF_036711695.1). Classification (NCBI taxonomy): domain Eukaryota; kingdom Metazoa; phylum Arthropoda; class Insecta; order Coleoptera; family Tenebrionidae; genus Zophobas; species Zophobas morio. Next base: position 29,264 of record NW_026972363.1, read on the forward strand.
AGCTGGAGTTCCTCAGGGTTCTCTACTACCACCTTTATTATTCTCCCTATATCCATGCGACATCCTCCCTCCTACAAACTAAGTTTCCCTAGCTCTATACGCTGAGACACTGCCATATATTGTAGTTCAAAATCAACTGCACTAGTTATTAAATATGTGCAGGCTTTTTTTTATACACTAAAAATGGTTTGACTAGTGGAAATTTACGGTAGACCCCACCAAATACCACTCAATCATCTCAAGAAAAAGAGAAAAAGGAAAAATTTCAGATCAATCTCTATAGCAAACATCTCTTCCTTGGCGCAAGCAAGTAAAATACCTTGGCGTAATTATTAACTCTAGACTTAACTGGAAGCCTCAAATTAATTATCTTGTTAAAAAAATTAAGAACTATAACCTTTGCTTTACATCCTCTCATAAGCAAAGGAAGTTTTGAATCTTGAAAATAAACTTATATATAAAGCTATCATGGCAGACCTATTATTAGTTACTCATCTGTTTCAAGCTCTTACTGCTCGACTTTGTATAGAAGAGACTTCAAATTCTTCGAAGCGATCTTTTCAGTATGCTTACTGACGCACCTTGGTATATGCAAAATTTTCAATTGCATCATGACTATGAAATTTAGCCCTTTTTGCTTTACCTTGACGGATGGCTATTAAGATATTTTACACGGATACGGAGAACACACCACAATTTAATAGCTAACGCCTTGAACTATACCACCGCACAAATTTTTAAAATTTAAATGACTTATTTATTGGATCTATCTTAGAAAACCGAGTATTGAAACGTCCTTAGAACATTTATCACATATCTATAAGTTCTAAATTTTGGGGGTGAAATTGTGTTAAACGCTTAACTCGCAAAGATATTGCTGTCTTTATGTTATGAGAGATGACCCGTAAGGCCTTAACTTGTAAAGAAGACTACTCTTTTTAAACTTGTCCGTAATGAGGTAATTTAAATTAAGCAGTTTAAGTATAGCAGATATAACGACAGTAGTATGTCAAACGATAAATAAATAAAAAAGCTTAACTAGATCTTTTAATTGACTAGTTAGCTTATAATTAAAAATTATTTCAACCAACTTACATAAAAAGAACATTGGTAGCAACAAAAACTGAAACGACATAAGTGGTTTAGTACAGCAAAAGTAAACTATGTTTACAGTGAAACCTATGCTATTTTCTTCATGACAGCCCATGTGGTTATACCTTCATTTTATAGAAATTTTATTGGGGCTGTGAATTTTTAAAGTTACTACTGTTATTATAAAAAGCTAAAAAGCCAGTACGCGCCCACAACAGGTTTTACTTACACTAACAACTTTTTCCAAAAAAAAAAAAATTAAGTATTCAACAAATCTGACTATTGTCAGTTATAGTAACACTAAAATAAATAATAATAGGGATATTTTTAATTAAAACAGGGTTTAGTCGTGAGAATGCTGATGAACTAGCCTTCATTTTTTTATTTTGGTTGAAGCAACTACTTTTGACGAAGCTGAATAACCAAAGCAACCCTATATACTGCCCTACTTTTAATGCATACTTTATCAGATAGCCTGTATTGAACTTGGTTTAAATAAAATATTGTTTGCTTAACTAAAATTTCTCATTAAAACTTATATGAATCTTACCTAAAAAATATTAAATACTGCATTGTTTTATAAACTTCGACTGCGCTCACTAAACTGTTTATAAGCATGTTTACTTAAAAAAAAGTTGGAAGCGGGTACTCTTAGCGATATCATTTATTGTTTAATATTCCGGTTGCTATGGGTACTAACTTCAGAATATAAGGGCAAATCCGATTTGAATTGCATAAGTTCTGTAAAACATCAAAAGAAGATAAAAATTCTAAAAAAATCAAGTTTTTATTACTCTAAGCGACCTTATGAAGCAAAGAACACCAAAATTAAAAATTTAAACTTCTTAGAAGGCCTCAAGCTTGCACTAGTTAGCGGTGGCGCGACCTTTAAAAAATAGTAGAACTTGCAATGTGTAATGTTGCTTAAATAAACAACTAATCTTTTACTAATTTAGGACATAAACATGCAATGCAATTTAATCGGTTTACATTCAATCTATTTCTTTCTAACTATTAAGCGTTAACTACTCTGTTTGGAAAAAAAAGTGCAAATTTTGCGTGGAAATTGTAAATTGATCACTTGTGAGCCTATCACAATGAATATGAAAGCAAACATGTTATGCACGCACTGTGTAGTACTGTAATAGTGTTCCTGCCCTTTTAGGACGCCCGGTGTGATAAAGCAATTTAGCCAACCTGTTATTATTTCAACCTGTATAACACCATATATCTTGGAGAAGAGGGTCCTTATAAAAAAAAAGCAACTTTTTCTTTATAAAAGATAGAGCACGTATAAAAAGCTATAAAAGGAAGTAGAATACAATTAGGGCTGTAAAAAAGATTAGAGAACCCGTGCTTACAACTTAACGATTGTAGGAAGCGAAAAGTTAAATCAACTGTATACCTTAACATTCTTTAAATAAATATGAGTACTTGCACCCCTGGATTAGCTGAAGTAGCTGGGGGAGAAGGAAGGCTATAAAGCAAAACTTTGCATAGTGATAATTTTATTATCTCTTGCAAAGCATTTACGCTTCACTCACCTGGTATCAAAATGTTCCTCAATAGTGAACGGTAATAAACAAGAGTTTTCCAAAGCAGTTAGCGCTAATTACCTCAAAACTTTTAACCACTATTTTCTGAATTGGATGTTTATTATTATAGTTGTGCATTTTTACTTATTTCTTTATATAGAAAAGTGAAATTAATATAGCCGAACTAAGAGCATTAAGTCTTGTTATAGCTTAAGCTTACTCACTTTAATAAACTTAAGCTATACCCAGTGAAATAATGACTGTATATTCAAAATTTAAGCTAGCAATTAAAACTATATAATTTTTTTTTTCTTACATGTACAATATTTTATGTGGTTGTAGTAGAGTTTATTCAAAATAACTACGGTTTAACTCTCAGTAGTAAGTTTTCATTTAAACTTTATGTTAGTTTCAAAAGGGTTTCTTTACTAGCTTCTTATATATAAAGGTATTCTTATTGTTTTATTAATGAGGGAAAGAGAGACGGTTCAGTACTTTTCTTTTAGGAGTGTTTCCCTAGTCCCTATGTTTAAGTTATTAGTGGCATCGTTAGGAATGTGACAAGTTGTCAGGCGCTATGTTCTAATTAACTTTATCCAATATTAAGCTCTAACTAAGGAGAATAACTTAGACTATTTTTGTTTAATTAATTTTGTAGCAGTTCTTTTCTTTGTAAGTCAATTAATTTATTGCTATCTTTTCGGGGCTCCCGTCGCACAAATTCCCAAGAACTGCTTAATGATCAAATTATTTTCATTAGCATTGTTAAAGGTATTACAGGAAAAAACACACTTTTTGACTTTTACCTTTTTACTATTAATAAAAAGCCTGTTTAACTTTAAAATTTTTAAAATATTCATTATAAATACCTATTGTTTAAACTACCCAATAATATAACAAATATGTAAGTCAACTTATAGTAAAATGTTCACTCAATAACTTTGGTTTTTACACACTCTTTTTTAAATGCATTTTCAATGAGATAAGGTACCGCGTAATTAACAATCCTCTAAATCGCTCCCCTATCAATACTATTTTTTATAGGTATTTCTTTATAGAGTAAACTTAGTCATTCTCAGAGAAGGTAAATCTGGCTAGACAATAATTTTGGCATTAAACAAGAAAGGGTTTAAGATACTGCGTTATGCGCGTTGACAATCTATACACTTAAATAAACGTACTTTATTACCTGTATTACTGTAGGCTCATTTTACTTTAATATTTCACTTGACACCTGTAACTTTTTTTAGTATTCATCAACTGCTTTGACGGTCTGAAAAGCAAAATAGGGATTTCACTGTTTTCGAAAAAACAGGTGACCCTTAACCTAATTTAAGTCTGAGTCATAACAACCTTAGTTTTGGTTTTTCATCTGTCTTAAACAAAAGTTCTGATGTAGTTGTTTAGATGGGGTGGCGTCATCTAACACCTCAGAGACTTCTAGCCCGATATAAAATTTTCATCTTTTTAGCTCATGACTTCCTAGAGAGTTTTTATGCAACAGCCTCTTTGATCCACAGGTGCTGCTCATATGTTAAAGTAAAATCAATAGAAGTACAGAAATATAGGAAGCTAAGCTACCTACTATTCTATTTTTGTTCAACAATTATGATATTTTACCTAAGCTTTTATTTGATAAACTTATATATGTCTAATGAGTTTTAAATAACCTAACCGCATCTCTACTCTAAAATAGATTGAAACGCAACTTCGCCCACTTAAATTTAAAAGTTTGGAATTGTTTACATTTTAAATTACCTTAAATAAATTTAGGTTTATGGTTTAAGGTTAATACTACTCGTCTTAGGTACTTGGACACTCTTGGTGGTAGAATTGGGCTCTGGTGCTACCAAATGTCTCTCGGAACTTTTACGCCTAAAGTTTGCTGCCTGCTGCTAGGTGCAAGCCTATTTGCTTCTCTTTTTTCGATTATTGGGATCGCCTTAACAGCCACGTTGCCCATAGCTAAGGTGGGCATACATAGCCAAATGATATAACACACTCTGATAATAAGCATATAAATTTTTTTAATAAGGATGACCTGTTAAGTTATACAATTTTCAAAGGATTCATAAAAGAGGCGGGGACTTTGTATAGCTATCAGCTATCTAGTTGCAAAATTGATACAAACGGCGAAGCTACTAAAGAAAAAATCGGTGAGTTTAGCACTTTAAATTTAACGTTATAATATTTATTCATTTATAGTTAATTTAATTGAGCGAAACGAGGAAATCTGTGTGAAGTTTAACCAAAGTAACTACTCTCGACTTTTTTCTTTACATTTTTACTGATCAATTATAAGGCTTTGGCTTAGTTTTTTCCATAGGCTTTTGAAAACTCTTCTTTTATTGGTTTTTTTATTAGGGGGTATCTACGTATTCGTGGCTACTATAATTGCAGTTACGCTGAATTTCATAATTTTATGTCTTTCATCCCTACTACCCGTCCTATCCTTCATAGCTGCATTTTTTGGGTAAGTAATGTCCTTTAACTGCTTTTATAGTCGCTATTCACTCATTTATTATTAGAATTGCTGGAATAGCTGGCCTTGTATGGTTTGTAGTAATAGTCAAAAACATTATAAATTTAAGTCAGAACGCCTTTGGCAAGTTATACATAATACCTTTGTGCTTCGAAGTTTTGGCAACCGTATTGACTTTTTTTTACGGTTTTTACCATACTTTGAAAGTCGATAATGAACACTGCTAACAAACTAATGGTTTTGGAAATATATTCTATTTTTCATTATAATTTAATAAAGTGAAATTCTTACGACTTAAGCACAATGTTAAACAGGATTACGTTGTTAAAATAATTACAGCAAGTATTTCTTGTAACTTTTATTCTTCAGAGGACCTCTTGAAGTAGACAAAGGCACGCAGCGAATCTCATCGCCGTAATAAGCCCAACACGTAAAGTTAAAGTTATATACTTAGGTAATAAGTAATTAGTTCGAAACTTTACAAAAAAGGGTCGATTGCAGAGATTTTAAAAGGCATCGTATGTACGGCTTCATATAATTAGTACTTATGTCTAAAAAGATGAATCCAACACTAGTAATTAACTGTATCAGCAAGTCGAAAACAGAAGGAAGCGCAAAATTGAGGGTTGGTGTTACTGGTGGGAATAATTTAAGAACTTTTACCCACTGAGAAAAGTTAATAAGGTTGTTCCTCACCTTATCGGAGGTTGTGGTTTTAATAAATAAGAACTTTAGAAAGTTAAAATTCTTATGAACTCACTTAGACAATACAACTCCTACGAATAGTTCTTCCCTTCTGAGTGAGGAGCTCATAATCGGGGAGGCCTGGCAGTGGCGCTGGCCACCGTCTCCAGGCACTCCCGGGCTTTGTGCTACGGCAGCGAAGTTATTAGCAGATTTCCGCCGCGCGAGGCCAAATGGCGGGGCTCCAGGTCCGCTATCTTCTGCCTTTTTAGTCCTTCGGGACAGCCGTAGCGCCCTACAAAGCGCATACACTGGCGGGCACCCGTGCTCCAATCCCAGCAGAAGAGGGGAATTCAGATTAGGAGGCCTAAGGTCTCTACGAAGACCAGCAGTAGTACGCCAGTGCTTAAAAAAAAAGGGCTACCGTGAAACTATCTTGTCTTGGGGTAATTTTAAGATGTTCTTTTCTCTTACGGCTCTTACGAATTTTTAAATACCTGTTATTTTATAATTAAATTAGAACAACTTTAATGTATAATACGAATTTCAATTAATATTACCAAAATAACTTAGACTAGTTACAAATCTATTAAAGCTTTAAAATTCTAATTTATAGAGAATACTGTGCTTATATTTTGAAGGTAAAGGTTTATGAAAGCGACTATGTAAATAATTGATTCTTATTATAATCAGAATTCTGTGGAAGTTCTGTTTTTGTTTCGCACGGCCTTATGGGGAGAAGCCTAATATAATTTTACCGCTCTCCCCTAAGCACCTCTCTTTTGAAATTTTCAAGATCATCAGGACTCAAAGGGAATTTTTAATCTCATTCAAAGAGTTTAAATAACAAGGCTGTAAATTGTTGTTGTAGTATGCTTTATATTTTAAAAACTACATAATATTATATTTGCTTAGTACTTTTAAAGTTTACAAGTATGGCTTCGTATTAACTAAGTAATTTGACTATTAACTAAAAGTAGTTAAAGGGAATAACCAAAACAAATATATTTACTGTGATAGGAGGCAGAAGAATTCTATACTCTGTGTGGCTGTATACAGCTATCGCGAAAGACATACGAATAAATAGTGCTTTAGATTAATCAACAAGTTCTAGTTCATAGTTCTATTTTGAACGACTGCGTTCTGTTTGGTTTCCGTCTTCTAAGTCTGATATCTACATTTAGTATTACTAAAAGGTTGTACATAAATAACTTTGGTGTGTACAAATAACCTTATTTTGGATTTTACGATGACGTAACATCTTACCAGCATGGAAACATGTAACGTTACTTTTCGGTTTGTTATATTAGCTGCCCCAGTGTTAGTGAAGGGTAATAACGCTTAGTGTCAGCAGGTTCTCTACACGACGCAGGTCTAATAACACATTCATTCTAAGAAGTTAATTAAGATTAATAATTTATATGTGTTAGCAAATTATTTAATAACATAGGCAGCGGTTTTTAAATTACACACTTCGTGTTATGGGAAAGAACAGCCCAGGGTTTGAAACATCATTCAGTATTCGTCTTAGCATAGATTTGTATACAAATAATTTATTCTTTTTAATTCATGGAACTGTGAGAATCAAATTAAGTTTACAATCTTTAAACTTGTTTAGGGGTTTCTAGATTTCGAAGTTTGCGTATAATGGACGTCGTTTAATGTCAAGCTTAGATTCTTGGTTTCTGGGCCTATGTACTATGTATGCCAAAAAGCTTTAAATTTTCGACGGTTTAATTTTACATCTCACGATATGAACAACACTTTAGTTTTATCAACGCTAAATTTTGATAATGAAATGTTAGAACTTACAAAATACAGTAAAACGCTGCGTCGTCAGCATATCGAGGTTAGCGTACAGTATTGGGCCGTGCTAGGATTAGCATAATAATGGAGAACAATAATGGTAATAATGATATGAATACTTCTATAAAGTTGCCTTTATGTTTTTAAATTTATACTCTTAGGGATGTGACTAGTTGAAGTGTTACTTCTAAGTTTATCAATAAGAAAAGTGTACCTTGTAGCAAAAAGCCTTTCTTCAGGCTTAAATGTCAGTGTTCAGAAGGCATTCTAGCTGTTTTTCATGAATTTTTTTTAACAGTTAAATACTAAAGCCGTTTTCTTAGAGGGCTTTAAAGCACTTTAAATTCTTTTTAAGGAGGATTTAGTCATGATTATTTACCAGTATATTCACCCAAAGGAAGTAGTATAACTATACTAAAGGACGGTACCGGTAAACTTAGTGTGGTGGAAAACCTCCAAAAAAGCCAGCACTGGCGAGGCGGCCACCGATACTGGGTCAACATCCCTCCCCAACTTTTAGCCTCCCTCCCGTAGGAAGAAGACTTCAATAAAGATATTTTATATCCTTTTCTTAGCACCATAGGTCGTAAAAACTCTCGCCGACTGCTAATGTCCGAAGCTTTTTAGCAGTGAAGTCATATTTAGCCACCACGTTCTAGGGCTAGGTACCTTCTCCGCTTGAGGTTCAAGTATGCTAACATTAAAAATAGGATATATCCTATTTAAAAAGATGTCAAGCTAAGTTCTTTAAACTTTTTTTTTCAAACAAACACAGTTTTTGGTTTTATTCTTTCTTAGATATAGCTTATAAGTTTCAAATGTAAAGTGCCCGTTATATAAGAATATTTCTCTCTATATAGAACAAGACTGTCTTGAATAAGACAAAGTTTTAATTAATAAGAATTGATTTTCTTATAGTTAAAATATACTTTTTTTTTGCAATTGTGTAATTTCGGACTTTTTGGTGATAGAAAATACAAGTTACAAAGTGCTGAAATATTTGAGTTGCTTTGCGTTTGTTTTGGTTACTCTTGAAGCAGTATTCAGATCCTTAATCACTAAGTTAGGGTTTGCTTAAGAATACTGAGCTTCAAATGAGTAAAAGATATTTTTTTTTATTTTCATGAAGTGGCTTGCTCCAGAGGAGATTTAGAGGTCTAAGTGTGCTTAAGAGCGCTTTATCCTTAATTCACTCTAAATAAAATAACCTTTTTCCATTATTATTAATGAATTGTGCAAATGCACGGTAGTATCGAGTGCAAATGCTTAATCTTGCAGATAATTTATATTATTAGGTTAGACCGTATTCAGTATCCGCAGGACTCCTCATAAAAAACTTCTACGTACGTGCTAAAGGTATAACAAAATTGTAATTGTGCGCTTAAAGCGCAACGCGGGGTCTCCAACAGCGTAAATCTTTCCAGGGTTCGTATATGGGTTCTTGAATCCACTGATGTTTTGGATGCCTACTACCACTTTCAAAAGAAACTGAAGTGGGATTTCGGAAAAAGAGTTCAAGTCGCTCCAAATCCAGGTCGTTATGTAACGTATTGTTCCGCACGAAATAAGGCCGCGCCTATCATTAGTGGCAGGAGCTTATTTTGCTGCGTCTGGAGGAGTGTAATCGGCGACGATTTATTATATGTCCAAGCAACAGATGCGTAGGCCAAAATAGTTTTCACGCATACTTTATAAAGGCGCAGTTTATTGCGCAGGGACATTGTGCTTTTAGCTCACAGCAACCGCGTGAATTGCTGTTTTGGCCTAGGTCGTAACGAACTCTACGTGCTACCTCCACGTTAGTTGCTTATCGATGAGGGCCCCAGTATTTGGCCTGGGTGCGCCATGAAAGCTTAACACCGAGGGTTAGAAGGGGGAGGGAGTAGCGGGGCGTTTTCTTGAGATGAGAACTGCTTTGCTCTTCGTTTCACTAGTGTTCACACCCCATTTCCGACGCCATTTGGCAAAAGTTCCAAATAACGCTGCAGATGTCGCCGTACGTTGACGTAGAGCGCAATGTGGGTGTGAGGGTTCGCAGGGAATAAATATGTCGCATGTATAGCGCGAAGAGTAGAGACAAGAGCGGAGCGCCTTGCAGAACACCAGCTGTCAGCCGACGCGCAACCCCAACTCCTCCACAAAAGGTGCTTCCGCGTAGAAATGACGCAAGTATGTAAAGGGCTAACAGAGTACCTTGTGCGTAGTTTGCGTAGGAGACCCTCTTGCCGTACGCCGTTAAAGACCTTTTCAACAGAGAAATACACACGCCTATGGGATTCTTAAAATGGAAGATCCGAATTGTCCGCTCAATAAAGCATAATAGTTGTTGTGTCGTCTAATGGCCTCTTCGGAATCCAAATTGGATTTCTGGAAGCGCTTTGTGTTTTTACAAACTCTTAGCCTGTTTGTAGAACTGCCTGCATGGGCACGGTTCTGCCTACCACTGAAAGGAAGACTAATGGGGCGATATTTCGTTCTTTTCTCTTTTTATACACCCGTCGCGTAGCAATGTCTTTTGACAGCATGTTTTATTTCCACGGGGTTCACCGCAGCTAAAGGTTCCCATTGAATATGACATATTTAACAGCAAATTTTTAAATTTTATCTAGAACTATGGAAGATAAAAAAATTCGAATAGAAAAATTAGAAGAGGCAGTAAAAAATTTTATATTAGATATTAGTAAAATGGAGCTAACCCTGGAAAATCTTCCCGCAGAATTAAGTTCGCTAATGTACAGTTAACAAGCGATATGTTTTCGTTTTTCTTTTTATATCTCCTTTATTTTTGATTTGACAGTTTTTTTTTAAGAGTATAGTTTTATATTTTTTCGTCTCAGGCCCAACTTTGTTAAGCATATCCAGACTATCGATAAGCTTTCTAGTGTAGACATCGAAATTCCCGGGGCAGTTATCGAGTTATATAAATAACTTATGTCGTAAAAAGTAAATATATTATATACATAGTCTTTGTTTATTATTTTTTTAGTTATATAGATGAAGGCCAAAGCTCTGACGCGTTTTTCCGGGATCACTTGCTACAAACTATGCAAGGTTGTCGAGTTGCTAAAGGTCGAGTCGAAGCTTTTGAGGTGTTTTTACTACGCACAGCTCTTAATTTTCCATTTTCCTTTAAGTTAACTATTTAGAAATTTCAAGAGTCTTTGCAAAGTGAAGTTAATATACAATTTCCTTTATTGTTAGAAGCCTACCAACAGAGCGAAGCAATTTTTACTCAGACGCGGGTATGACCGCTGTGTTCTTGCGTGTTAAGAATCTTAATTATATAATATTTTATTTATTTATTGTTTTTATTAAAACAGTTATGATATAGTTAATTAGAATTTTTAAAGGAACAACAGTAACATTAATAAAATGGACGCTACCGCTTCTTTACGAATGGGAGAAGAAATTTTAATAATTAAATAAACTAATTTTCTAATTGGGATTACTAGTTTAGATGGAATTAACTATTTTTTTTTAAGCTAAGTGAAGTTATTAAGTTTTTATTCTATTATATGGTTTAAGTTTTTATACTTTCTAGGTTTTAAAGTTTATAAAGGTCTCTTAAGAGTAGAATTTTCTTATGGATGAGTTTGTACGTATTTTTTGTGGTCGTTTATATTAGGGAGCTAGAAGACTGCACTTTTGAATTTAAAGTATTTGTTTTGTAATCACGTTGAGTTTATTTTATTACTATTTCTTTCTAAGGGTAACCGCTTGAGGATAGATATATAAATTTGGGGCCTCTTTACCCAAAGTTTCTCGCCGTTTAACCTTTTCGGATATCCTTCTCTCTTTTTTCTTCTAAAACCCTTAAAACTTAACCGAAGCCACACAGCAATATTCAGTTTTTAAGTTGAAGCGAAATAAAGCGAGAGAAGATTTTTTTTTTATATAGGAGCTTTCCCCTCCCCCTTCGCTCTCCATCTTTTCACTTTTGGAATTGGTAAAAACTGCAGTGTATTGTTGATAGTAAACGGACTGCGCCTGTAAAACACAGAGCATCCACCAAAAATGTTAACTAAAAAAAAACAGCATTACAGTTCGTAATTCCCATTATATAAGGGGCTTGTAAATCTCGTGCTCCATCTTTTCTTGTTTCCGATTAGGTTCTGTTTCTGCTATTAGTTCTTATTACCTTCTACCTTTTTAAGCTCAATTTGCCGACTATGAAACTTCCCAATTTATAGTATTAATTAATAAAATATGTACGTATAAAGTTAAAACTTTAAATATATTAAGCGTAGCTTCTTTGTCGAATGAAATTTCAATGCTCTACCCAAAGGATATTCCGATTTCTATATATAAAAACTGAATTATTTAACACGTATTTTTAATGGAGGAGCTTTACGGCTAAATAATATATTTATGCATAAAAACACATCGTTTTATGTGGCGCTACAAGGGCAGTTAGTAACCATCTCTGATTCTTAACATAAAAATTAGTATACATCTCTAAAATTGTTTAAGTCATGTAATCTTCCAAAGTAAAACCAGTTAAAATAATTAGTGAGCATAAGTTTAATAACTTAACTTAAAGGTTTATAAAAATTATTGAATTAAATGTTAATATAGTAAATTTATTTATAGAAAGTGACAATAATTAAATGCGTTAATAATATACATAAACACAGATTTGGCCAATTTTTTTGTAAGTATTTAATTGTTATCTAAAAGTGTCCTTATGACGAGGAAGGAGCCCCAAAAAATAATTTTTTTTTACTGTAGGAAAATAACAAATAAATTATATTTAACTTATTAGGGATTGTATTCTTCATAAATTTTTTAAAGAATGAGTAATAATTATGATAAATTTTTGAAATGGAAAAATTTGGTATATATAGTTTATATACAAAACATTTTTATCGTAAACTTTGACACTTTTTAACAGGCGACTTACAACTAAGATCTAGTCTTACTATTTCTATAAATATATAAATATTTTTAAAACCAAACTCAGAAAAGTAGAACTATAAATAAAAGGTAGTAAAGATTTACACACCGAAACTAGCAAGAAAGTTAGTCTCTACGGAGAGAAAAACTCATGATAGATAAAAGAAACAGGATCAAAGGAAGGAACAGAACTAAAAGCTAAGGATGGACGCGATGGGAATAAAATAAAAATGAAAGAAAAGCTTAAAAGCTAAGATAAAGCCGGACGTAGGGTTAAAGTGCAATAGTTTACTATAAAGAAATTAACTAAGCCGAAATTGCTATCCAGCAAGGTTAAGAATAAAACAACGCGCTCGTCACCAAAACTCAGCATTAAACAATTCACGAGAGCAATCGGCACATTTGTGCGCTTATTAACGACCATTAGCAGTTCCCTTTTTTTAGAAAGCTACATTGTAATTTTTGTCTTAAAAGAAACAAGTAAAGGGTGTTTCCGTCACCAGTTCAAACCTGTAAATTGAAAGCCAAACCTATAAACCTTTCAAAAGAGATTGACCGTGCAAGCAAAGTTTACCTCATGATTAACTAGTTTACTTAATACAACCTCGTTGGAAAATTTAAAGCTGTACTTCCCTACAACTTCTTTGAAAGTAAACACCGTGCTACCGTTAAAAAATCTTAAACTGGTAGAAAAATATGAACTTTTAATGCTTATTCTATTAACCCTAAAGATTAAAAGTTTCATTGGCCCTGCAAACACAAACTTTCTTCCTCTCAATCAATTATAAAGACGACGACACTAAAACGCCTCGCGAAAAAGGGTTTAAAAAAATATTTTTTTAACAAAGTTAATAAATAATCTGTACTATGGCCGAAATTCAAGGTCTATTACAAATAGTCTTCCAGTCTGCCGTAAACACACCGACTCCTCTCTCCCCCCAGGAAGCAGTTATGAGAAGGAAAGTTTAATTAAAGCGGTTACCAAGGATAAAAAGCTCAAATTTCCAGCATAAGCGACTTGAAAGCGAAATGCGATCACTATTTTTTAAATTACTGATAACAAAAGCTTTAACTTTTAAATTGTTCAATATAACTCCAGTTTTTTAATAATGTTGGTTACTATAAAGGGCAGTATAGTGGGTAAAAACTAGAAAACAAAAATTAAGATCTTTAGTGAAAGTATATTTTTAAGTGTTAGCAAGAATAAACTTTATTCGTAATATTATTACCAAAATACTAATTTATAAAAATTTAGTGTATAAAATAACTTTAATAACCTATAATAATACAAAGACAAATAATACGAAACTTTTTTAAAATTAATCGTCTTCTTTCTTCAAAGGAAGACCGCAAGGAACAAACATTTTCTATAATAAAAAGTAACGATCAATAATATTAATATAACTTCTAATAACTCTTTATAAAAGACTTACTTTTAGCATATTAAACTTTACACGACCTATACTTTCGTTTTCAGCTATAGCAACATAGCTAACAATATCGTGATGGCCTATATAAGAAGCATACGTATCTCTGTGCTGGTTGACCAACCATTCGCTAAGTAGAACAGAAAATATAATATTAATAATCTTCCCTTTGTTGAATATCATGGTTATTTAAAAGAGCTTACAATCTATTAGTATCTGCCATTCCAGTGCCGACATACTTCATTTGAACTATCAATCAATTTTATCAAAAAATTACATAACAAATAAGTTAATAAAAATAATTTTTTACGATGCTCCAATTGACTCTGGAGATTATAACGGGCATCCTAGGTACAATGCAAAGTTATAAATAACAACAAGGCAATGAAAGAACTACAAACCATAACTGAGAGGCAACAGTAGACACTACAAAAGGAGGGCAAGCACGAGCCCCCTAAAAGAGGTCAGTGAATTCGTAGCCTCTCTACCACCTGCCTTGAAGAATGGTTTGTGTATGTATAGTCATCTAAAACGAGATGCTTTTGAGTATAAGTCTCTTAAAAAGCAAATGCTACGGGAAAGTCGGTGTAGCCAGAGAGAGCGTTTGGATTGACGCTCGCGATAAAAATTTCGGCGATAAGTTTAAAAAGTTGTACGTTGAGCACATAAAAGGTGTCCTAGTCTTTAACAATTTATGTCTAATTAGTGATTACTAAAATACTTGGCTTGTTTTTATTTGCTGAATAGAGTGGGACGGAAAGCCTATTAAGAAAGTTAAAACTAGAAAAGAAAAAAATATGCTTTGGCGGGTTCTCCTCTCACAGAAACTAAAATCAAAAGAGAAGTCTCCTTTTAAGGATAAAAGTGAAGGCACAATAGTTCGCGAAAAAGTTATACAGCGTTACAGAATACTTAAGAAAACAAAAAAGACTTAGCTATAAAGATAGATATATAAAGTAAACAAAGTTGTGTATATTAAAATTTACAATAAAGGGCTTTTTTTTTTACAAGGCTTATAGGAACAATTTACATGTATTCTAGTTTTCGTTATATCCAGCTCTATTTTGCTGAAAAGGAAGTAAACATTGAAAAAATGCTTTAAGGAAGTTTTTACACTTATTTTTTTTTCAAAATTTTTAATTTTTAATTCTACAAGGTCCACAACTTGTTATATTAACTCTTGAAAAAGTTATTAATATAATAAAGGCACGTATAAATAAATAAGGTAGATTTAAGGGTATATTACAAATCACCAAATAATTCTGTTAAACGGACTGGGCCCTGTTTCTAAATTCCAAATTAGAGAAATGTCATATTTAGCTTATTTTTATTGAGCTATACTGAACATACCTGGCAACTAAAGCATATACAGTTTTCACTTGATTACGTTTACTTTCATGAACCTAAATAAAACAATACTTCCAGGAAACATAAACTGTTGGGCACTGCTCTTCCCATAAAGTAAAAACATGTTTTCTTAGAACATGATAAAAACCTTATTACTATTGGCACCAACAGAAGTTAAAAAGGTGTTATTTCCCTTATTCGCTTAACTATGTAGTCATTGTTTTTTTCTGAAGCACTCTACTACAAGTTTTAAATTCTTCTCAAACTGTATTTTTCCCACAGACTCGCTTATTATTATAGAAGTTTGCTACAAAAACTTGATTCTGAAAGTAAAACCTAAGCTTGCAGTATTATATATAGTATACCCGCCTAAAGGGTTATTAAACAGGCTGCCTTAAATCACTACAAAACATAGGCTGGTGCCTCTGGTTTGAAAAGCAATTAGAATTTTGAGGGAATCACTACTTAACCACGATTAAAAATTATTTAGAAGTCTCTAATTCTTAACCAGCAAATGCATTAAAACTTGAAAAGCCGTAAAAACTGCTTGATTATTTTTTTAATGAATACGTAAAAAGAATAAGACAACTGCATTCAGAAAGGTATAAAATTTTACCAGCTGCTAATTTATTTTAATAAAAGTTGCTAAAGCGGCTGAAGACGCGATCCTTCTATTACTTTTGTATTTTTCTTAAAGTAAACAAGCCAAAAGCTCCTTTCAAGTATGACTTCTAAGATTTTTAATGATATGCTCTAATAAGAATTACCTAATAAGTAGATTAATGGCCGATTGCGGTAACTTAACGGAGTAAAGGCAACCAATTAGAAAAACGACTTTATAGTAGAATTCTTCCACAATTTAGCCTAATTTGCTTGATAAGTTAAGGAACTAACATCGAAATTTATACTTCCACAATAATTAAAAATTATAAACAGCAAAATCTAGTAATTAACTTCAAATTAGGCTTCTTTCAAGGTAAAAACAAAGCAATAAATTAATACCTTATTCTACTAGATAAGTTTGTACACTCAAAAAAAGATGACCATCCACTATCTTTATAATAAAATTAAAAACTCTACGGAAGCAAGTAGACTTGGCTTCCGAAAAAAAAAGAAGTAAATCAAACTTACCAGTAAAATAATTTAAAATTATATATAAGTTTTTAGTACTCAGGAATATAAAAAAAAGGGCTCCTGAAAATAATAGAAAAGCAAATCAAACGAAAGTAAATCTTATATTACTCGTAATTTCAGATATTAAAAATATTTATCAGAAAATAAAAATTTCTTTATTAGTTTAAAACGAAAGAAGAGTCGTTAAAAGTATAAATAAACCGGCCAATAACAATAAACGGGAGTAAAGACAATCGCGTTCACTACGGCCTTCTCGAAATCTGGTATAAGAAAAATCGTTCAAGGGATTTCCAAACCGGAAACCCTTTAAAGATAATTATCAAAGAAATAGTTGACGTTAAAAATAAAGAGTAAAAAGTATAGCTACAAATGTTGCAAAAGGAAACGGAAAGCCGAGCCCTGCGGAAAATGAAAAATTCCCACCATAAGTTGAACTCTGTAAACTTGTTATAATAGGAAATTAATAAACTATATAAATATTTTATTACGCCTGAAGGAGTAAATGGACCGCAAGATCTTCCTTCCATTCTTTTAGCTTTGGGTCGAGGAGGTTGTGTTTTAGTTCTACATAATAACACAAATAAATGAAAAGTAAAATCCTATTAAAATATGCTAAACACAATTGCCTTGGATCTTGAGGATTTTTATTGCTTCTTCCATAAACGGGTATTACATTATCGCGATTAACGTTAGCTTTACAGACCTATAAAAAATTAGATGGCAAAAAAAAGTTAAACACGAAAAAATAAACAAATTACTCTAGGATGTAATAAAAAAAACTTTAACACAATATAATAATAAAAAATGTGGTTAATTACTGGACAAGTTAAGGATTTAGCATGGTATTCTAACCATTCACTTAGACAAGGCCAACTAGTTAAATTAAGTAAATACTAACTAATAAACTTGAAAAAATTTAAAACCAAAACAGGTGCCCGCACAAAGTTATTACAGGATCAACGGGGGAGGACAAGCATATATTGCACTCAAAGTCAGAGTAAAAATGATCTAATTCACATGTATAAAGAAAAATTGTTTAGAGAAGCTTATAAACCAGCAAAACCTCGGTTTTTGTTATTGCCATTTGCAACATTTTCATTACCTTCCCCCTCAGAAACCTTTCTCATGCTTCATATAAAAATTATTTAACTACCAACGAAGGTTGATAGCGGTACCACCACAAAGTTTTAGGGCAATCAACGCAGCATTTACCGTTTCCCTGACGCAACACACCATGATTTTCGGAAGGTTTACTAAGATATTCCATTTCTGGTAACTTAACCCAATAGTTTGTTCTACCGTTAGGGTTTAATAATAAATGATTTCCTCTCCACTAATTTGGGCATCCGCTTTTTAGCTTTCTCCATGTTAACTAAAATTTGGTACTTTAGGAAGAAAAACCTTAAACTTTGACTTGCAATTCTTTAACAGTAGTTCCCCTTTTAATTACGGCAAATAATTTTATGCTTTGCCTAACTTTTAAGAACTAAAAACGAAATTTTAAGATGGGAACGTATAAATTCTCTTTAAAGGAAAAATTGGTCAAAATGAGTTACGTTAAATTATTTTAAATAATAGAGAAGGATCACTGCCAAACTAAAACATAAATTCCTCTTATAAGTCCTTGTAACCATCTTAAAACTACCTTAACTTATTGCGACCTTAACAGCCACTCCTTATTTACATGTCTAATTACCTGCAAAAAAAAAATTATTTTGCATCTCTGTAGGTTAGAGTTACTATTATTAATATAAAACAGTAAAAAACAGTAAAAAAAAATAACAGTTGCAATGCTTTATACAAAATGAAGGTATTAGAGGTACTAGAAACTTACTACTTTTTCAACGTGAATTGCACGTGCTACAAAAGAGCCAGGTAGTGTAACAAGGATGAGGTAGACCGGTGTCCCCTGTTTTTTTTATCGCCCCACTTGTGCCGTTTGTGATGGTTTATATTTGTGTTAACATTGATTATTAACTCCTTACTTATATAAATTGTAGCACGTGTAAATATAATCTTTTACTTGTGCTATTGTTCTTGTATATACTTAAATATCTTTATTTTTTGTTACTTTATCTCATTGTTGCACTATTTTCCATAGCCCAAAGAAATTAAGGATATTAAGGCTTTTTTAATGACGGTCCGTCGTCCTGATGCTCGCCTTGTAACTATCAAAAAGAACAAATCCAATACTAAGTTTAAAGTGAGATGCTCAAGATATTTGTACACCCTAAAAGTCGCTGATAGTGACAAAGCTGCTAAAGTCGAATCCTCTCTACCTCCTGGTATAGGCTTTTAAAATTTTGATTAAGTAAAATCATAGTAATTACTTTAAATTCTAATAGCCCTCAAGAAGGTCATTAAGTGAGAAAAATCGTCAATTAGAAGTCCTTTGTTTGTGTTAACTCTAAATTTTAGATGAAGGAGCGGTTTGTATAAATATTACTCCTTTGAAACTCTTTTCCTCTTTATTGTTGTTAATAATTTTTAAAACTAACTTAAGGCAATTGCCTTTTTGCCAAAGTTAACTTCTTACGTCAACTAAAATAGCCACTCGTTTGTTACGCATACGAAAATCCGTTGCAAATATAATATCTCTCAAGCTATTTCTTAATAACGGTATAAATATAAAGAAAAATGGAACATAACACTAGTCTTTAATACCAATACTGTCACTTGAATATATATATCGTTGAGCAGTTGGCTTTGAAAATAACTGCTTTTTTACGTAAAAAGATTGTAGGTAATTTAGACTTCTATCTAGCCATAAAAATCTTTTTTATCAAAACGTTTTTCATCATAAAATTCCGCGAGGACTTGTCTTCCAGCAAACCAGCGTTCGTGTAACGATTTTTGCGCCTTTTGCGCCTGCACTCCAGCACTTCGTCAAACAAATTTTATTATAAAAGCAAAAGCAAAGGCAGCATACGCCTTCCGCTGTAGTAAACTTTACGAATATTTTCACAATCGGGTCTCCCTGTGGGTTCTTATCGCAGTGAATAAACACTTTTTCTGTTTTTCCTATACCCAGACATTTTAACAAAGCTGTAACCATATAGGAGGACATTAAAAGTTACCATATTTCTCACATTCTTCGACTATTTCTTCTTCAAGATATTCATCAACATCATCGGTACCCACCATATTACGCAGGACTATTACGCGATATTCCTTATAATTATTTAACTAATACTACGTTCAACTAATGTAATCGTAGAGGCATACATTTGTATTCCTAGCTAACTTCTGCATAAGCAGGAGTTGATCCTGGATACTACTAATGTGCACGTTTTCTTCGTACTCCAGTGCGTTTTTATTTTTCTTTTCCTAAGCAAAAACTAAGCCACCAATCATAACGACAATAAAATGAGTAATTACCAACATCTCCCTTTGCTCACGCTCCCTCTCCAGTTCCAACTGCCTTGCCGCTGTAGCACTCAACCCAGGCCCGACACCAAACAAGTGGGACGTCCCTGAGGCTATCTTAGGATCTCCGCGTGCCGTTCCCAAAAGATCCGGCATGGGCGGAGTAATAGCCTATAAAAAATTTAGTGCGGGTACTATGGAAGACAGAGAACCGGCCCATACACGGCAGACTTTTAGAAGCCGACCACCGAGATCAAAGTTATTCATGTTAGCGACGGCTTCCTGGCAAGATTCCATAGACTCGTATAATATGTAGCCATAGCCCTGTCATCACGCATAGAAAACGACAGTAACCAAAACAGGGATTTACGCGCGTTAAAAAAAAAGAACTTTATGTTTAGGGTTCCCTAAATCGTAACCTAACTTGCAGCTTTTAATAGGCCCGAAGGCTTCAAAAACTCTTAAGGCAAGTGAAATCAATATATTATTATAAGATGCTGACGGTTAACAGTCAATACGTAGCTATGTCTTCAGCGTCTAGTTCGGGATTAATGCAGGCGATGTAAATTCCTGAAAAAAAAAAATTAGTGACGAGTTTCAAACCCAAAAACTTTATTAGCAGTTATCCTCAATAGTTTTAAACATACCCGCGTGCGTTAAAGCTTCCTTCTGTATTTCTTCAATGATTGGCCGTGCCTGAGGAGCATTGGTCGGCCTTCCTATCTTTAAAACACGCCCGCCTGTAGTATTAACGCTGTAACTTTTGGTAATCAATAATCACAAAAATATATAGATCAGCTTGGTTTGTTGCATATTACTCATATTTCTAAACAAAGTTAAGTAATACAAAACTTAGTCTAGGCAGATACCTAAAGCGATTTGCCCAAGAGCTGAAAGAGCCAAAATAGCTGCCTCGGGAATCTCAAATTCCAAAAAACAAAATCCTTTTTAATATATTTAAACTTTACTACCCTGTTAGATTAATAATTACTCTACCCTTATGCTTTAAAGTAATGGGATCAAGCTGCAAATCAACATTTCTAATTGGCCCAAAGTTTTCAAAAGCCAAACGAATTTCAGGCTCGCCCAAATCAAAGTTACTTTTAAAAATGTAAGGTGAAGAAGTAAACTCATAATTAAGTTCATAGTTTAAGAAAACGTTTTTATATAACTACAAAACAGACTTAACAATAGACTGATAAAAGAATACTTGCCAAACAACTCACCCCCCTTCTTGTTTCCTTGCCAGTAAAAAAATTATCGTAAAAAATAAAATCGTTACTTCCTACTTTTAAAAAAAAATTTAAAGCATTATCCTTTAACATAAATTAATCTACTGAATAAATGTGCGCGAACATTGTTTCTTAAAGCGTTCAAAAAATATTTCAGTTAACAGCACAAAATAAACGCCACTCGAAAATAACTCAAATAAAAAAAAGTATAGATATATTACATGCTTCCAACGTATATACGACACATCAACTGTATGGCGCGTTGTCTCTCCTGTTGCTTTTGGATTTCAACTATCATGAATTATGCTTTGTAGTACAACATTGGGTTATTATATACTTATTCCATATAATAACCTGAAAGAGGATTGGTTTGAAGAGTCTATAATTAATAATTACTATAATATAGTGAGAGGCAAGTAAACGCCTATAGCAACCTGAGAAAGGGGAACAAAAGGTGCTTTACGAAGTGTTTCAGCATACTCCTTGGCCTTCTTAATTTTTTGCTTTATAAAAAAAATTATAATAATGCAAGATCTAAGCTAAATAACATATAATAAACTTAAAAAACAAACTTCTTGTTCTGTAGTCAAACCAGAATTGGCTCCAATATTCGTTACGGTTTCTTTCGAAAGGTTGGTCTGAGTACTAAAGTTCTCTTCCATGTCTTTATTTAGTGAATTTTCAGAAATATTATTAAGATGCTTTGCTTCTGGGTTCAGTTGTTTATAATAGTGTTCATCTTGACTCTTTTTCTCCTCTACACAGCTAACCATCTCAGATGTTCCTGTAAACTGGGTACTTGGTGAAGAGGAAGAAAGACCATTACACCCACTTTCGACATATTGCTCTTTGCTCATTAGCATAGCCCAAGTAATATCACAATATGCACAACGTCATATCGTTGGAAGGCACCGCCTTAGGTGGGGAACAAGAATTAAAAAAGGCCATGTGCCATCAGCATGGCAACAATGATTGGATAAGTATGTAATTGACAGTTTTAACTGGGTATCAAAAAACTAATAAAAGTTAGTAGAAGCAAGTTTTCTTCAATTTCTTGACGGTGCTTATGGTCCCTTCCATTACTTACTTTTTTTTCTATTGTAGTACTTTATAATTTTTGATGTGATTTTTTTTGTAAATGTTTTCAAGTCATTCATAGACTTTTATAATTTTTAAGA
Organism: Zophobas morio; assembly: GCF_036711695.1. Taxonomy (NCBI): domain Eukaryota; kingdom Metazoa; phylum Arthropoda; class Insecta; order Coleoptera; family Tenebrionidae; genus Zophobas; species Zophobas morio. The sequence continues at coordinate 51,440 of NW_026972363.1, forward strand.
ATTAGTTCACTCTTAATGCACCGAAACGAGTATACATACGATGGGCAACGCAGAAATTTCTCGATTTATAAAAACTCTCCCACTTATTATGAAGAATACAGCCTCCGGAGAATTTTTGGAGAAAAGAAAAAAGATAATAGACTAGATGTGGATGACTACAGCAAAGAGTACAATGTTCGGTGCAAATATGCAAGGTATTGCTTGGTCCAGTTATTAACTTTAATAAAGTTTTAACTTGACGCATTTGGTAATAATAATTTTGATTTATTAAATTTTTACTGAAAATTGTATTTTTGTTACAAGTTGTTTTCTGAAGATGTGGTTTGCCCTATACTTTTAAAACAAAAAGAAGCTTGATTATATATCGTAAACTTTATTAAAATTATATGAACTCTCCTATGAAAAATTAAATTAGTAATAGTTTGTAAATTGTGTGAGTATATTGTATATAAGGTAGTTGTGCTGATTTTCTGCTTTTGAAGGGATTTAAGGCGAAGGAAGGATAATTTTTATGATTATGAACAGACTCATAGAACTACTCATAGAATCGATCGCTTTCCGCATGGCTCTTCATTTTGTAATGGTGGTCAAAGAGACTCCTTTGACCTCCCACATACCGACAGCAGTTATAAATCTTATCAAAACCAAACTGGTAGAAGTTATGCTACTCATTTAAAGCGAAAACGAAGTCCTTCTAGCGCTTCGCGTTGCGGTGCTGTTATATATAAAGTTCGTACTTTTTTTTTGAACCTTTTTTTTAGGTACTGTACGACGAAAAAGTGATGTATGCCACGAAGATGGTCACTACCGCGTGGTTGTTGGAAAGCACTTAAGTTCTAATTGTAGCTATATTCTTTTTTAGACGTTTGATACATTGTTTTCTTGCAAGCTAATTAATTATATTATTTATTAATTTTATCTTGCATTTTTATAGATGTTGTCACGAAAAAACTAGGTAAAGGTACATTTGGGCAAGTTGTGCAGTGTTGGGATTATAAAAGGTTTTTTTGTTACTTATTTTTGTTTTAATTATAATTTTAACGATCTTAATTTTGTGATATAAATTTTATGCCTATATTGCTCTTTTGTATGTTAGAGGAAAAGCAGTTGCCGTGAAAATTATTAAAGACGTTGAAAAGTACAGAGTGGCAGCTGAGGTTGAAGTAGAAGTTTTGCAATTTATAAATTCACGTGCTAGTCATAAAGAAAAGTTCATTTATTATCAATTATTTTTATAACGGTGTAGTGAACTACGTGACTTATCGTTACTTCCAAAATAAGTTACATTGTCCGTCTCCTGGACACGTTTGACCTGCACGGTCACGTGTGTCTGGTGTTCGAGCTTCTCTCTTTGAGTCTCTACGACTTCATGAAGTCGACGTCCTTCCAGCCTTTTCCAATCCACCAGATCCAGTGCATTTGTCGCCAGTTGCTTAGCGCCGTCAACTGTACTTCTGTTTTTTCTCTCTTCACTTAACGCGTGTTATTTTATTTTCTTCGTTGAAGTTTTACATACGCTTTCTCTCACGCACACTGACTTAAAACCTGAAAACATTATGCTGTTGGATGCAAAGTCTTTTGAACTGAAGCATGGCGCCGTATGTTTTTCCGCTTCGTACCCTATTTGTAGTTGAACACGTTTATTTAATAAATAGAAGGTTTATCGGATCCTTGAAACCTGCGACATCAAGGTTATTGATCTCGGCTCTGCCACTTTTGAGAACCGTCATCACGCCCGCACCGTCTCTACAAGGCATTACCGCGCCCCAGAAGTCATCCTTGGGCTCGGTTAGTATAAATGCTGCACGTTAGTTTTCCGTAGACACGGTTCTCTTTGCTTTTTGGCAGGTTGGTCGTACCAGTGCGACGTCTGGAGCATCGGGTGCATTCTTTATGAGCTCTATACAGGGAAAGCAGCCTTTAATGTTATGATTGCGCTCCCCTCCTCTACGGCATCAGCTGTTGTTATGCTTAGCAGACTCACGACAACCTCGAACACCTGAGCATGATGGAGGTCATCCTGGGACCCCTTCCGAGGAGGATGCTCGAGAATTCGTGCTACTCTATCTGTTGTCTAGTCTTATTGTTGGCTTACGCCCGCTTACCATTTAGTAGAACAAAGTACTCCTCGCGTGGGCGGTTGAACGTCAAGAGTTTGTCCACAGAGTCGGTTACATATGTAGTCAAAAACTGTCGACCGCTGAAGGTAAATCTCCGCCTTGTCTACCGCCTAACCAATTATATGCCTCACTGGTGCTTGAGAACATCCTTGTGGAGCAGAGAAACCCTCTTGACCAGCAGTTTCTGGACCTGCTCCAGCGGATGTTGACGTATGAGCCAGAGAAGCGCATTTCCTGTGCTGAGGCCCTCCTTCATCCGTTCCTGTCTAGTCGTTCTTGCGCGAATTTATGAAAATGATATTCATCGTCGATTGTATTGGCGTTTAATAAAGTTTAACAGTTTATCAATAAATCAGCTTCTGTTATTTTTTTGCCGTACAAACACATGCCTGGCAGTTTCGAAGCTGTAGCTTTTCTCTGTATGATAAGTGCAGTAATAAACGGGTAAGTAGGATGGCATGATAAAAGACTTCAAACCAGCGGAGCTGTCCTCTAAGCGGACGGTGCATAGCGGCTGCAGCCCTTTTTTAACTGCAAGTCCAATCATACGGCCATTTTTATACTAATTGCGGCTGGCAAATTATTACCTGCAACAAAAGTCAAGTCGAAGCACGTGCTGCAGCCGGAAGCCAGAGGTTTCACCTTCTGCTCACAATGCAAGACTATTGGTTACGGTGATCCCCTCGGGGCGAGTGAAACTTACGCTTCCTTCTTTACTGCACAGGAAAATAGCGTCGTTGTTGGCAGAGTAGAGCTTTAAGTTTAAAGTTTGCTGACTAAAGTCGCCGGTGTTCGAGAAAAATAGATAATAAAATTTAATCTAACATATAAAACGAGTATGCTTATACCTTAAATTACTTATATTGCACTCTAGTATAAAAGGCTCGTATAAAATGATCTCACTTGAAGGAGCTTCCACAAAAAATAGGAGCTCCTCACTAGTTTCTATCTAAAGATATAAATTATATTATTATTATTATTATTATTTATTAATTATAACCTCATACTGGGAAAGGTTAGTCTGCAGTCTTCCCCTTTGGCCCATGGCCGTTCGCCATCCCAATTCAAAATTCCAGATAATTGTCTTAATTATTAGATCTTTGCTAGATGAACACTTCTTAAGAAGCTTTTTTTTTTATATTACTTTCAGCTGACTTTGCTTCGGTGGGCTAATTTTGAACAAGTAGCGACGAACGTCAGTGGCATTTATATATGCCTTTTTATCAAATATATTTTTCCAACCGAAGCAGGAATCTCTCAACCCAAAAATTACATATATAAACTTTCTTTTTTTTTTAAAAACTCTACCAAAATTCAGTGGTCGGAGTTCGGAGCCAGTCGTTCTTTGAGAGTCATAAGCACTCAAGTAAAGTTTTTAAATTTTTTTGCACAAAAAAGGGTTAATTACGTTGGCAAAGTGTTTAAATCGGTTACTTTAATCTTTGAATCGACTCTGAGGGCAATTTTTTCGAGGTGCATAGGAACATCCATCAAATTCTGAATTTGAGCTTCCAGATAAAAGTTTTCCTAGTTTTATAAAGAGGATATGGGGAGCAGCCACCAAAATTTATTATAAATACCTTCACTTGTTGAATTTTGGTTTTTAGCGTTAAAGGATTCAAAGTCACAAATTTAAAAGAGCGTCGGAATGTTACGGCCTCTCCCATTTCTTCTGTATAATTTACTAAAACTAGAAGGCTTTTTAAAGGAATTCAATAACTAAAAGTTGTAAAACGAGGTATCCTTGAGTACTTGTGCTTTCCAAGGACTTTTACTTCGTGTATGACAATGATATCCAATCCTTCTTTAGGCGCTAACCGCTCAGTACTTTTTGTTGTTAGCATAAGCGACTTAGTAACAGCCTGTATATCCACCTCGGGGAAATTTAAGAGTTAATATATATTTCAATATTAACAAAAATAAACTCTTACCAACCATTAATATGTAACTATAATGACGCTTAATACTTACGATTAAACAAACATTACTTTAATTATATAAGGGTTTTACTTTCACTGAAACGTCTTTAACAGTAGAGTCACCATCATTGCTTACTCTTATGTAGCAAATAAAATATTCACCCACATAAATATTTCTATGTGGAGGTCAAAAAATTAGTAAACAACTATAATTAATCTAATTTAATAAATTACCCAAAATGAGACGGCACAGCTACTATATCACCTAGAAATAAAAGTTGCTCAACTTGGATCCCGCCGCAAGCTATGAGAATGAAGAATTACGTCCTCTCTACAAAAATTATTTTAGAACATTAGACAGATACCATTAATACTATTTTCACTGAAGTTAAGATCAAAGTATTTCGGGACTTCCCTGACGGGTAAAGGCTTCGAGAGCCTCATGGCTATAATTTAAATTTTTTTTATTGAAATGCCATAGTTATTACCTGTGTAAGAATACAATATTTATGTATTTTTGAATTTACCCCTTACGACTAACGGATAGTTAATCTTAGAGCTGTTGCGCATAAGCCTGAAGGTCCCACAAAAGTTAAAAAATAAAATATGCAAAAAGACAAAAATTTTAGCTCAATACTGAATTAACCAATAGACGACAGAGTATAGTTTACTTCTACCACCAAATTGTCTTATTAAAAGTTAAATTATGTGGTGTTGAACGGCCACTCAATTCAAAGTAAAGCCTTTTTTAATTTTGAAGACTTTGCCAATATTAGAAGCTACTTTTTTTAAATATAAAACAGAATTTATGCAAACGTTGGAAATCGAAATAAAAGTCACGATAGCTAAATTTCCCTTTATTAATTATGGATGTTAGTATTTATCTATCAATTTTATTTTGTTTTTATTTACTATTACATTAGCTAAATACAGTCCTTATGAGTAAAACAAAAAAACTGCTTAACCTCCATTTTCTATAGTGAGGCGAGGGCCCGAAAAAATTCTTTCCCTGTATTGGGCGCCTTCGAAGGCCATGTTTGAATAATGCTAAAGAGCAAACATCAATAATTTCTGTAAGGACCTCTTCTTTTATAGCATAAATATGATTAAAAAATCCTCATCCAGGGCGTAAATGGTCTATCGATAAATAATTGAGGGAGATCTTTTTAAAAAAGTTTTATCTATATTTTTTTGAAAGATTAACTTAGTCTTAAGTCTTCACTTGTTATACTTCTATTAACAAATTAATTCATAAGAAAAAGGTCTTCTAATTACCTTTTTTAATTAAAACTTTTACTATTTATTTTTTTTATATTAAATCAGAGCTATAATAAACTAGAATTTGTAAATAATAATTTCAAGCTTTTTAAAAGGAGTTTTACTAGTTTTTTAAGGTGGGGGATGTGACATGAAAACAGTTTATTTGTTGTTGAAATGCTTAAATAAATAATAAAATCACGTTTTGCTATTTTTTGATTTTACTTTAGAATTTATTTTTTAATTTATATTTAAAGACAAATTATTATAAACGGTTTGTTATATTCCAAGCATCGGTCTATATTGAGGGATTTTCGTTTTATAATTATGTAAAGTCTTCTAAAAAAAGTAGTGAGGCCAGAGCACCGCCACTTATACTAAATTTATTTTGCTCACCACTATTTTACGTCGTTTTATTTAATTGGTTTCTCCACTAAACTACCGTTACAAGCATACTATAAATTTTTCGGGTTATAATAAGACTTTGACTTTCAAAAATTATAGTTATTATCCACTTGAGCTTTAAAATGAATTTTTTTTGCTATAAGAATTCCATGATTTATAATTAAAGTTTAATTTTTTTTATTTTTGCTGCTCATCGATATATAATCACCTTTTGGCAGCCATAACCATACTACAAGGACAGAACTTACTCGAAAATTTTAAATTTATTAAATACTTCTTATTGGCCACTACCGCCCTCCTGCGGTTCTTTCGCTAGTCCTTCAACAGCTTTGTGCCTTTTACTCACCAAATAGTTGTGCTGAGTGCGCTTTCCAGCGAAGCAGATGGCTCCGGCAACAAGGAGAAGAGCGGCCATCACAACCACTCCTGTGACAATAATGTAGGGTTCTTCTTTTTCCGAGGGCGGCGGTGACTTGACCGGGGGTGGTACCCCTTCCTTAGTCGCTTTTAAGGGGAATGTAGGCTTTTTAAAGAAGTAAGCTAGGAGCTCAAATACTTAAGGTTATGTAGTATTACTTTTAACTTGGGTAGCCAGAAGTACTGGGCTTTCTCCAATCTGCTCATCTTCCTTAGGCGCTGGGAGACTTTGTACACGATGTGCAAGGCATCTTGCTCCATTGTGTCCCCGCGCGAAACAATTATAACAACCGGTCTGCCCGAGAGACCTTCAGCTTCTTGGAAAGTTAGATCGACCCTAGACATATCTGATGGAGCTTCTTTAGGCAGTTATTTCATTCAAATAAACTTTGCATAAATACCTTCACGTGGTATAAGTTGTCTAAACTCCTCCTGCAGCAGAAGTAATCCTTTGTCCTCTTCGGTTTATATACATGTTAGATGAGCGAACAATAAAGTGTTTTCAATGGAGGGTGTCAATCACCTTGTTGAGCGGGCTGTTCAGACCCCTGCACCCTTTTTCCCCTAGTCAGAAAATGACCGTCCGAAGAGGACTTCATGATGAAGTCGACAGTAACTTCTTCTACAAGTACGGGACGCTCAAAATAACTTGATCCGTTCAGACATCCGCCATGGTTCATTGCCAGGTCTGGAACAAGACAAAGCTTTCATATATATATATATACATATATTACTTTGTTGTAAGGGGATTTATGCGACATGCAATGTCGAAGTAGAGACCATGAGCGTGACGTTTTTGCGGTTTAGCTCCACGTGGTTTATATCGGCAGAACTGGTAATAATAATGACGTTTTTCCGGCACATAATAGACTCTTTTTCCCATTCATAATAATATGTGCTTGTATTTAAAGTAGCGTGAAAGCCTTTGTAAAGGTAAAATGATTAGCCGAGGAAAGTATATGTTACACCTCAAGCTGTAAGAACACCTGAATAGCAACTAATGGGCTCATTGAAACGAAATACCTATTAAAACGCTGTTAGCTAAAATTAGCAGTTTATAGAGTGAGAGCTTGCCATTGGCTCGTTTATGGAGTAGACGGGAAATTCGCTAAGCAACTGTGGCGGTGTGTTATCAATAGAAAATTGAAAGTAATCGGAATGTCTGAGTTCCTCGGGATTTTCGCAGTTTGAGAGAATATCTGTTTAAATTACATGAGAGACTGGTTAGCGTTCAAATAAACACAAATTTTTGGTGACCGAGTTTGTAAAGGCCATCTTCTAATCCAGTCGGATCAAGATAGACGACGCGAAGCACTGATGAATTTTTGTGTTCTTTACTATATATTTCTCCGTTAACAAGTTGACCAGTTTTTTCAGTGTCGTTAAAAACAGTGGGAGAAAGCCAGCTGTGAGTTTCGGGTTTTTCTAGCGAAAATTAGCTGGCTTAAAAAACGGACTGAGAATAGATGACAAGAAAAGATCTTTGATTGTAGATGTGTACTTATGTATGGAAATATGTCGTCATTAAGACTGAACAACTCAAGTTCAAATCTTTTTTGCTGACTTAGTAATAAAATAATACCTTTCTCCACTTTTAATATTTCGAGCTTCGCACTCTGAAGCCGATGCATTCCGGCAAAGGAAGACAAAATTTTAATGGGAATAAGGCCTGAAAAAAGAGGATGCAAGTAAACTAAACTATTAACCATAATATCATATGAACTAGAAGACTTACTCTTATGCGTTTTCATGTGTGTGACCTTCTCTTCGATGGTCCATTTCACCCGTCCGCACGGCTCGATAAACTCTAAGTCAACTGGCAAAACAAAAGGTTCTTCATTGGTCTGTGGGAGTTTTTCTTTGTAATATAAGGACGTGTCATGCAAACGTTAGGTTTTATAAAACGCACCCACACGACAAGAGGAAGTCAACCCTAATAACGCATCATTATAGACATACTTGTCTCCTCTTACCACGTGGATAGTTTTTACCACACTCTGCATTAAATATGTAAACTAAGTCAATACCCCCTGAGAGTAAGGGCTATAAGGAACACCTCTCCGGGTTTTAGTGCGACTAGAAGAGCATTCCGCAAATCAAAGCCGTCCATGACCAGTTGCAACTGCTTTTCGTTTTGCAACTTTATTTCCCTGGGAAGAGTGGATTTGCTAATATTAGCTTCAGCCGCCGTAGGAGAAGTAATGTTATTAGCAGGCAGGCTCCTGTTGAGAGGAATCTTCCTAAAGCCTTCTACAAGGTCCTCTATCTCTTCTTCGGTAGAGAAAGTAAAGAGGATAGCTTCATTGGAGTTAAGAGGGTCTTGATTCTCAATGACAACGTCAAAAGATCCGCGATCACCAGGAAAGGGTAGCAAAGGGGAAACTGGTCAGTTAAGAAGAATACACCGATCAAGGCAGGTAAGAAGGTCACTATAAGCAAGCTACCCAGTATAAGAGCAAGCATGTCTGCAGCGGTAGTGTTAGGTTCACGGGGACAGGACGACTTCCCCCCAAAGGTTTCAAAAAGAGGCGTTTGGAAGGTGGGGTCGACATGAAGGCTTAATGAAAACTCATTGGACGGATCTTTGTCACCCAATCGGAAGCTAGCCGGCACCACTGAACGCTTTGGAGTCATTTTGAAGACTGGGAAGAGAATATAATGACATAATACACTAAAGTATAATATTGAACGACACCCAGTGGCTCCGTCCTATTAAAGAGTTGCAAAAGCTCTTTCTCGTCGGAATGCAGAAGCTTGAACGATAAACTTTTGTCAGTGGTGCCATGCATGATGGTACGGTATACTTCATGTTTTCTTTCGCTGCCCTTTATGCTGAATACAATATCTCTTGCTTCTCCCTTTGTGCTTCTTGGTGTGTTGCTGGTTTAAGTCACTTACTAGTTTTTTTACTTATAATGATTGGAACAGTTGCTACCTAGAGGAATTCTCTGGGTGGCACTGCACGCTATTTCCGCATAGAATTGAATGAAGTTCATCAGCGGCTAATTTAACAGCATCCGTTCATATTAAAAATAAAAAAAAACCCGAAGAAAACGGGGATACCCAGCGAGCAAAGAGATTCAATTGGAGGCACGTCATATTCAATTTCTAACAGGCGGTTCTCGAAGGAGTTCAATTGCTGCTGCGAGCCAATGACTGGAAGACAATTAGCTGTTTGGAATATGTTGAAAAGTTCCTTTTGATTTCTACAGAGAGATTCCGTTCGGGCCATACTCACTAACGTATACGTTGCTAAGCAGCTATTCTCTAGAGGCTGCTAAGGAAGAGCTTGTAAAACCTTTAATAAAAGCAAGCTTTGCCGAAGGAAAACAGGTGGTATCGGTCTGGAATAAATAGTCCTCTTTGTAGAAAAGTTGACGGTCAAAATTTGTGTTCTTGATGTCTTCGTTGAATTGCAAAAGGCTTTTCCAATTCTCCAAATCCAAAATTTCAAGCGTGCCCTTTGTGATAACCGACTCTTATGAAGTAATACATGAGACAGCGCAAAGTGGTTCTACGGAAGTACTTAATACCCAAGGCGCTAATTTTGTCCCTAACTTGCAGTTCAGTAAACAATGCTGACGAATTATGGGTCTGATAAAACTCCCAGGAAAACTTATCTCTAACCCTAGACGCGCACGTGGGTAAATTAAGACGGCCAAAAGTTATTGAAATGTTGTCATTTTCCATGTCCAACGTAAAGTTCAGTTCTTGGATTGCAATGTCCAACGCTCTTACCTTAGCATGCAAGGGGTAAAAAGTTGAAACGGTAAACATAAAAGAATCCTTAAACCTTGGTGAGTTTTACTCCGACATTTATCGAAATAAACGTGTCACCTCCAGCCGGAGTCGTCTGAATCTTCTTTTTAGACGTGACGCGGAGGGTGTTAGTGTTAGACGGAGCGCCGCGGTAGAAACGGGCTTAAAAAGTAACACGACACCTGAATACACAACGTAATAGGAAAGCATGATAAGAAACCTTTCGAGTAGCAAGAAGTAAACAAAGGGTCCTCGTGACAGTTTTCGGAGTCGGAAGGCTCATTCTGACCAACGTAGAATTCTGTTGTAAAGGGGTCGATGCGGGAAGACTAAACTATCGGGGTAAGGCACTTACCATCTCCACCTTCAAAGCCAAGACTGTAGTCGAAGTAGAGTTCTTCGTCCTTTTGAATAAAACTTACAGATTGGTCACCCTAGATAACAGTAGCTCGAGCCTGGGGCATATCTATAAGCTTGTATAGTATTACGGGTGGCGAATGAAGAATCAAGTAAGGTCTCCAAGGAGGGAGTGGGAAAGTGTAGGTTACCGGTGTTTCCTCAAACCCTATGACTAAAAGTATTTGGTTGGGAATTAGTCACGGAATATTACTAAACCGTTCAAAATTTCCTCCGTCTACATAAATAAAGTAGATACTAACGTACTATTAAAAGAAAGAATATGAAATTCGGTTTGCTTAGTGACAGGCGAAGTAATACGGAGCTGCAGCTCTTGTAGTCGGTTGCCACGTGTTTTAGGTCTATTATTGCATTTGGTGGGAATTATGCTCATTAAAATGGTAGTCATATTTACCGTAAAGGAAAGATGTCAAAACTAATAGAGCCCTGACTTAAGTCTGAGGTTTCTTCGGTGATATTACAATCAGTTAACCCTTCATTGCTGAGCTTGCGTTCTCCACAAAGCCCCTAAATCATGTCATTGCTTTATAAGAAAACGTGAACCAAGCGCTCGCATACGCTATTCATATCCACTATCCCGACGGAGTAGCCGGAAAAGTCAGTGCAGACGTCTCCCGGATACGTGCTCAGCAAATTTAGCTGGACCGTGTATTGCCTTCTGGCGTGCAAGGCGGGTCCAGAACTGCAATCCGCTACTGCGTCTGTTGAAAGGAACATAATTATATATACTATGCCTCCCGTCTACCGTAAGTACCCCTTACGAAATATTCATAGCGCACAGGACTCTCAAAGGTAAAAGTATAAACACTGCTGTTATCCTTCAGGCTTATAATTGTGGTGAGCTGCTGAGATTTCTTGGCATAGGCGAGTATTAAACTGTCGAAATTGCCCCAGCCTTCAAGTGAAATGAAATTAGGAAATGTGAGAGGCACCTCGAGTTCATAATTAAAAGGGACCATCCTTTACGAGATAAACTTGGTTGTCCTTCAGAAGCCAACTAGAATTGGTCTCATACACGGAATCCTCGAACTTTTCAACTAATATTTCATACTCTAAAGCTGGCAAAGAAAGCGTCTCCGATGCAACTATGTCGATTAAGCATATCACGGAAAAGGAGATGTGAGGCGCCTATAGAAACCTGCATAGGTGCTTTTCTTAAACTTTGGGCAAGCAGGAGCTTGGATAAGTAGTAGTAAACGGTCTAAAGGGAATCTACAGGGTCCTGCAAAGCTTTTAAAGTCCAAGTTACGTGCTAATGAGAGCTCAAAATTGAGGTCTGTGCACAATATTGCAATGTAGCAAAGTTGCGGTGTATTCTGGTATGCTTTGCTACCTTTGAAGTCCTTACCGTCCTTGTTTACCACCAGACTATACGGTTTTCCGTAAGTTTCAGAGCTCTGGTCTTGGTTGAGCTCTTTTTTGCTAAAAAGATGCGCATCCTTTTCAATAAAAATTTCTAAAGTCGGTAGTAATAAGAATTATTACTGCCACGGCGCACTTATCAAAACTTGCTTACCGTAGGTACCAGCCGTACTAACGTGAAAAGCGTAGTTTCCATTAGCATCCGTTGTAGTGCAGTAAGGAGTCTCCTTGCCGGTCTTTATGCAAACGCTCCGCCCGGAGAGAAAACACTCCGATCGAAAGTCCTTAGTCTTGCCAACCTGGATATTCCCCTCGAAGCGAGCAGCGTAGTAGTCCACGATGGAGACAAACACTTCAAGCAGACGGTGGGCGGAGGGACAACCACAGGCAAAGAAAGGGGAAGAATACCTGAGCTAAGATGTTCTACCGACAACGCGAGATCGGCACAGTTAACGTAGTCACCGCCATTGCTGCATTTTACTGTGTGATTTTTGCCCCACGATGTCTTGGTCGGCACTACTCGAAGTTCACTCGTGCGCTGTGAGTTATCGTAGTCGACCAGGGGAAGTGTTGTAGAAAACACGTAACCGCCGTATGTTTCCCCTTGGTTGTTCGTTACTAAACGTAAAAAGTATTATAAAATATTAAAAGCAAAAGATCATCACGTGCTTACAAAGCGCAGAATTCTGGTAAAGCAGATAATACTTGTCATCCAACTGACCTCCACAGGCCATGGATACGTTTCCTGGAGAGCAAAGCAGTAGAATCAAAATTTACAGTCGTTTAAGGCTTCTTATTATTTACCGAAGCAGGGGTCCAAGCAGTTCTTTATAGCATCGACAAGATAGTCAAAGCCTCCTTTGATACACAGACACCTCCCTCCCGACTTTAAAAGGAAGTAGCTCATGTCTATGTACATTGCTAAGCGTCAGTACTGACTAGTTTTTAATTTCCGTATAAGACAAGCTACCTTTGCACTTACTAAAGCACATTTTGGGGGTGAGCGCAGAGTTGTGTTCGTCCAAGTTCCAGTAAGCGTTCTCAGTTGTTACGCACCCTATAAGTTTCGGAAGCCAAGTCAGTACATTGACTACATATAAGAATTATAGAAACAAGGAAGGCAGTCTAGTGTCTAATATGACTGAATGCTGTCTTTATATTTAAATAAATAACTGTTGCTAGATATATCCATTAAAAACTTAACCCAAGTAAGTGGCACCCTGGACAGCCATGACACATACATCATTTTCAACATAATACTCGCAGGTCTCCTCTGGTCCGTCATGCAAAGGAAGAGACGCTAGATCCGAAAGCTCGTTGGGTTCTGCAGAATGTTTGTTACATGAAAGGCGCTTTAAAAAAAGGTTATTTACGATTGCCTATTTTATTTAAGTTTAAGTTTTCGTAGGAGGTCACTAGCTTATTGTTCAGATAGATTTCCAAATCAAAGTCAACGATGATAGCTTCCAATCGAAGAGCAGCCAAGAAGGGGACCTTTTTATTTATAGTAAAGGGAAGGCAGTGTATGCAAAGAGAAGGCAAATATTGTACTAAAAATTCAGTTGAGTGATCTTCTCGTCCGCTTTGATAAACAGTAACTTCTGGATCAAAATCACCATAGACATGATAAGTAATAGTCTCGCCGTTAGCCACTGTGTTTTCCAAGAGATTTTCACAAACCTCCAAGTTTTTAACCATGCTAGCAGACAAGTTTTAATAACCCCAAAGTCAGTATATCGGAATATAAACTTCTACCCGCAGGAATCTTGAGCACTCGTTCCACACTCCTGTCCAAAGTTTTCCCCACTCAAGCACTCTGTACTATAATACTGCCCAATAAGTGCCGATTGCTCTATATAAGCGCCGGGAGGCTTGAACGTCTTAGTAATGTTATAGCGCAAGTCGCAGTAAGAATTGTCTTTCCAACTATAAACATACAGCTTTGTTTAAATGGTCTTCAAGTTTTCTTAAGTTAGTTATTACCTCACACAAACTCGAAAGTTATTTTCGTAAAAAACCGCTGTAACGTTGGTGGGATCGTTATACTCCTCACCGTTGCATGCACAATCAGCCTTTTTAGCAGTAATTCCCCAAACATTCGTTTTCTCAAAGGAACCATGAACCTTTAAGATTAAATTTTTTAGTGGCCAAAACTAATAACCTTATAATATTATTAAACCATGCGATAAAGAAAGTAGTAGTCGAAACCCCTGTAGAGCCCTTCAATAAGTAATACTATTTGGTATGTAGAATTTTCTTGCTCTTGAAATGAAAGAAAATCATCCTCAAAAGTGGCGCTGCCTGACAACAAATTAAAATAATACTTAAATAACTATTTACTTAATTATGAAATACCTTCGTAAACGCTGATCTTGGCACTGGTAGTTTTATTCGGTAATACTTCGCTTATACTGTCATTAGTTGAAGAGGAGTTTGTAGTATAATTCTGTACGATAATAAACTCAACTTCATTTTCTTTGGAATCCAATAAATTGACGATTTTAAAGGATAATAAACTGTAATCACCTTATAAAGAAAGAGAGTAAGTTAAATAATATGTATGAGGAAAGGTTGCTTTACCTAAATCCTGTAGATCGGCTTTCAAAGGTACGCATATGTTTGATGAGTTTAAATAATAGTTGGTGTAGCATTTATCGCAAACATGGTAATTACTATGATTTTTAACACTCCTGCATCCTTCATCAAGAGCTTTATATAGATCAAAATGTTATTTTAAATTACAAATATTAACTGTTATAATGTTTAACATTATTTCCTTTGAAAGGCCAAGACGTTTTTATGAATACTCGTTAACTAGAAATGAATTAGTTTTGTTAGGGGCTAAATTACTTATTTCAATAACTTGCTATTACACACAATTTTTCACTTATTGCACTTTATATTTATCACCTAATCAATACCTAAACTTAATCTAAATAATAATTTAGTCAATTTAAACTTTTTTTTATGCTAGTATAAAGTTTAAAAATCATTTTTTTTCCTTTTCAAATAACTTTTAATTGTTATATAATCTGTTTTTCTGAGCTCTTAAAAATAACTATGGAGCTAATTATATAATGAAGATATCGCAGAGATGTAACTTACGAAAGCAGCTTGTTGAATTCGGTAAGGAGGTTTTACCCTCCTCGCACGGGAGCTTTAAACCTTTGAAACAAAATTCTCCTGCAGGACATCCTTGGACCATTTCATTATTGCAATAATACCCTTCCGGGCATTCTGAAAGTATTAATAGCTAGGTAAACAAGTCACTTTCGACTTATTTGTCTAGTGACCTTCGCATAGAAATCTGCATCTACTATCATAGCATTCTACAGGTTTTTTAAAAAACCCTTCTTTGCAGACACAGTCATCTTTTTCCAATTTAGTTTTCTCAGGGCAAAATAGTTTCATTTCTCTACATGTTATATTAAAGTATTCATTGGTTTTCTTAATAGATGTTACCGCTTGATTTGACTGACATTTACTAAAGTTTTCTATATAAAAGGTAATTATAATATATAATTATTAATTTTAATAAATTGAAAAATACCGAAATTTTCGATGCTTAGCATGGCATCCCCAAAAACTGTTTTTTGCTCCCGAAAAATAGGCTGCTTAAACTTTACTTTTATTTTTGTACTGAGGAGTAGTAGTGTACGATTACAGTTAAAGTATTATAATTTATTAATATCGAATTTTATACTTACCAAAGATCATCAGAACAATGAAAGCCACGGACATTAAACCCGTATAAGAAATGGTCGAAAGCTTCTTGGGTTTTCCAATCTTCATATTCTAGGAATTCACTGCTTTCGCTTAAAAATTCGTTTGTTTTATCAATTATAAGTTGGCAGCACTCGTAATTCAAAGTTCCTGTAATTTTGCTAGAAAGCCCTACCAGAAATGTGTTATGAGCGCATATAATTTCATCTAAACGTAGGCTTTTGGTGGTGTGCGTTGTACAGTTCCCGTGCACTGGAGAAAGATAAGTGGTGGCATAGTTAATTTTACCAATCTCTTTCTCTTTTAATAAGGTATATACAAAGTTGTTCTTTGAAGTCACCACTAATATTATTATACATGCTATAAATTTTAGTGTTTCCATCTTATTCTTTTCTAAATTTACGAATTTTTTGTTAAAAAATACTTAAGTAACTTACTAATTGGCATAAGAGGAATAACCGACTTTATTACTAGCTTTGGTTTTATTCCCCCACAATTAAATATATTTTGGCCAATAATTTTACCAAACGTCAACACTTATTTGGCCAATATAATTTTTTTTATCCTAATCATTAAGGATCGACAGCTATGCTACCTAACCATACTTAAGCAACGAATCAAAAATTATCCAAGTTATTTAAAGTCTGAAGCCCTACATAATAATAAGCGCTTTAATGGAAATGTTTTAACTTTATAGAAGTTAGTTCAATGTTATATTTCTGTTCACAAGTTAAATAATATTATAATATCAAGATTGATAACCCCGAGGTTATTTACTGTTGCATTAAGGCGTTGATTTTAAGAAAGGCTTTACCTTAAAAATCAAACTACGGTATATTTCACTCGCTTTTATAATCAAAGTATAATTTAATAGAGTTTGATTTATATACAAAAATACCTTGCAAAAATTTATCATTGTATATAAGCTATTTATTAAAGAATTAAGTTAATTAGCAGAACTTTTTGTAATTATTTTTAATACTTGATAAGCAAATTCCGTTGATGTTCATAGTTAACTATTTTAAACTTAAAGTTTAAAAAAAAAAAAATCCTTATAGAGAATCCTAAATACAACCAACTTTAGTTAAAGGTAACAAATGAACCCTTTAAGATATGCATTACTTTTACCGAAATTATTTAATAACTCAATAAATAATGAATAACGCTGTTTTTAGCAATTATTTATATGGCAAGCAAGCGAGTCATGGTTATCCGATTACTTATCTATTATTAGTGTCCCGACAAATTTAAGATCAGTCTATTAGGTTTTATGAAAAATTTAAGTAGGCAGGAACGCCATTAGTTAAAGTAACTTCAAGTGGTTTCAAGTCTCAAGTAATTATTAGGAGAGATAGGCCTGATCACGTGATGCTTTAGGTCCGTTTACCATATTTTTTAAACCTATTTAAGTTTAATTTGACATTATTAAGGTAATTTGTTAAGCATAATTTCTCTCTCAACCCACTTTTGTACTTTGAATTTTGTACTGTTTTTAGTAAAATTATAGCTCCTGCGCAGCTAAGGTATTAAACTCTAGACTCTTTTGAATCAGAGACATGAAGAGGATAAACATATTTATTAATTTTTAGTGCTATCACCATGTTTTCGAACATTGTTGACCGCATTTAGGTTCTGTGGCGTAGGGGTCAAAATTCGCAACCTTATCGTAAACCTAAAACTACGAATTAGAGCATTTCCCAGCTCTATTTTCACCCCATACGTCCAAGACTTCAAGTTTTCCGCAAAAAAAAAATCTGGGTTTCTGTTTAAACAAATAATGCTTTGTGTTATTAGTAACCCTTTAGAACACTAATTGAGTATATTCTGTTCGGCTTGAGTTTTAATCAATTACTAAGCCCTGCAGATTAAAACGAACAACGACAAGGCAGAGAAGGCGAAAAAGGGGGGAAAGTCCCCTAAATCTTTTATTGTGTGCATATGTATAGATATATGGTCCGCTAGTGCAATAATTAGACATTTTTTAGATCAAAGGCTTTAATTAATTACCTTGCAACCTTTTAATCTAAAAAATGCATCATAGCAATTTACTAGCGTTTTAAACCTGCAAGATTGGTTACCGAGGAATCTTTAAAACAAACCCTCGATTCTCGTTCCTCAGAGCAGGCGGGTCCCCATCATCACGTCCTAGAATTCTATAATTTTTTTTTTCACAAAGAACTTTTGCAAAAATATATCAGCTACCATATCTTCAGTTTTACAATAACGTATTTCCGTAGTGTATTCAGCTATTACTTCCTTAACGTAATGATCTTTAAGATTGGTGTCTAGAGAGTTTGCTACCGTTTGCGCTTATGGCTATGCGCATTTCTGGCTGATTGTCCACATTTACTATAAATTTTCCCCAGGTCAGATTTAATGATATTAAATGACTTTGCCTCCATTTAACATATCGTAAGCACGATGCTAAGGCGATATACCCTGTCTCTGCAGAGGGCAAGGCTGTAATACTCTGCCTTTCGGCCCCCAAACTATGGGGCAGTTATTTACACATTAGTATTCCAGCACGACCTCTCATATCATACTCAGATGCATAGCTTGCATCTGAATATATAGCAACTTTTACGCTTTTGTATCTTCTAGCTACTAATTTTAAGGTTCTGGTCATGCTTAAGCACCCCAGAATTTGTTTGGTTGCGAACCAGTGGCTTTCATCGTAAGCAGTTAAGTGTTGGGCACAGTTGTTCACTGCGGTAGCCATATCAGGCCTGGCCCCATTCGCTAAGTACTGAAGTGATCCTACAATTTCGTTATAAGGGCAGCTACAGGAAATAGTGGTGTCTTTGAAATGGTGAGGTGCTCATTGGTTGAAGGGCAGACGTAGCATCTGTAAGCCCAAACTCCTTCAAAATTTTAGATAACATACCTTTTTGAGCAAACATTACCTTCTCGCCGTCTATTCTAATACTTAGGCCCACAAAGGGATCAGGTGTGGCTTCTTAATACTTAAAACCAACGGATTTGATCATTCCTCTTAGTTTATTGACATCGCTAGTAAAATGCGTAGGTCATCTACTTAAAGAAGAGTATAGCAATTGAGGTAGTTGTTGTTAATGAATAGGACACAAGGCCCCAGTGCTGGTTGTTGTAACTTAACTTCTTTTAGTTTTTTTGTATTAGTTCGTACCAAAGGTGTCCTCCTTGCTTGGTCCCGTAGAATACTTTATTAAGGGATAAGCACTGGCAGACGATATTACCGCTATGGACTAGATGGAAGCCAATGGGTATTTAAGAAATAAATTAACATCGATAGATGCTTAGAGGTATACATTGTTAAAATCAAATTGCAGTTGATAGTGTAACTTCAGGTGGCGCGTCATTAAAATTAATACTCTTGTGGTTTCTCTCGAAACGATAGGACTCGCGCACTCGTGATATTCCAATCCATGAATTTGTGGAAGCCTTTAAAGCAAATTCTTGCCTTAAATGAACCATCTTTTAGTCTAATAACCCTGTAGTATCTTTGAACGCTGTGCCTTTTTCAATGGGGACTGAGCCCCAGGTGTTTTTCTCTTTTAGAGAAAACAATTCTTCTTTCATAACCCCAAACCCTTTTTAATCCTTCAGAGTCTCGTGAGGATTCTTGGAACTAGAGTAATTTTCTTCCTCAGAACGGTCATAACGAGAGGGCGCCTTCCGTGGTCCCCGCACATAGTTTACATTTCTCCATCATCGGAGGTAAGTTTGTACCTTTTTCTCTTAACTTCTGTAATTGAACCACTATACCATTTGCGCTGGGTTGGGATCAACTGAACTTGCACTCGATTTTTGCTGGTCCCATTATTTTCCCTGCACTTACCTTCTTCTCCAGTGGCGTTAGACTAGACGTTGGACTCGGATTCGAGGGGAATATTCTCGCCAGATTTATCTTCAAAAGGTAGGTTCTTATGGACTTTGGTCCAATCATGGCCCCGGTCATTGTCATATTTTCCACCAGCGTTCCTCTTCCCGAAATAGTCTTACGGAGACTTAAGGTCCTCATTTTCGGAACCCTAGACGGTATTAATTTGCGTCAAAGGTGTGCTATTCACCGCTGTCATATTTTTTAATACTCCTCGAACATAATGAAAACTTTTATTCTCAATAAATAATGGTTTTAAGGTTAAAAATTTTTAAGCATTTACACCCGGACCTAAGGAAATTACTTTGGAGTCATCACTGGACGATTTCTCTTTTTGAAGGTTATGAGAGTATACGATTGCCCCAAATCTCCTAAGTTTTGCTAAATCAGGTTTAACGATAAAATTAGCGCCCTATAATTCATGTCTTCAGCCCAAAATTCGTACGGTAGTTTCGACTCAAGTAGCATTGCCTTAGGCATGTTTCCTAGCAGACCGTTAGATTTTTCTGCAATTGGATTATGAGAAGGCATGTTGGGTGCAGTATACTTTGGACAAATCCCTCTTATACAGCGCATATCTTTCCATTCCTTAGATTTTAACTTGGTACCATTATCCGTATATATATTTTTTACTTCGTAATGGATATCCAGGACTTCATTCCAAGAATTTCTTTACGAGAAAATAGAGTCGCTTTTATTTCTTGCAAAGAGACCAGACAAAGCGAGTTCTTTTACAAACTGTTGCCAAGCCCCGTAATGGTGGATAGGAGCCATGAAGGTTCATGTCTATTTCTTTACAAATACCTAATGAGAATAATGAAAAAGAGTCTTTTACCCTTCCAAGGTGAAAGAACCTACTTCAAAACTATAATACAAACGAATAGGAAGAAACTAGTGTCTTTAAACCAGGAAATAATCGGGGTTTCTAATTTTTGTTATATTCAAATCGAGACTCTGCTACCTCTTTCTGAATTCCTTAGTGTTGTGTAGTAATCTCGTGCTTATTTCCGAGCCTTGAAGGGTAGTCTATAGATCTGGACAGGGATCTTTTACTTTATTGAAGTTTATTGAAGTAATGGATTCTTTAGATTTCTATTTATATATATATATATATACCTTTAAAGCTACCTCTAACAGATTTTTTATTTTTATCTTGTAGAGTTAACGATCTTATTTAAAAATAAAAAAATATACCTGACTAAAGAAAATATATAAATAACTCTATAAAAACATTTAAATTAATTTGAATACATTTTAATACAATAAATGTGAACAACTTTATTAAACATCGTTACTAAACAACAAATAAAACAAGAAAACAAATAACGACTTAAATAAATTAAATAAAATAACAAAATAAAATTTAAATGTATAATAATACAATTTATATTAAAATTCAATAAAATTAAATAAATAAAATTAAAGACAAGTATCTTAACTTAACTTACAATATTAGCGAGAGGCTAAACAGCCTTGAATAATCCCGGGCTAAAAAGTCAAATTAAGTAACATATTGCTATTAACTTACAATAATGCATAAACTCTAAATGATGTTTACCAGTATGCTATAGATCTGGCAGACCCTTAACATAAGAAAATATGATTGTGTTATTTACTATGATAATTAAACTCTTAAAAACACCGTATAAGAGATAACAGCTCGTTAACTTTGTCTCGGCGTGCACTTTCCCTCGTGCGCGGAGCATCTTTTATTCGTGCATAGGCTTGAGTCGCGCCCTACATTGTGCTTTGACCACAGAGATCCGGGCTGCTTTCACAGGTTTTGATTTAAAGTTAGGTACATTTTAACTCACCTGTGCAGGCTGGTCCTATTAATGATAGCATTTTCCACTTTAAAGTTAAGGTGCATACGACGGTTGGCTATATTTTTGGAACCTTCGTACTTTGTTGTACATCCTTCGTGCAGGTAATGGTTGCTTTTTACCGCCAGGTGCATGTCGTAAAGCGCACGATCTGTTAGTCCTGGCGAATACCTGTGGGTCACGATTCAGGGCGCTCAAAAGCACGCCATCCTTATATAGATTGCAACGTAACTGTAAGGGTACCTGTCTCGGGTCATGTCACCCTCTACGGCTAAACAGATCTTGCTTAACTTTTTGGCTAACGCTGTTAAAACAGGGGGTGGGGGGGGTTTGTAACGATTAAACCACCTTATAATTGTGAATATGGCATCTTTCTGAGTTCAGCTCTATCCTGAGGTTTACATAGAACTTAGGAAAGCCCTAAGGTCCTTACGGGTCGTACTGAAAAATAAGCTTTTAAAGCAAAAACTCCAAGTTAGATAAACCCTGAGGCAGCAGTTAACTTCCCTGTATCTTGAGGTGCATCATTTTGTGTTAGTAATATTTCTTGTGTTCACTAATTTGCCTTGTATCATTCTCTGATGGCTTTATAGTATTAGAAGTATTTCAGCTAAATAACTTTGATACTTTGAACCTTCGCTTTGAGTACTAGCATTGCCTTCTGCAGCTTCCTTCTTAGGCGCAGTGAATGAAGGGCTATCGTAATCAATCAATAAACTATAAGAACGATTGAATGAAAGCAGCCAAGTTGCTAAATTAAGCTGTTGTTCCCTGCAAGTAAGGTATGCGGAACGCAAACATGAGGACTGGTTTAGTAATGAGTTATATTCTAATAACACGAAGGTTCTGATCCGGAACCTTGTTGCATCATTGTAACAGTGCTGTTAACATACGAATTCGTCGCGGCTTGATGTTCCGTACGGATCGTGTGCTATAGAATGGTGTTATTCGCTAGTACTATATATAGCGCCGCTCCCCGTAATTCATTGTCAAATAATTTAATTTTAACTATTTCACAAAAACCTAATTCATGTAATTTTCATTTGCTTAGGGGCAAAATGATTTATTATTACTATTTTAACGCGGGAGACACTGTATCTTTTGTAGGAACCGGAAGGTTATGAGGTGTTAAATATACGGGAATTTGTTTTTATCCTTGCAAAGAAATTGCTGAGACTAGAACCGAAGTCTAGCAATTCGTCTATTCTACTGATGTTGTGAAATTATATTTCTACAAGAGAACTATGAGAGTGAACGCTAATTTATAGATTTGTGTGTAAACGGTAGAGGTATGGAAGTTTATCTTTGGCGAAACATCAGAGCGCTAGTCACACTACTTACTATCTCCGATCATTTAATTTCCTTTTTTTTACTTCTGCATAAGAAGGTAATGCTTAAGACTTTAAAAAATGGCCCTTTTATAATATGGAAAAAGAAAAAATGGGACCCAGTTATGCAGATTATAAAAAAGGCGCATGCGCAAATAAGTGCAATGAACTTGCTTGATAGGTAGGAGGAGGTCTCGCGAGACTTAAAAATTAATAAAGTTTTAGCTATAACCCTTATTACTATAATGTTTAAGTTATAACTCTTTTAAGCGCAATAAGTATTGGTAAAAAGGTTTTTTTTTTTTATTATATTTTTTTGTTTTTTCCTAGTACACATTAATAAACAAAAAGAATACCATTGGCAGCAATTAAGAATTAAGGCGCCGAAGTTTATATGAAAAAAATACTTAAACTAGAGGGTTAGAACCAAAAACAAATTAATAGTTATGCGTTTGTTATTATTTTTCAGGGTTTTTATTCAATAAGTTGTTACATGACTATTTTTATTAGTACGCGTATATTTTCTTTTATTTTCATTTTATTGTTCAGAAAATACGGTAGTCTTATACTTCTGCACGAAATGAATGTACGGATTAGATATATTTCAGCTTGCATGCTTGGTATATACATGTACACAGGCAAGATAACTAAACTATCCGATATTGTCAAGTATATTATTTAAAACGTTATTTAAGGCAATCTACTTGACTGATTCATTTCTTGTTAAGACTTGACACCTTAATAAATACTTTCTTGCTCCCCTTTTAGCGGACGTTTAATTTTTGGTTTAACGGGACAAAGTTATGCACGAGCTTCAGTGCACCCTATAGTTAGCGCTTATAATACGTCATACTCTTTTTTTATCAAGCCATTCTCGCTTCCTCTAAAAGTAATTATAATTAAGTTCATTGTTAATAAATCATTATATGTAGATCTATGACCATTTAGACTTTAACTGACTAATAGTTAGTATTATTTATGCACCAGAGATGCAGCACTCTAACTTAAATAAATTGGGTTATGAATGACTTTAGCCCTATAAACCAAAGCAAAACAATTTTCCAACTTACAACCGTTGCAACTCTATAATCTTGGGTCTCCGAAAATATAATTCAGAGATAATTGAAACTAAAAGGACACCGCAAACTGCTATTGATTTTTTTTAATACTGTTAAAAGTGTGCGCGCAAGCGTCCACAATAAAAGAGCTGGTATAAATTACAAGCAACTAGGCTGCAATTGTAAGGACGAATGCACACCTCTGGAATTCATTTTCTTCATTATAAAAAATTTAATTTATTTGAGTACATATTTTAAAAATATTAGATCATCGAGTTATATCCATGTTAAATGCAGGACCTGCCCATCAGAAAAATTGAAACCTCTGGCAATAGCGCAGGCTAATTAAGTAAAATTCCATGCCTATTTCTATTATAGATTTCAGTTAGATCTTAGTAAAACTACACACTTGAGAACAGTAAAAAAATAGATATTTTTGGTATAAAAGTAACGTTTGGAGAGAAGCTTGTGGTTGTTAATTTGGCAGCATCTCAGATTAATTCAAAATAATTATTATCTGAGTTGGCATTACCCTTTCTTGTGTGCGGACAAGTGGATAATCTCTTCAGTTTCAATCGAAGTTAAGAGAGTGTGTTTTCCACTCATTCGTCTTAGCTACAGTGCATTATTTAGCATATACGCCGTCACACACGCGTTAGTCTGTAGTGTGTAGGTACAAATCAATTAAGAACTTGTTTATTTTACCTGCCTAAGTCCCGCAGGACAATACACGGAAAAGATAACTAGTCAAAATAACTTCGTGAATGTGCCGAGTTTGAGACTTGGAGCCCCTCAACTATTCAGCTTCTTTTAAGAGTTTTTAATAATAACACTTAGAGCTGAAATTGATTCTACCACCGCAATTTCTAAATTGATCTTTTCTATATATATTGTAGGCAACTTTCCATTATTATATATCTACAGTAAGGTTATATAACTGTTAATATAACAACAAATTTAGCCTAAAGAATTAAGTTAGAATTGTAAAAAAGACATAAAATTATCCAGCAATTAAAAATATATAATTTAATAGGTATATAGAGCCTCTTCTGTCTAACATTCTTAATTGTAGTTGCTATAAAAAAGGTTTTTAGATAATGCAAACAAAAAGGGTCCCAGATTTGTATGATTGATAAACAGTATTCTTAAGAGTCTCCCTTAGTCTGATTTTAAAAGAACTTGCAACTAAAATAAATTATTCATCTATGAGGTTGAAGGCCTTTCTTAGCTGTGGGTCATTAGGTACATGTACAGTTGTTTTCAAAGCACTCCCTTCCCCCTGTTCTTGCACTATACCCGACTATAGGCTAATTAGTTTTTTTTTTCTCTAGAAAAAGTTTTTGAAATTGTTTTACTGTCACTATCTAAACCTTATATAACTTAACATAATACTTAACTATAACCCCAACATATTATTTTAACAAAGTCACAGGCATAATCCTAGTAGATCTTAAGAACATTAAACGGTGGCATTCAACTTTACGTATAAATAAAGATTAAATTTGACACTTGGATTCCCTATCATTTTGTCTGATGGATAGTTGCCGTATAATATGTAATTTTTTTATAGTCTAAGGTACCCAACTAGACAGCCCAAAAGCGATGCCGATTCTCTTGACATCTTGCTAGTATTTTGGGCAAGACCATTCAATAACTTAGTGGATTTTTCACCTAAATAAGAGAGAGAGCCCGACTTGTAGCAGGGGCCGATTACTTTTTTATAACGTCGAAATCCTTTTAAAGGATATAAATCTAAGATCTACTACGCAAACTTCTCCCCTAGTTTCCCAAGTGGGCTTCAAGACGTGCATTTAATAATTAACCACCAGGAAAAGTATCGCTTTTATTGAACTCATGAATACAAACTCGTTTAAGCTAAATATAAAGTTGCAAGGCTCTATTATAAACCTCTACTGTTTGCGCTCTTAACGCGTGATGTGCCTTTACCGGCCCTAGTACTACGTACTAGCGAAGGACAAGGACAAACCCAATCACCGCGATAATTACGAAAGCTAGATAGTTTTTATTACTGGCACGAGATTCGTATCGCTATTCCATAACGACTTTGTGCTATTTATGTAAAGGATGGGTCAAAAGCCGGAAAAAAATAGAGATTGATATATTCATTATATATTAAATATACATATATAGACCATTTGATCTCTATTATTACCTAAGAC
Organism: Zophobas morio; assembly: GCF_036711695.1. Taxonomy (NCBI): domain Eukaryota; kingdom Metazoa; phylum Arthropoda; class Insecta; order Coleoptera; family Tenebrionidae; genus Zophobas; species Zophobas morio. The sequence goes on from NW_026972363.1 coordinate 77,067, forward strand.
TAAATAATTAGATGACTGCTAACCTGTTCGAAAGTTTAAGTATTCGGTGTTTGTTGCCCCGGTGAAGTATTAGAAAACCATTCATTTTTTTTCTTTCCAAATTACTCATTTGAAATCACGAAGGTCTGACTGAGGAATTTACTACCGTATTTTGAGGGCCTCGGGTGTCAATACTTCTGACCACCTTTTCCTTTGGTAGTTTTGGGTGTTTTCTCTCTACTTAGTGAAATGGCGGGACCTGTTTCTGTTGTTTCTGCTACTTCACATTCCTTTGATGCCCCTACACATTGCGAGCCTGCTGAAACCCTATTTGTTGAGAGAATTACAATATATAAGCGTTGTAGCTTTGTTAGGAAGCTTTTGTCCCGATGGCATCACTAATGGGAGGCTGAAGAAAGTCATCAATAAGGATGCACTATCTTTATCTTCTTATAAAACCTTCAATGCTCCTTGGGCCTTTACGATTTGATGGAAGACGGCGATCGTAGTGATGCTACCAAAACACTTTAACCGGAAACAGCATCTATCAAGCACCGACCTATCAGCCTACTGTCAGCGGCTAGCAAAGTGAGTGAGGCCTTTTTACCGCACCGTTTTATAGAGGCCGTCGAAAAGCTTTACCGGAGTTTCATTTTGTCTTTAGGCAAGGGCACTCAACGACCGGCAGCTCCTCCGCTTAACTGAATGGACCACTCGCGCTTTTAACCAAGGTAACAGGCGCTGTCTCCCTGGGCGTTGAAAAGCATTTGATCCAGTTTGCATGAAAGTCCACTGCACTAACTGTGCTCGTTATCCACCCCTCACGACCTTTATAACCTGCTGAAATAATGTTTGAATGATCGCTTCCGCAGCGTGCGCATGGGAGACACCCGGGCACCGCTTCGATCTCTAACAGCAGGAGCCCCTCTAGGGGCACCTTTCTCGCCCCTTTTATTTGCAATTTACATGGGCGACGTACCTCGCCGTACTACCCACACACACGAATCGCCCTCTACGCTGGTTATTCGACCGTATATTCCTCTTTGAAGCCTCCTGCCTTGCTATGCAAGCATCTACAGCGCTATCTTGACGCCCTTGCTGTCTGGTACTGTAATAGGAAGGTTACTATAAATGCGATAAAGAGCAAAGCTATATTAATTTCATGAAACGCTTCCCTTCGTTGGTGCCCTTAACCTTTAATGGCGTGAAGATTCCATGGTGTTCTTAAGCGAAATACTTGGGAATCATCGTCGACAACAATTTTTCCTGGCTGCTTCACGTGGACTATGAAGTAGCGAAGGTCAAGGCAGCAACCATGGCGCTTTATCCTTTACTTTGCATCAAGAGCAGCTTTCTCTGCGAAGCAAACGGCAATTGTATTGTCTTACATCCAGACAATAATGACGTAGGCACCTGCTGGTTGGACCTACGACCCCACTGCGATAGCGTCGGTTCTTCAAGTGCGACAGAACAAATTGCTGCGTATTCTGACAAAGGCGTCGTGGTTTGTGCGAAATGATTCTCTTCATCGGGACCTTCAGCTGGGCCCTTTAAACAATGTCTTCCAACTCCATGCCATGATCCTTTACGACAGGCTCACCAGGAACGCTAATCGCTTGCTGGTAAACGAACTTATCTACGAACCAATGGACGGGGCACGTTATCACCGACCACGAAGCGCTTGAGCGATATTTTTTTTTGTTAATGTAATATAATGACACCCTGAGTATTACTTGTAATATATCTGCGATCACTCCTGATTGAGAGCTCGAGTTTTCAAAGTTTTTAATTCGGTCGAGCTCCAGGGACTGCCATTAACAAATAAATAGGAAGCTGTTGACTATCCCTCTACTATTCTCTATTCTCCACACTTAATTTGTTACACTTTTTTCTGGCGTTAATAATACTTGTGTATGCTTTTATTTCCATATTGGCAACTAGTTTCTGTACCCTTCAGGCACAGTAAATTTAACTTGAAGGAAGGGGGGGATTCTAAAGGCTTTTCGCTCTTTGCTTATACCGCGCGAGGACGCCTATGAATTAATGATAGTTGCTGCTTTTTTAGCTTAAATAATGGAGTCTTCTTAACTCAGTAACCCCAAATATGTTATTCGTAGATAATTATATCAATTTAAACTACTTTTTATTGCATCAGCAATCGGGGGGTGCATTATTCAAAGCATTCATCACTTAACTTTTGCCTTTTTTTATTCAGTAAGTCTGTAAACATAATGAGCTATTAAAGGTTTTATTAAAATTTTAAATAAGTTTCGCTTAAGAAATGATAATCTAAGCGTGGCATTACTTAAAAAATAAACTTTACACCTGCGGTACTCGTAGTAAAAAGCTCCTACTATTTACCATAGTAAGTCAGTTGCCCTGTTAACGTAGTATATTCCCATTAAGTAAAAAAATATTTTATCGTCCTCAAGATTAATAAAAGCCCGAATCGAAAGTATTATTATTGTATGACAACAGTAGCGTCGGGGATAATTTTTTGACACGTTTGGTCCAGAGAGATGAATAAATTAGTATAAAACAAATGATTAAAATTAATGATAGTATAGCTGTGTTTTATTCGTGATACGTACATATTCCACCTTTAACTAAAAAATGATAAAGGTATTAAGAACCTTACAGTGGAAGCAAGAAAAAAAATATGTTGGGTTACCTACAATACCCCAAAGAGCAATGGCAAATTTGTTTTTTAGCTCGTAAAATTATTTTCCTCTCCCTATTACTTAGTTCTTACTTTAAGCTTTAGTCTAAGTCCTTAACCCTTGGCAATCGCTTTCCTCCAATCTTTGTATAAACTCATTTTTGTCTTCTCTTCTTCTGCAAGTGTATACGTCTTTAACATAGTGTCTTTCCACTCATTGCGCAAACAGGTTTTTAGTCTTTACTAAGAATATGTGTTATTTAACTCTACTCATAACACTTCCGGGGTTACTATTCCTATTAACAAACGTGAAAGTTTACTTATTTGTCACTAACGCCTGTAACTTTAAGGTAAACAAGTGTTTTCCTACAAATGCTAATGTAAAATAGAGGGTCGGATCTAGCGGGTATTACCCACGAAAGGCGACATAATTGTGTGAAAGGTATCTTAATGTCTTTATATATTAGTTAATAGTTTATTATATCAAGTCTAAAAAACAAACAAAAATTTACAGTTAGTTAAAGCCCCTATATGCCGAAGTATAGAAGGGATGGAACTAAACCAGTTTAAAGAGTTATTGACTTTTAAAGCACTAACGTAGGAGTTACTAGAATATAATTATAACAGCGTTAATAATACCAAAACTAAAGGTAAAATTGATTTATCAACAGGTTTTATAGTATTATTGAACTTTAAATAGAATAGAAGTAAAATTCAGAGGTAACATAAAAAGTTTGTCATTACTGTGTCTAAACGGGACTGGAATTAAGTTGATTACTTAACCAAGAAAAATACTGTTCTTCAGTTATGTCCGACCCTTCAAGTCTTGTTAAACCTACTACTACAAATTTATACACAAGTATAAAAAATCATGTTAACAGTAACCAGTATTATTGGCGCTGATTGACTTCTGATGTTCTTCCCAATTAATTTTTTCGGCCTCTTTACGCTTCTTTTCGATGGCGTATAACTCAGCATTTCGATTTTGAACAGAAATGTCCTTAAGGTACCCGTAGATTATACCAAGGCCAAGAGCAGTGTAACGAGACCACTATAAAATAGTCAGTAAATGGTTTGCCACTTCGCACAGGTACTAGCAAGATATACTCACCAACCCGAATAAATAACGAAACTTGGGACATCGCGAGCTTCGACGTTTTCTTTAACGGGGGCCCTTACATTTCTTTTTCTTATAAGAATCTACCACTTAAATGTAGCACTCCTTTTAAAAGGGGTTGTGTAAGTGGTCGTGACTGGGCCTTAGAGGTTGTCATCGTATTATTAATTAGTTAATAATAACGTTTGAGAATTTCATCTTTTAAGAATATAATTTTAAAATTAGATTATTATAAAGTTGTATCGTTATAGCTATCAGTATAATCAAAAAGTTCCCCCAAGTATTTTATTTATTACACATTGGGTCAAGTAATTTATTAGTAGGTCAACGTATTTTTAAAATTTATCAAGATATTTCTCAGTTAAACTAAATAGTCACATACATTGGTCTACCTATAAAACTGATAATATTGTTATTCCAAGCTATGTTTAAGTTTCCTTTCCTGGTTGTGTGCTTATACTTAAGTGGGGAAGATTTAGACTTAAAAAATATCTATTGAACTATTATTCGTAAAATAGCTCTCGGATGTTTATGCAAGAAGTCAGAGTCACTTAATGATAAAAAACAATAGCGTAGAGTTAAAAATTAAATTAAGGACAAGTTAAGCCTTCTTTGTACCATTTTTAGATGCGGAATTTTTTATCTCATTGGAAAAATATAATTTTGCGAGATATTTTCAGAATAGCGAGGTTTAACTAAAAGTTAAAGCCGGATCGTTTAGTACACAAACAGAATTAGAATAAGGCAAAAAGAAGTGATTCTTTTTTTTAAACTTTAATTTTATGAAAAGGTCTAAAAATAGTGACTGGTGCTGAATTTTTTATTGTATATAAATAGTATAACATACACTTTAAAGTTAACTTTGTGAGAAACCATTTCTTTAAATTGAAGTAAGGAGGATTCGACATAGAGTAATAGAATGAATGTAAAATGCTTAAAAAAAAAAAAGGGGTCAACATTCCATGTATAAGTGTTAAAGGTAAAAGAGATAGTAAAAATTAACAAAAGAAAAAATATTTATTTCCTTGGGATTATAATACTAAGGAGCTTTCTCACGTACACAGCAATTACTCTTGCTAGATGACTGATGACTGCTCCGTTACTCTGCGAAAGATGTTTTCTTATTTGAAAAATTTCTTAAGTAAAAATGCAAGGGAGCACTAGCGACAATCCTCGCTACACTCAACAATTTAAATAAAGGATTAGTCCAAATACCCTAAGGCAAATGGTAACGACATCATCAAAGTGATTGTTGCAATACCCTACTTAGATTTTTTAAACTGGCACACTATGGTTAGAAAAATACTAAGACTAGAAACTGCTTAACTAGCTTTTCCCTTCTCCGTGAAGGACTGAGCGCGAATGTCCTCCAGTGCTTTTCCCAAGGAAGTATCATCTGTCCTGAAGGACTAGGGGTAGCGGAGATCTATCTGGCTCGTCATTCGGCTTAGAGTTAAAAAACCGCTAAAAACCATTACCAGGAGAGATAACCCTATAAAGTACCTGGTGCCCAGCCAGCAAGGCACCTGGCAAGCCTCTACGACTTTACTAGAATTTATGAGAGCGAGGTTAAATACGCGGCCATCAAAGACCGAAAAGACTCGCCTCGGTGGGAGCCGAACCCAAGAGTTTGAACGCGCCTCAGTGCTCTTAACCGCTGCGCTACAACGACCACTCTCAATTCAGGTACGATGGTTTTGCGTATTTAACCTGTTGGAATCTATTTGCAATATGACTTCTTTAAAGGGGACCTTGATTCCCTAATATGGACTTGAGGGCGTGGAGGAGGTTGTTCAAACCTTCATACACTCACTTTTTAAGGGGATAAATTGAACGCAGCAACTAATAGTAGTATATACTCCCCTATTAAAAAAAATCTCTTTAATATAATGATAAAACATTTTATCGTTTTTCGAAAAGGTCATCAAAAAGTCTTTTAGAGATGAGAATGGAAACAAAATTCGTTTAGTAAGAATGCTTAATTTCGAAAATTCCTGAGATTCTGGACATAAACAGCACTAGGACGTAATATGACAAAATGTTTCTTCAGGTAAGCTATTCACCATGTTTTTGAAAATTAAGTAGAGAATTAAATAACAGAGGGTTTTTTGAAGCTATTGTCTGTGATCCCTCTTATATGATAAAAGTAACTATCTGTTGCTAGTTAAAAAATACAGCTAACTTTTTATTTTAAAGTTGTAAACCTATTTTTCATCAAAGTTTCACTTACTCTTATATTTTAACTTGGTTTTAAAAGGCCGATAATATAAACTCCCCTCCTACAGTAGCTTTCGGTTTCCAGGTTTGTTATCCAGAGAATTTAGGCAGAAGATTTATTTTTCTGGATATCTTTTGCCCACATAAAAACTGTTTAAAATTTGCTTCTTCTCCATTTAGTAGTTAGGGAATAAAAAATTCCTCTAGATAAATTAAGAGAGCGCGCACAAAAAACTGAAAAGAAAAAGAGTAGGTGTTTATTTAAGCAATCAAGCTTTATATACACACAATGATAAAAACTTAAGATCAATAGTTAGATTACTTATAATAGGAATTAAACAAAAAAATTAGACTGGGGATCTTATTTTTGCAACAAAAACCTTAATTCATGGCACTAAATACGACTTTTCGACTACTCTTGTATTTTTAGTAAAATCTTATTTTTTTTAGAACGTGAGTGACTTAAACTGAATACGACCTGAAAAGTTTTTAATTATTAGTATTAGAGTTGGAAAAACGCGACCAATCCTACGTAAATGATTACCTATCACTTGAACTATTTTTTCATTAAAAGAAAACCGGTTAATATTTTTCTAAAATCCTTTTCCTTATCAATATTACTGAAAAGTTTTTTAATGGTATGTAAAGTATTTAAAGTTTGCAAGACCAAACGGTTTGAGCTGCTATATATTTGTATCACTCCCAGCTATCTTTTTTGCAATCGTATATTAGATTAACTATACATTTCTATATATAAAAATATATCTTCTTATGGGCTTCCAGCTCCTCTTAAACCCAATTTGTATTTAACAGATCATACATTTCTATTAGTATTTTCCTTATTTTTAAGGATCCCCTTTCTCTAGAAATTTCCATATCAAACAGTGGAGGTCCCCCTTAAGTGAACAGGATCCCTTTATCATTTTATCGAGGACTAATACACATCCTGCCCTTTCCAATGATTTACATTAAACGTTTACTCTCTTTAAAAATAGACGTTATATATTTATATAGGTAATTAAATTTCCTTGAGGATTAAGACTTGGTTAGATTTTTGTAGTTAGTGCATATAACTTAGTGAGGACTAAGTTGTAAAATTATGTATGTAAGCTTTTAAGTAACGCGGCTCGAGAAATTTTTACTTCTATCGCATGGTTGTAGGGTGGCCTGCTTCTTGCGACGATGATTTGTGTCGCTGGGCTGGTGTAGTCAATAATTTATCATATAGTTTTTGTACTGATTATCCATATTATATACTTCGGTCACTTGATTAAGTAATACCAAGTGCACGAAAATAAAATATTTCTCACCAAACCGAAGAGTAGACGCCTATTATAAGGGGGCAGGCTTCAACACTCTCTGGAACAATATCTTTAAAGGGCTCCGGTTTTGGTTAGTGCTCCCAAAAAGTTTTTTTTTCCGGTTGGCTTAGTACTTGCGTGTTTTAAATAAAATTATTTAGTAAAAATTTAATAATTCTTCGCTTTACATTAATAAATAACGACTAATTCTATATTTATCTATTTGCAGCGTTTATATAAGGGTTAGTTTTAAGTCTTAACCAACATGGTTCAACACCGCTTAAAATTTAAAAATTCTGATAAATTAAAATAGAGAAATATGGGTATTAAAAAAAATAAAAATAACTATTTTTGAGTAGTGGGAGAAGAGTTGCTTTTAAACCGTATGTTTATTTTTCAAGATTTAAAAATTTCGCTTAGTACGAAACTATAGATCTAAAAAACAAATGTAGTTTCCTAATCATTTTTTGGTTAGTTCTGAAGTGCTAAACTATAATATGAAAGAAACGTACTGCCTATCTTACAAGAAGGATCTTGTAGTTTTAAAGGATAAAATTACAGTTTCTACTCCCACGTAAAACGTACTTTTACAAGACTATAAAGACTTAACAATTCAAATGAAAATCAATTAGTATTACACGCTTACGAATTTTTCCCCTGTAACTAACATTTCTTGGAGCAGGCCTCAATGAGGCTAAAAATAGTTACTAAAAGACTACTGCTTTTTTGTCGAAGCAGTCACGTTCAGTCACTTCAAAAAATTGTAAGAGGCCCACTGAATTTTACGAAATTAATACTCTAAATTTTTACTATCTCTATAAGCTAAGCCACTGTGAATGCATAAAGATTGGCGTCTCGATTCTAGTAAGAGCAGCGATCTATATAAGTTTTGGTAACTTGCCAACAGGGCGGAACACTACTAAAAAATAGTTGCTGTTTAGTTTTAGAAGGCGGAGAGTAAACTTGGAGATCCTCGTACTAATTTAAAAGCAGTCTAATACTAGTATAAACCACATGACTTACAGATTACAGCAACTAATAGTTAAAATATATAATTTTTAAAAAGAAAATTTGAACTAGTAAAAATTTTATAAGTTTAACAATATAGTTTCCTCCTCTTCGCTTTGACTGCCCACCTCTGCGCCCTTTCCGCTGTGTTAAAGGAAAAAAAAAATTAGTGTCAGCTGTAAGAAATCAAAAAGGTTAAAAGTACGACGATAAAGTTTCTAGGGAGGCAAGAAGTTTAGAATTTTGCTTTTCAAACCTTTTAAAAAAATACATTAAAAAAAAATAAGAATATTTTAAAACCGTTTTCCCTTTGGAGTGCGTGACTTACAACTTTTTTCTTTACAGGCAAGAATTGCAAGGCTGTAAGCATACGCGCATTAAATCGAAATACTTCGGAACACTTAACATGATTACGGCTAGACCTTTATCCATTAAAGAAGTAAGTTCCTGAACCTTAACGAAGGCAATCTCTGCGCACCTGTTAATCTAAAAAAAAATTTATTGTCAAAAGAGGCGGGATCTTCCGCAGTTAAACAACCTGATCTTTTGATAGAGGTACGCCACCGTTGTGCTGTATAGCGCAGATTTCCTTCAGGACATTCACGCCAAGGACGAGGCGCCCGCGCATCACGCTCTCTTCTTCAAGCGAAGGATCGACAGCAAAAAGATTTCTTAATCGGAGTTGTATTCTTTATAAGGAATCTACATGGATAAAGGGAACCCAGAGTCAAAAAACGAGCAGGTGATGCACAGCGGAAGATGGTGGAGGCTTAGAGGCACGGGAGGGCGGTCGAGGATGTCGTACTGCAAAAAAAGAATTTTATTATTGTTCTTTAAGCGTGAATAGAAGGAAGAGGTAAGCCTACAATAACAACTTCGTCTCCTGAAATAGCAATGTCTGGTCTTCTAAAATGGCGAAGAGCAGCCGAAACAGCGAGGCAGGCGCAATCAATGTAGTTTCCACAGTGATCGAGCACATGAACATCAACGCGTATGCTCCACACCTAAAGGTTAGCACGGTTTGTGAACAACCTATTATTCAATGTTTCATTTATAACCATTTAGATAATTAAAGTTGAGCCTCTTGCGTAATAATAAAGTACTTATATAAAGGTACTCATATATAAATTAGACAAGGAAAACTGTTAGACTGAACCAAGGTATAAATTTGACTTAACCATAATCTAGAGAAAGATTAAGTAACAACTGCCTTAAACTTTAAAATTATAGCAAAGGTTAAGTAAGTTGTTTTCCTTTTCCCCAGCAACTATACATAGACCCTCCGTTTCCACCACTCTGGATTCACGAAAACAACGTTCTACAATTCTTGTCAGTTCAATACATTCCTTTGTGAGCCTAAATAACGCTTTGTCAGTCTTTTAAATTTAAAAATTACTAATGATAAAACCTTCCGGTTTCATAAGCAGGGGAGGCCATAGGAGATATGTCAATATTGAAAATAAGAAAACCTTCTGTAGATCTTTCAGAAGAAGGAACAACTACCTCACTGCTTATTTGAGCTAAAACCCTTTGAAAAATAAACAGAGAACAGTTTAGAAGGGAAAAAAAATACTTAGTGTCTCCAAGGTGTGCTTCTACATGGCCGTACTCTCTTCCAAAAAAGAAGTTAACTTTCCTATGATCATAAATTTCTCTACCATCTATACGCTAGTTTATATTTTGATGAACATTAGGAAATTATAACGTATATAATAAATTTTTCGAACTTTTCCCCTACTCAGTGCTTCTATAATGAAACTTCTCTCACAGTTTGAAGTAATATTTTTCATAACCGCAGAAGATTTATGCGTAGTAAAAAAAAAAAAAAATTAAAAAAAAAATTGATAGTTAAACGTTCTACTTTCGCTTAATATATGTACAACTTTTACGAAGGACAGCCCATGTAACACAAAAATGTGGCAATGACAATAAATGTATTTCTGAGCTGGAATAAGTTAAACTCGCTAACTACCCTTGGGTAGTTCCACTTCTCAAAGAAAGTAACCCCTTTGTGCGCGGTCGTTGGCCTGTAGAGACTTAAAAATTACGGACTTCTCCAATCTCTGCCCGTACTAAAAGTTACAAAAAGGACGTGTTTGAAGGTTAGATATATATGATCCCGTTATGGTTGTAAACTTTTCCCGTTTCAAAATGACAAGAGAGATGGAAAACCAATTTTTTACATACATTTAAATACACCACGGGTCTTAAGAGTGTTGTAATTAACGAGAATTTACTGATTTCACTAAGCTTTTAAAGACAATTAGTCAAGCGTTTGGGCGTAATATTTTGATTTTATTATCCAAAAAGGGACGGAATGACCAAGGTGGTTAATTAAATCGAAAAATAATTGATTCACTACTAATTCTTTGCAAACGATTATTTGGGTATTCTCTCCTCACCGTGTTTACATACAACTATTCACAGAAGCCACTATAGGTATGACACTTTTCAGTCTTATATGCCTTTCACCCGAATTTTGACCCACTTTAGCCACACGATTTTTTCTGCTAAGATTAGGGTAAATCATTATAAGGCTTTTACGAGAAACTTTGACAAAGGCGTTTAAAACTTATAAATCATTACTTTTATCACGCAGATAAAGAAGAGAAAGTTAGACTTAGAAGTAGGTGTCTTAGTAATGGTTAAATAAAAGAGCTCAAAGTTCAGTAGAACCTCGACGAAAGGCGTTTAATTAAGCCAACCCTGAAAATTTTATGCCTGCCCTACCACCAATAAAATTCGTATTGTTCTCCACGTGTCCTAATTAAAGAGAGATTTTTCCGCAAAGAACAAAACAAGACCATGGTAACTTGCTCTTGTATAAAACACCAAAAAAGACCGTCATTAAAAAAAATTTAGGTACTAGGTTTTTAAGAAAGGCCGTACAGCAGTAGTAAACAAGACGCCTGCTGGGTATCATAGGAAAAGTTTAGTAGATAACTAGATGGACCTAGGATTTATAAATAAGATCTGAACGAGAGACGTACAAGTCATCCACTTTTATCTTATATCTTCCCAGAGCTGTTTCATGGTTGCAGAACTTAGTATCCAGGTAAAAAAATTTCTCCTGTGAAAAAGGGAACAACTCTTAGCCATGGGATTTTCAAAATACTGATTTATGAGGATGGTTAATTTAAAGAATATTTGACTGATTAAACTAATTTCTAAGTAATTAAAGGCTATTATTTCGGGAAGAAGTTCATGGCGAAAGGTATGACGTTTCTTTACATTTCAACGAACTTCTTAACTTAATTTGTACGATCATAATAATAAAAAAATTACTCAAAAATAAGTTAATTATATTGCTTTATATAACAATATCTTATTTTTTAGCGTAAATCGTTGATTAAAAACAGTTTATTATAGTTTAAAATTAAAGAAATAAACTATTTAAATTTAAAAAACACTAATAAAAAATAAAAAAATTAATAAAGCTGTATTCATGTAGCCTTTAGAAAAATTATGTTATATAAATAAAATATCTACTATAACGTAAAGCATAACTATAAAAAGTAATAATGAATTAGTCAACGTAAATTTACAATAATCAAAAAAATTAATACTATCTTTAGTATTTCAATAAAAAGTATTAATACCTAAAAATTTATAATTAATTATTTTAAATTTTTTATGAAAAACAAAAAAAGATTTACATTAATTTAGGAAGTTAATATTATTATTTTTATTTTTGTTATAACAAACTATGAAAAGGTTAAAAATATACTTCATGTTATAAATAATTCAAATACATAATTATATAATTAAAAGTTTTTTAAAAATTAATACAAGTTCTTTTGTTATTTAAAGGAAAGCAATAACAGACTATTTTGGATTCCGAAAGTGTCGCGTCCATCAAAAAAGTGAAAGAACAATCGAACTGTGAACAAAATTCATAAAATACCTAAATGGCTTGTTCGCACTACCACTTATTACTAATAATTATTAATTTATAGTAGTAGTAATAATAGTATCTGTTTGAGTCTTAGAATACCTTTAAACTTAATAAACTTATTTACTGTAAATACTTATACTACCATAATAACAGTAAAGATGAAAGATCTTGTGGGTTTTGTTCATTCTACCTTCATCTTTTAATCTTCATATTAATATTTTATTCCAAGCACATTTTTTCGCCCTTTTTAAACTTCATAGAAGATTATAGTCGACTAGGCTATATCACCTACTACACGGGAAGTATTACATATTTTATAAGTACCTTTTTTTTAGTTTAAGTCATAATCAAAAATGATAAAGAAGAACAATTAGGTGCTTCTATATTATATTGCATTTTTTCTCAGCGCTGGCGAGGTACTGCCGGTGTTTTACAAGGCCTAAAACTACTTGTTTTAAATCCCCCTCACCAGACAAGTAAGACAAGCCTACCAATACACAATGACTGCTCCGGAAGTGGGGGTTTGAAAAATCGCTAGACACCGTTAACGGGAAAGAAAGCCCTAGCACCAAACCTGAAGCCTCCTAGAGGCAATGCAAAAGTTAGACAAGTAAAAAATTGGTACTGAAATAGTAATATTCGTCGTAGCTCAGTAGTTAAGAGCAAAACTCAAGTTGGGGGTTCGACTTCCACCAAGCGCGAATCTTTTTTAGTCTTTACTAGTTACATTTGCCTACTAGTTAAGGGCCTCCCTCCCCCAACTGAGCTTAACCCTAGAAGTCCTTTATTTGCTTGTTTATGGCGTTTCCTGGGCTGGTTCGGTTTAATAAATTCGACTCCTCGAGCTCTCATACTGGTTTAAGGGCCAAAAGTCAAGTTAAGTTTATATATATAAATTAGGTCTTTTCGCGTTTGATTAAAACTCGCATGATAGCTTCCAGTCATCCCATGACTCGTAACCGTGTTCTTCCGCTAAAAGACGGTTACCATGTTCAGCTATCCATTCGTAAAGGGCAACAGCATAGCTTTTTAGACTGTGCTCGGCGGCTCAAGCCGAAGTTAACGGGAAATTGTATTACTGCGCACAAAATACTAGGCGCTTGTTAGAAGGCGCAGCAGTATATTGGTGGCACTCGGAGAGAGGACGCCATTGCAGACGACTCTTAGGCCCAGGCTGTGATCGCTTACGCTATAATATGCCGGATCTTGCCTTCGCTTGTTGTGCTTCGAAAACTTACTTTTTGCTCCACAATGGAGGATAAGCGGCGGGCTTGCTGCCTCGAACTTTTTCACCCTGTTATTTAAGTTTGGACGCTTCGACAGCTTACATTCTATGATGACCTTCAGGTATTCTACCTGAGAGCATGACGGAATTTCTTTCTCGTTTAAGGTCAACAGCGCAGTGAGTTTCTTAATTAAGAAGAGTGCCTTTCTCTTTGCTGCGTTAATAAAGAGGCCATATAACAATGTCAGCTAGTAAGAGCTTAGAAATAAAGCTATAGGTAACAACGTAATAGGGCGGATGACTTTTACGACAATAAATCTTCGTACTGTCTAGTAAAGGGCGACCAGCATATAAAAAGTTGACTAGTAGAGATATGTCTCTCGTGTAGAGTGTAAATAGTAGTGATGATTGAAGAGAGTCTTTATGGGGGCGAAAGTGGGGTGCTCACTCGCACGCTTGAGACCCGGTCGTTTAGGTACGAACTGAACATTTCTCGAAGGTTGCGCGGGATACTGCATAGAGTTGCAGCTTGCGCAGAAAACTCTCGGCTCATCTTTTGGTAGGGGAAGGAATTATTTAATAGTTGAGTGTCCTTACCGAACCCAAGCTGATATCTTAGTAAAATTTTACGGTCGTCAACAACCGCTTTTAACGATTTAGTATAACTTCTTCAGCCCACTTGCCTATTACCCACAAAAATTTTATGGGTTGCTACTTAAGAGGTTCAAATGACAGTTGCAGTGTCTTTAATAACATCATGTTTACCACCATTTTCCATTACATGATAAACAGCCGTAGTTCATTACCGACTTAACGAGGCAGTCCGAGAACCCAAACCCCCGGCATTTATATAACATCGAGTAAGTGATGTTGCCTATCGACTCAATAGGGTTCTGACAATCGATTCGACCTGGCCTGTGGTGGACGGCATCCCTTATATTAGCCGCGAAGAAACTCGGCTTAAAAAGCACGTTATTGACAGTTGAGGACGTAGGAGGTGGCCATTAGGTGGCGAGGTTACGCTTTGTCTTCGCGGTCGTTGCCTTCGCTTCAACACGTTACTCAATGTGCCCTTAGTATAGTACCGATATGCCGATGTAGGAGGTTTAGTGCCAGTTTGTCTTCTACGCGTTGCCATTAGCCTTTTAGGAAAACGCTTAGGCTGTACCCGGTCCCAGGCATAGTCGAGAGATCGTCTTCAGCATAACTATTACCGCAATGTCGGTTATGAGCGTTGATCTCGCACTCGCTAATCTATCTTAGCATGATCGTGATTAGCAATAGTTTGCTGGGAGTATGTAGGGGTCTTCCTTTCCGGCGGGAGGCACAGTTGGCATTTCAGTAGGAGCAAGGTTGATTTAATTGATTGGGGCCTCCGCAGGTAACATCCGCAGGTAACATCCGCAGCCCCGATAGTTGGTAATGGCCTCATGCTTTGGGCGCACTGCAAACAAGCAGTTGACTACCATTTGACGCTTCACGAACAAAACAAGATTAATATTAATGTTTTACAAAAATGAAGAGGATGACTAAGTATGTGCTTGTTTGTTGTAAGTTATCATTTTTTGTGTACTCAATAACTAAGATGTAAACACGTAAAGCCATTACACTTGGTTTGATTGGTGTCATCCTAGCTCAGCGGTTAAAAGCATTGATGCGCAAACTCAAGCTCGTGGTTAACGCGAACTTTCTTTTCTTTGGCTCTTCGATTGTTGCATATTTTAACTCACCTTCAAAATTCTAATACAAAAGCGTATAAAACTTAGCTAAAAATGGTAGTTTGCGTTAAATTTGAAATTTCTTAGGGGAGTCGCTAATATTTGTAAAATAATGCGTAGAGCCTCCCGAAAGATATAAGAAAGAAGGCATGGTTTCTAATTGTAACACACTACAATTTAAAGCTATTATTAAGTTACAAAACGCTTTAAATTTATTTTATCAATATTGTTTTTATTTTTTAAATATTAATAATAACGGTAATATCAGTAATAAATGATAAAGTAATAGTAAAAAAAAAATGCATTGTGTAATTACTTTACTTTATTAACTCCGTGGGTATTCTGCTTGAAAAGTTTTTTTTTTTCTACTATGAAAAAACCCAACTGTTCGGTGATATTCTTTGTTTAACACTAAATTTAAAAAAAACTCACTTAATGAATTTAATAAAAATTTAAACTTAATTGGAATTTTAAGTGTTTAAAAACTAAATAATTACATATAAATCTAATTAATAAGTTAGTTAAATTTACACTTTTTAAAAAAATTTTTCCGTTACTTTAGCCCCGTTTTTATTAGTGCGTGCTCTCAAAAACAATATGACCAATTAGAAAAAAATTTAATAATTGGTGAACACAAAACTAATGAGGTTTCGTAATTTTAAAATCTTAATCGTTTTGATTAATTTTAATTATATTTGGAAACTTCGTCCTTTGCAAAGTTAACTTTCGTTTATGTGAAGAAATAGAATTAATTAATTATTATATAATTATTGTACGACAATTTGTTATTATAAAAAACTTCAAAGTTAAGTGTACTCTTTATACGCTGTTAAGTTCACTCTCTGAGAGGTAAATGGTCTTGTTTATAGTTTTTTCTACTATGCTATTTAAAGTAAGGTTTTTCATCCACAGATAACCATAAATATGTACCATACATGTCTAGATTTCTATGTCCAAGTATACTAAGAAATATTTTTTATTTCCTGGAAGCCAAGAAATAAACAAGTATAGCGAAATTTAACGCAACTATCTGCACTCGTTAAATACGTTTGGCCTAACTAGAATCCTAATTTGGTTAGCACTTTTTTGTTTAGAAACAATTTAGTTTTTACACAAATTTGTTGACATTTATGGACAGTTACTGTTAAATCAGAAGCGTTATAAAGAGACAACAGTAATTATTAGGTTTTACTGTTAATTCGCGTCCTGGAATTTAGTAATACCAATATATCGATAGTTGGACAACTTTTAATAGATAAACTCCTGTAGCATTAATTTATTTAAGGGCACGAACTCATGTTTAGTGAAGACGAAAAAAAAGAACTGCGAGAGCGCTTTGGTAATGTTTTTGATCATTTTTTTTATAATTATTCAAGCTTAAGCGTTTTGTATGTACCGGTATTATAAGACGAACTGGATGAAAACAAAAACGGACTGTTAAGCTTAGACGAAATAGACAAAGGTCTTAAGGATGTACAACTTATTGTCCCCAAGCATGAATTGCGTCAACTCATCTTCGATTTTGACAAAAATAATGATGGCTATCTCAACTTTGAGGAGTATTGCGAGCTTTGCTCAAACATAAAGGAAAAAAAGATAGGCCATCTTAACGTGGTAAAAGGTCTTTCAGGCCTAAACATCGTGGAGTCTACTCGTCCGCAATCTGCAGCTGGTTCATTTCTTTTAAATAATACTTAGTTAACTTAATATTTAATTTTTTATTCGAAAGGAACGACCCATTCCTTTTCTGAAGAGGAAAAATATGCTTTTACCGACTGGATTAACCATATTTTGGGTAATGATCCAGACTTAAAGAGTCAACTTCCCATTAACGTAGAAGGCATGGAATTATTTAAAGCTTGCAACAGTGGCTTGCTTATAGCGTATTCCCATACATAATGTGATATTTAACGTATTCTACTAACTATCTATATAAAGAAAACTTATTAATTCTGCGGTTCCCGAGACTATTGATGAACGCGCACTCAACAAAAAGAATCTCAACGTTTTTAAGATTCACGAAAATCAGACTCTTTGCCTCAATTCGGCTAAAGCTATCGGTTGTAGCATAACTAACATTGGAGCACAAGATATTATAGATGGCATTCCGCACTTGTGCTTGGGCATGATCTGGCAGGTTATTCGGATTGGCTTACTGGCTCACATCAACTTAAAAGAGTGCTCTGGTACTATTTCTTTTCTGTCGTGCTATCCGATTTGGTTAAATGTTTTTCTGGGGGCAGGCCTCGCCTTACTTTTGGAAGAAGGAGAGACCCTGCAGGACCTCCTCGCGCTTCCTGCCGAGCAATTGCTTATTCGCTGGGTCAACTACCATCTGAAGCAAGCCGGTACTCAGAGTTTCACGAGAAGATTCTCTAAACCGTTGCATCTTTTGACTGCAGGCACCAACCGGACTATTTCGAACTTTTCCGGGGACATCAAGGATTCCGAATGTTACACCATCCTGCTGAAGCAGATAGCCCCCCAGGAGCTCGGGATCGACACGTCGCCTCTCCGGGAGACGGACCATCTGAAGCGTGCGGAAGCCATGCTTGATAACGCAGAAAAGATGAAGTGCAGGCGCTTCGTGAGACCAACAGACGTGGTAAAGGGAAACCCCAAACTTAACCTCGCTTTTGTGGCGAACTTGTTCAACACGTATCCGGCGCTGAATCCTGTGGAAGTGACGGTTATAGAGGAGACCAGAGAGGAGAAGACTTACCGCAACTGGATGAACTCCCTCGGGGTGTCCCCGTACGTTAACAACCTCTACCAGGACCTCCGGGACGGCCTCGTGATACTGCAGCTTTTCGACCACGTGTACACTGGTTGGTAGATTGGAAACGGGTCAACCAGCCACCCTACAAAGAGAACTGGGCTGTCATGAAAAAGACCGAGAACTGCAACTACGCGGTGGACCTTGGGAAAGGTACACTACCGTCCTATCTGTATCCCACAATTTCGCTCATGGGGCTACAGAAAAGAAGTACTCTCTGGTCGGCGTGGGCGGAAAGGATCTCGTGGACGGGGGCAAGACCCACACGCTTTCTCTGATTTGGCAGTTGATGAGGGCGTATACTCTCGAGGTTTTAAAGAAGCTATCTGGGTCTGAGAAGCCAATAACAGACGGCGACATCCTCCGTTGGGTCAACGAGACACTCACCGCTCACGGCAAGAGTAGCCAGATTAAGAGCTTTAAAGACCCGTCCCTCGCAGACTCGATGACCGTCGTCGATTTAGTCGAGTCTATCAAGCCCGGCTCGGTGGACTATCAAATCCTGAAACCGAAGGCCACCGGTCACGGTGACCGCATGAGCAATGCCAAGTACGCCGTTTCCATGGCTCGCAAGATCGGCGCCAGAGTCTACGCTCTTCCAGAGGATCTTGTCGAGGTCAACCCAAAGATGGTGATGACAATATTCGCCTGCTTGATGTACGTGTGGTGTGCTCTGCTATTGCTGAGTTTACTGATAATATATTCCTTTCTTTGCATGCGGATTAGGAGCTGTTCCTACCAAAAGTGAGACTGACTTACGAACTTGGCGAAGCAGAGTTAATAAAGGCGTGCACATCGAGCAGCTACTGCTTTCTTCCACTCCCTCTCTCGTAAACAGTAAGCGTCTACTTCACTCTTTTCGTAGCTGAATAGCTCACTGAGTAGATGTCGTCCTCTTGACAGTGAGATTATTTTTAGAGTAGAAATATGTAGAAGTCAAGAACAACTTTTTTTTTAAAGAGTAAATTGTATATGAAAAATTCTTTGAGTGAACATAACGAGGTAGTAGGTGCATACAAGTTTTGGTACCTGCAGGCTAGAGCTAGTTACTTAAAGGTGTTAAATGATTAACGCCCCGTCAAATACTAAAATTACTCACTTTGAAATAATTCTTGCATTTGTTAGTGTCGACTGCCACCTCTCAAGTTACGCAAGGATCATTACAAAAATGTCCGCATATTTCCGTCTATCCTATAAATTTTCATGCATATTATAAAGACTTCGTGCCAAACAACACCACACTGTCAGAACTATAAACTATAAACTAGTTACTCTAAATATTGGTGTTTTTAAGTTTCGGGATTTTTTTTCGTTATTGTATAGCCTCAGCTTATGCAGAGACCAAAGTTACAACCGGTACTTACTAGAAAGGAAGACTAAAAAGCTAAGGTAAAATTGATATAATTCTATTTTTACAAAAGGTTACACTTCTGTAAGGTGCGGTTGCCCTTGAATAAAATTTTTTAAGTTCACTTTCTACAAAAAAGAGAGCGAAAACTCTACATTATAGAAAGTTAGCACAAAGGAAACTAAGATTTTTAAAGAGTTCGTTAGAGCTCCGGGGAGAGTCATACAAATATATTTAAGGGCCTGGATATAATATTTCTGATGTTATTCCTAGCACTCGCTTCTGCTCAATATTAAAGTTTTGCAGTATTAAGGGGTTATGCACGTAGTAGCTCTTACCAATGGTATCTCGTTGGGATCTTAAGTGGTAAAATACCCCCTCTGTGTGCTACACTATTAGTTTTAAGCATACTACATATTAAAAATTTTCAAATAAGATTCCAAGTAGAGCACTAGAAAAATATTTTTTAACGTAGCGACCTACAAGGCAGACAAATAAATATATATGAATTTCATTAAGAACTGCATAATGCAATGACATTTTACGCACAAAAGTAATGAAATGTATTAAGTTTAACCACAAAAAAGTTTAGTACCAGTTGTAATAATATCCTCAAAAGTTCACTCCACATATCTTATAAGGCGTGTAATCTAGTAATTACTTAGAGCGAGAATTTTTTTTTTAGATATAAAGAAAAATAAAAACATTTCCTTAAAGACCGCTATAATGGCCAAGCGAAGCGCTACGCATTATCGGCAAAATGAGGTGCGAGGATTAGATGCGCATGAGCGTTTGTGTTAGGAAGTAATTTTAGTTAAAATGAATTTTTTCAGAGGGCTAACTGTAGCATGCTAGCGCTAGAAAAAAAAAAACCATCCAATGAAACTAAAAAGTGTTTTAAAAAATGCCCGGGATATTCACTGCATAAGGTTATATTTGAGCTCGAAAATATTCTATTCAACTTGTCTACGTGAGTGCTTGTGTACAATGGGCCTTAATGATGTGTACTGGAGTAAAAGGGGATGAAGCTAACTCCTCCATAATGTTTAGAAGACACACGCTAAAGCTGCAAAGTATTAAGTTATCCATAAGAGAATTCTCGTTTTTATGCTGTTAGATTAGTAAATAACTTGAAGGTATAAATAGTTATTACCCAGGGACTTTTTTAGATGTGGTAGGGGATTTGAGCGGAGGTAGGGCTGGGTACTAAAAATAATGTGACCGTTATGAGATCGTTAGTGCCTTTAGTGTGCATTATTGTATTATAATCAGTCGTGATTATATGGTATATTTAGAATAGCGCAGTGTATAATTATTTTTTTTTAACACCTTACCCTTGCACTAGTAAAAAGTTTAACCTTAAAATTTTTGGTCATAACAGGATCCGCCTACGTACTGGAGATTTTGGCGAAATCTACTGAGATCCTCAAACACATGAGTTGTGCTTTCCGTAAAAACCTCTCAACCTCTAATACGACTTAACGAGCAGACTGTATTCTTAAGGCTAGGGTTATAAAGATTCTTCAATAAATCTCGATAAAAGCAACCGTATTTGATAATACCCCAATAACGTAGTACATACCCTTAAAAACCAGTTTGCCTAGAAAAAAGAAATAAAATGATACCTTTAAAAAAACATTATATACCGCATAAAGTAAAGAAATCTTAACTCATAAGTTGCTTCTCTAAAGACTATTAGACTAAAAAACAGAAATATTTAACATGAACTAAACAACTAGTAGACTGTATGTAATAAATATAACAGCCCTTATCCTACATTTGTACAAAAAGTATTTTAAATTTATTCTAGTTATTAACTATGCCACCTAAAGTTTCTTTACTGCTCCCCTTTTATTTATAATTCAGGTAAACATAAATGTATAAAAGTATAAAAGAGCTTATAACTCCTGATTTACTTTGTCACGGCCGCTTAATAGCTGTTTTAAGATTCTCCAGCGAGTATAAACCCAATAAGCATTTTTAGGGCTCAAAACCTTCTCACCTTTAAGAATGTTTTCTAAACGTACAAGTTCTTCAGCAGCGTCGGTTCCAAGCTGTTTAGATCGAACTTTAGAGATGTACTCTTTCTCTTTATCACTGCAACCCTTTAAGTTATCAACTTTACATTTTTCATTTATAACCTGCTCTACATAACTTTTGAAACTTTTGAAATCACGATTATCGCTGTAAGTTTCAGACATATACAGAGGATCATTTTTTTCTTTCCCATTGAAATAAAGAAAAGTTGGATATCCGGAAACTCTAAACCTTGCACATAAGTTTTTTTCTTTAGTGCAGTCAACTTCACCTATAAGAATCTCAGGTGAATCTTTATACAGTTCAGCTAATTCCTCCCACACAGGTTTGACTCTTTTACAATGACCGCACCAAGGAGCGAAAAATTTAATAAAACTTGCACGGCCGTAATATACATTACGGTCAAAATTTGAGAAAGAAAGTTCCAAAACCTTGCTAATAAAATTATATAAAAAAACACTACTATAGTATATACATACTATGCAATAACTGTAAAAAGTATTCCTTACAAACAATCAATTTAATTAAATCTATACTTTTACACTTTTCAAAAATTTTTTTAATTGAAACGTTATAAAGAGAAAACCAAAATGTGACGTAACCATAGTTACCTTGTTGAAGAATCCGACGATGCAAAGGCACAAAGAGGAAGCAACGAAACAAGCAAAAAGTGCAGCATCACCAGGCCGTCAGAAAAGTGCTTATTATAAATAAGCTTAAAACCCCTTTATAGTCAATAAAGCATGTGGATCCCCATAATCTTTTATTAGTAGGTAGAGAAAATTTTCCAATAAAAAGGCTATCTTAAAAACAGGATTGATTAACTGCACAATGATTAGATAAAATACTCAAGTTAAATGCTGTTATTTAACCCGTAAACTGGGGAGGTGATTTTTTAAAAATAAACTGGTTACGTGGGGTGGGGGTTTGCCTTCTGCTTTTTTTCTATAGTTGACTGATCAACATCTTTCGAAGAGAACTTCTCAGATGAAAACTCGACGAGCTTCTCTTCGGAACCATTCTTCTAACCACTGCCGAAGCCCGGATCAATAGTGTCTTTTATTTCGCAACTATAATCAATTTCTAACTAAAAAATATTTGTTTTTCATTTTCTAAACTGGGGTCACTTGATTTCATTACACGTTTTGAAGACGTGAAAGCCATAACACAAATTAAGGAAAAAACAGTAACGTAGATTGTAAAAGTGGGGTTTGGCAAACCCCAAATTGGATTTTGAGGGATATAGTTTGAAATTAAAAAATTATTTCGCAGTGCACCGGTATAGACCATTAGCGATCTCTCATAAACTATTATCATGTAGAAACACTTCTTAATTTCAGTTTGAAAAACTTCAATCACCAGTTACGGATTAATAGAAAGGGAAGCTGGCGTTAAACAAGGTTATGGCAGTCATTTCCAGAAGAACACATGGTAATACCTAACTCCATTCATTCTACGTTATACCCCACTTAGGTCTCTATTAGTGCCCGTGTGTAGTTAGCCATTGGTGTCAGTTTTTTTTGCACACCGCCTTACACGCTCTAAGAGAAATCTAAGTTTCTATTTACTTTTTCGTGATTTGGGTCTCTTTTCATTTCTATGGGTTTTGTTTTGATCTCTTATTTCGTGTGCTCTGTTTTATTCTATTCTAGTCAGTTTGTTTATTCTGTTCGTATCTTTTCTAGTCTGTCCATCTTGTTTGTTCTTCACTACCTTGTTCTGTTCCTTTTTCCTTGTCTATTAACTAATAAAGTTGTATACGTTTAATTATTTTATTTTTAAAATTTATTCTTGTACACTACACCCAGCCATTTTCATTGAATTACCCTCCGGTGCGTTATACATACCATTTAAGCTTTTTTTTATCTAATTAAGAGGTGGTAGCAAGTTTTAGGGAATGCTATTAAAAAGTTAGAAGGAATAATAGTGCATGTGCAGAAGTATTTGGTGTTATTGTTTTAGATATAAGATTTTGTATATGACGTATAAATAGGGTTTTCTCTCACAGGTCTTTGATTTGGCAGTATAACAAACGATGTCCTCAATTCCTCGAAGTGTGTACAGCGCTATAAAAGTTGACATTCGCTTTTTTTGTATATTTATAAGAGAAGTTGAAAAAAACTCATTATTAACTGTGATTATTTTAAGGTAGATCGAATTGTACCTAAAGAATGAGCTATACCCTTCTAATCAAGTTAGTTACTAAATGTAGGCGAAACAAAGCAAAAATTAAGATTTTACGTACAGCACAAAGACAACGAATAGGAAATTTGTTAAGGAATAAGAAGCTGTTAATATGGAAACTCCAAGACGCTGGCTTTTAATGCCAGTTTAAAACGACAAACTTACTCTGACTTTATAATTAGTCTCAAAGTTGGGTAGAATTGATTGTAGCCCCTTTAACAACTCCTCTAACAGTTTTAATCAAAAAAACTAGAGGTTAACATAACTTTTAACTGGAAAATTAAAAGTTCTTGTTTTTTGAATGGAAACTTGTAACAAAACTTCTAAGTAACAAAGCGATCATAACCCAGACCTTAACCTTAACCCTTGAGAGAGCTATTAACATGTCTTTAGTTTTTACTTGGCTATGCAAGGTTTCTCTTAAAAATAAATTTAAATCCAGCTTAGACTCTACAGGTCGAAATGTGGTTTCCACTCCTTACAAAATTTACCGAAAAATCTAGTAAAGCTAGTATCAATTATTAAATCTTGAGAAGTAAAAATAATTATTGTAAAACGTAAAAAGGAGAAGTGAAAAGGCTGAAGATAATAGGCTCAGGGACCGTAACCACTTATTGCTGGACAAATATACCGATATGATGTGTCTTGATAAGGAAATGTTTATCATAACTTTTTTAAATAATAAAGGAGCAGCAGAGATTTAATAAGTTAAATACGTCCAAGCATCCTACCAAGATCGAGATTTGTCGTCGTAACTCAGCGGTTAAGAGCATTGATGCGCATACTCGAGTCGTGGGGTCATTAGCTGCTCTGGGGTGCCCTTACGTTTAGCCCAATGCAGAGTTCGACTTTATAACATATTAGAATTAATGAGAGCGAAGTTAAATAAATACCCACTTAAGACACTAAAAGTGTATAATCACTATTTCGAAGGGCTGACAAAAGTGGAAACACCAGGCACGGGCTCCCGCCGTTTGACTTAATTTGGTTAAAAAACTGCTGAAAACCACCCTGGAAGAGGCGATCATAAATTCGAGCCTTGAGTCCTCCTGGAGGCCAAAGAACAAAATGCCAGTCAAACCTCTCCGACTTGTGCTCCATCCGGGGGAATGACCTATTTATAAGTAGCTTTTAAGTTGATTATGTGTAAACCAAAAGGAGAAAAACAAATAAAGGGCACTTTACGACACAACAAACTTTTGCGCTTTGTTAAGTGGACAACTCGGAACCTTAATTTTAGGAAATATCTAGGCGCTGTCTTTTTCGATGTTTTAAAAATAACCGCGTAGGACACAACGGTTTTTTAAACAACGTGCGCTGGGTGCTCCGTTGACCTCTCCAAGGTTTTAATATCCTTTAAATGCGAACGTACTTTTCGAGTGAGAATTTGCGTTGACTAACAGCCGATTTCCGAGTGCTCTTTGCTCTTACCTCTTCACACAGTATCTGCAGGACATCCCACTCCCTACGAGTTCTAACACCCACGCTCGCGCTCTACGCCGATGGCACCGCATTTTAAGAGTTCTCCGGGAGTCCCTTACTATTTCGGCAACACCTACAACGTGCTTTGATTACACTTGACAACTGGTGTGGGGATTAACCTCGAAAGCAGAGAAAAGCAGAGTAATTCGCGGAAAATGCACTGCAATACCACCGCCTCTAACTTTCGAAGTTAAAATCCCCTGGGGCTCTTAGGCTAAAAAACTTGGGCGTTATCATCAATAAGCGACTAATCTAACATGTAGCAATCGTAGCGGCTAAGGTTAAAGTGGTGTTCCACGCACTAGACAAGCTGCTGTGCACAATAAGCAAATTGACCCTTTGTAATAAACTGCTCCCCAAAAAGTGTGTGTTCACCTACGCCTCTGTTACTGGGACGTACGAAAATATATCGACCGTTACACTCCTGCAGACGCAAAGAAAACAAGCCGACAGGCGAATCGAATTCGTATGCAAAAGACACTTAACAAGACGACCTGAACCTGGACGACTTGAAGCCCTTCTAAAATGCAACTAGTGGTTCTTTTAATCGTGTGAGTAGACACTTAAGCCACCAGAAGCTTAAGAACTTACATAGGGACCTTAGATTGGCGCACGCTTCCGATGCTGCGCGATGCGTTATGAACTCACACTTATAGTTTGTATACCTCTACATATATGTGGAATATATAAAATAATGAGAGGATTTGCGGAACTGAGTACGGACTACACCAAATAACTGAATTATAGGGAACCTAAGCAGCATGCGTTCGAATTCATAATACATTAATGCGAAAAAAAAAACGAGGAACAGAAAAATAAACAGGGATAGCTAATCTTTTAATGCACAGGCCATACACTTTGGTAGTTATAGCTACCTTAAATTGCTGCAGATAATTAGTTTAGTTGTTTTTATAAGACAGCGTTCGGTTAGTATATCGAACAATTTTAGCTTAAAGAGAGTAAATTGACCATACCTTGATGTACAATAGGTATAACGCTCAGAGACTGACGCGAGGCAAAGTTTAAACAATGCTGAGCTTTAATGAAGCGAAAAGTAAATTTTTTTTTCAAACGTTCTTTTAAAAATACTGACCATATCCTAGAGATAGGGATAGGCCTAACGACACTGGGGCTATTTTTTTTATTATTAGGAATGATTCTCTTGTTTGACAGAGCCTTACTTGCACTGGGGAACGTTAGTCTTTTCTGCTCCTTTTGTATATATTTACTTTCTCACAATTATAATAATCTTCTTTTCTCGCCCTTTCTTTAGCAGTTAAATTATAAATTTTTAACGAGCTGAAGGTGCATCTTGATTTTATAGCTTTCTAACTAGATTTTATTTTTGACTGGAATACTTTGTCTAATCGGGCTTCGAAGCACATACAAATTTTTTTTTAACAGAACAAAGGTTAGAGGCACTGCTTGCTTTTTTATTGGTAAAGTAAAACAAGTCTTATATCAAAATAGCATGGCATAATGTTTCTCTTTCTGATTATACTCCACTCTAGGAATTATAATAGTTTTTACAGGATTCCCTTTGATAGGCATGCTCGTTGAATTATTTGGTTTGTTCTAATGTTTTTTAAACCGTATAAATCGGTTTATCTGCCACACATTTTCCAGGTTTTATTAACTTATTTGGTAATTTTTTTCCCATCGTCGTAAATTTTCTAAGATATCTACCCATCACGGGTCATATTCTGAATCTCCCCGTCGTAAATTTGGTAAAATATATACGCCTTTTTAACTTTTAGCAGCTGTTTACATCTTATTTTATATAGTTAACCGACAAAATATCGGGTCGTTACCGGCATGAGTTACCTGTTTAAAAGAATGCAAACATTTTAAAACTCATATCTTCTTAAAATACCAGCTTAGCTTAGTTTACTCAATGTTATATAACTACATATGTAGAAAGGGAACGTGTAGTTAAAAGAAAATCAAGTTTATTAGTATAATAAGTAAATAATAAAATGGAGGGAACTTTAATAAATATTTTATATTTTTTTTTAAATAAAAAATTATTTCTATTGTTTATGAGCGTTTTTCTGATACTCTTCCACGAGCTGCTTCTGTGTTTCTCCGCTTGCTCTGTCCAAACGCGAATACTCCATGGAAAACTCGCCTTTTCCCTGTAATAACGGGCGTAGTAGCAAACATGTCAGGGTCTTTAAACCGATATAGAACCTGCGTTGCTGATCTCAGCTCACTTGCAAACCCAAACATATTGTTAAGGGGGACCTTTATTAGAGATATGAATATGAATACAACACACAAGCTTCTTACACCAAACGCAGAGGCCAATACCTCCGCTATTATGGTGCAGAAAGATTGGCTATTCTCCGTGTCTACTATCAGCCCTTTTCGCTTACTAAGATTGGCTATGCAGTTCCCTAAAAGAGAAAATATTGGAAAAAAATATATCTAAAATGTAATAAATCCACCTTGAAACTCTTCTGGAACTTGAACCTCCACCTTCATTAGAGGCTCCAAGACAATAGGATTACCCTTCAAAAACGCTGTGTGCACGCTAATAAGCAGTACCGCCTGAGTGATCCAAAAAAAGACCTTGCCGCACAGCCCCCTTGGTGGCCAACCGAAACGCCAACTCATTGGAGTCGACCACGTGAGTTGCCCCATCGCGGAGAATAAAGTGCGTGCCGATAATTGGATGACCAGTGAGAGCGCCCTTCTCACAAGCTTCGTAAAACCCCTGGCGAAAAGAAATGAGGGCTTATAGAAATTAGACTGTCCGCATAGAGGACCTTTTCTATGGCGGGAATGAAGTCGGGGCCGATGTTCATGCCAACCGTTGCATTGGTGAACTGGTTAGGCAGACTCCAGTCGATGGGGAGATAATCGCCCATGACTCGCCCGTACTGCCCGCTCCCTCCAGTTTGCTTTCTGTGCAGGTAGTCGAACTGGGCTGCATCCGAGATTAGCACCAGCAGAGTTTATTAAATAAAAGAGGCGTCAACCGGGTGTGCTGATAGTCTCTCGGAAGGCGACTTTTGGCTTGTCAGTGATGACCTCGCAGTCATATTCCCGCCGAATGCGCTCAATGTAGATTTCGAGGTGCAATTCGCCCATCCCGCTGATAATCGTCTCAGAACTCTCCGAGTCCACATGCACACGAAAGGTGGGGTCCTCTTTCTTGAATCTTGCCAAAGCTGGATAACGTTGACCGCTGCTGGGAAGGAGGGGGCGAGCGTCTTTGGCATACCCTTTCCGAGCTTGTCCATCTCAGTGTACTTAACGGGTTTCACTGCCAACGAGAGGACGGGCTCGGGGACAAACATCGAGGTCTTATATAGCAGTGCAAAGTAAAACCCTCATAAAAGGTTAAAAGGGCGACGAAGTCAATGCCATAGTGAGGTTTGCCTCCCCGCTTGTGAAGGTATCGCCAGAGTAGCACTCGAGGCCAAATATAGCGCAAATCTCTCCGGGGCCGACCTCTAGTACGTCTATTTAAAGAAACCGGGGAGGCTCTATGGAGGTCGCTTGGCGTCGAAAGTGGAGACCTTCCATCTCGTTGGCGTGCATTCTCACCAGCCGGGGAACTTTAATTTTTTTTTTTCTGTCTCGAGTCACGTTACGGATTGCAGAACCTTTAACAAGGCGGTCGACAGCGTTAAAAAATTAAGAAAAGCGCCAAATGAACCCTTTCTAAGCATTCCTTGGTAAATTCGTATGTAGGTGAGCTGGCCAAACCTTCCTTCTTCTAGTTTAAATGCTGCCTTCCGCAATATAAAAAGTGGATCACTCGGCGCAGGGCACAAGGATGGATGCTCCAACCTAGTCCTACAAAAGGCAAATGCGGATCGTCTGCACTCAAAGGAACGCGCTCTTCGTTTTGATTGGCATCCAACGCGTAATTATTAACCTTTCAAATCAGAGTTTAAATAGGCAAAGAGCAACTCCAAGCGTAGCGCACAGAATAAAGTACTTCAGTAGGACAAGGGAGGTAGTCTACCACACCATCCAACAGCAACTGCACGCCGTTATTCTTCAAAGCAGATCCGACAAAGACGGGCGTGATCTTGTGAGCCCGGACCAAAACTTTAATGGCGTTCTGAAAATTAAATGCAGACTGAATTTAAATTAACAGAGTAAATAAAACCCGGGAACCTTCAAAACGGGGAGTGGCGGATCCTCTTCGTTCACGAAGTACTCCCCAACGTCGTCATCATGTTCGGCCAACTTCAATAGCAAAGTTAAGACCGATGAGTAAGTTCAAAGACGCAGAGATTTAGTACAATGGCAATAAGCTCCAAGCGTTTTTCTTCCGCTAAGCTTAAATAGTCCGCCGGGATCTCGGCTTCTCGCAAGATCTCTCTTTTAAAAATCATACTGAATACCATCATGGAAAAAAAAAAAATAAAGAGCACCCTTTCGACCCTTCTGAATAATAGGCTTTCCTAGTTAACAGGTCTATTGTTCCCTTCAGATCATCCTCCAAGCCAAGAGGTAACTGTAAAAGAACCGGTGTGCGTTTTAATTTTATTCTGTTTAAGGTAAATTTAATGTAGTCATTATGTATATAAAAGAGATAATTAAAACCTCATTTGCTCAATTGTTCGATTATAGTCGGCGCCAGCACTATAATAATGATTTAGTTAATGTAAACTTTGTGTTATAAAGAAAAGTACCGATCACATTTATTAATAAAGGTGATTGCAGGAACATTATAGCGCTTCATTTGCCTGTCTACAGTCAGAGTTTGGCTCTTTATAAAAGTATAACTTCAAAAATAACTGTAAATTTATAAAATATAAGAACCTACCTGAACTCCGCCTACACTGCAAAGAACAAGAACAGCGCCGTCCAGTACACGTAAGGCGCGCTCCACCTCGACAGTGAAATCAACATGCCCTAAAATTAAAATCTTTTAATATATTAACCAAAAAAAAAATTCTTAGTTTCGAGGGAAAAAAAGCTGTAAATGTCCAAGTCATCGTATAACTTTACCAGGAGTGTCTATTATGTTAATAGAGGCATCCTTCCAACGAGTATACGTTGCTGCAGACTGGATAGTAATCCCCTTTTCACGTTCCAAATCCATGCTGTCCATCTTAGCTCCAACACCTCAGTTTTTTACAAATTGATTGTCATAATTATTTCATAAATTTAAAAGATATAGAGCTCACCATCCTTTCCTTTTACCTCATGAATTTCGTTGATCCTACCAGTGTAGTAAAGAATGCGCTCTGTCAAAGTAGTTTTCCCCGAATCAATATGAGCTGATATACCAATATTACGGATAGACTTAATATCAACCACGTTGGTAGAATAAAAAAAACTCTTATTAATAAATCTTATAACCTATAAATATATATTTATTTTAATTGCGTATACAAACGTTGAAAAAGTTAACTTACCTCACAACATTTTTTCTTTTTTAATAGGCTTAAAAATATATTAAACATTTCTTTATATTTAACCTCGTATGAGAACAAAGCGGAAAGTGTTTAGTTTAATATTATCGTTAAAAAGCGTCCCACGTAAATGACACGAGTCCCAAAGCGCGTGTCAGAAACACAAACGACTTGAGAAAAGGTCTCTCAATAAAATTATGTACCTCGTAAATAAATTGTTTAAGAATGCTTTTTGCTTACATATAGAAAAA
Organism: Zophobas morio; assembly: GCF_036711695.1. Lineage (NCBI taxonomy): Eukaryota > Metazoa > Arthropoda > Insecta > Coleoptera > Tenebrionidae > Zophobas > Zophobas morio. Next base: position 107,642 of record NW_026972363.1, read on the forward strand.
GACTCAATTCGAGTAATCATTAAATTATTGAATAACTTTAACTCTTTAGAAATTTGCTTTCAAGCATTTAAGAATGTTAAGGAAACACAACTAGTTTGTCGCGTGGCCTTGGCGAGGCTCTGCAGCGGATGTGTGAAACCATGCTGCGCTCGCTTAGACTAAACTGTGAAATGTTTGATGATAGAAGTGAGATATGACAGAGTCTATTCAAAAGTATTATCCTCGTTTAAATGAAGTTGAACAACAATTTATTTTGCGCTTACCGGAACAATATGCCATCGAATTGCACGAACTGATGAAAAGAAATTTGGCAGAAACGCTGACTATTACCTGGACGGGTAGACTATAAAATCACTCTTTTCTATTTTTATATAAAACTTTTATTAATAGACAACCAATTTAGGACAGCAGATATTACTTTTAAGGATAAAAAGTTATATGGAAAGTTAATGGATCTGCCTTGCATTGTTGAAAGTCAGAAAACGTTGAATAAATCCTCTTTTTACAAAACCGCGGATATTTGCCAAATTTTGGTTTAAATAAACTTGTTATTAAACTTTTTTTTCCCTAATCATATTTGATAAAGTGGTAAACTCATTGCATGTAGGTGGCTTCTGAAACGCCTTTTGAGGATGGTAGTAAGCAGGGATCATGCAATAAAAAAAATCCTTTTGCTTTTCCGGACGGCTTAACTCCACCGCTTAAGAATGCAAGGAAAAGAAGATTTAGAAAAACAGCAGCAAAGAAGGTTTTATATATCATTATTATAACTTAGCTTTTTCTTAGTTTACGTTCATAAAAGCTTCTAGAACGCGAAGATGTTGAACAAGAAGTTAATTTACTACTTAAAGAAGATGATCTTGCCATTGATGTGAGTAAGCATGAAGTAATAATTTCGTTAAAAATCTCGCTTTTTATAATGAATAAAGAAACTGAGTGGGCCTCCGATGAAGAAGATACTGAGGACAAAATTGAAGTGGAAGAAATGGATGACGACGGCGATTTAGGTTTTTTATTAATATTTGACTTAACTTTCTATTAAGTATATTATTTTTATACATATAGCGAAGCCTCGTACCATTGTTACGAATTTTCCTCACGATGACCAGCAATCTACTAACGGTATATAATAAATTTTAAATATAAATTTTTTTTATAATAAAAATAACATAAAAATAACTATACTATACAGAAAATAAGGATATTAACGTTTTGGAAAGTAAAGATAATCAATTCAACGTTTCACAAAAAATCTATTTTCCAGAAGAAAATATTTCTACTGATTTTTCGAATTCGAGCGTTATTAATACTAATAAAAAAGATCAAATGAATAACGGGAGCGACAGGTTCAAACTTCTATTAAATTTTTTTTAAAAGCTATTAATAGTAATTTACTGAAGTTTTTTTGTGGAATTTATATTTTTAAATTGCTTTTTAATTTTATACTTGCTTACATCTATTTTTTGAATTATATTATTTTAGACGTATAAATTTTATTGGTTAGAGATTATTATATAAAATGAGGGATATCCAAGAAATTTAAAAATATTATAATAATATTATTTGTATGATTTGTTAGAATTAAGGACTTTCCATAGATAATAAATTTTTTATATATTACAATTGTAGTTGGATGTTATTGTTGCAATTTTTAGCGATTTTAAAAATTAATCTGAATTATAATTTTAATTTCATAGTTGTTTGTAGGGAGATTCGATTATACATTAATTATCAAAGATTTATATATTCTAAATAAGATTACATTAGTTTTGTAAATTTTTTGTAATTTAAGTTATAAATATTGGTTTTAAATTTTTTTAATGAGTTAGTTATAGTATTAATTTTTTTGTAATTTTTAATATTTTTTTAGCTCTTTGAATTGTATTTTAAAGTAATACTAACCACGAGGTATAAATTTGCTAATATAGTTAATACGATTTGAGTAATAAACAAAATCGTACTGAAGCTAGAAATTTGCTGGATTAACGAGTTTATATATAATTGATTTCATTTTTTATAACATTATCTTTTATAGTTAAATTTATTTTTGGGAACTGTTTTACTACTTTTGGATCTGAAACTTTTAGAGAGTGCTTTTTACTCATTTTATAAGAAATATAAATGCTTAATAAAATTTAAAGTGAAATTTTTTACCGCTGCAGCGATCTCGGTCTCGAAAATGAAAGCGAGGAAGAAAAGGAAAGAGTCGAGCCGGTTCCCGAGCAATTTGAACTCGAATCTGAACTCGGCCAGAACCTCGTGGAGGACACTTCGGCCCCCGTGGGTCTTTATACAACGGAGTCTCAAATTAATTATGAAAGTACTTTTGCGGCACGGAATTTAATTATTATAAACTATTTTATAAAATAAAACCTATTTATTATCAAATTGTTTCGGTTATTATAAAATTTATGATTAATTTTACTATCGGTTTTAATTATTTATTATAATAATTTATAAATTGCTTTATTTTAATTTTTTAATTATTTTTTTTAGCGCTTCCTGAATTTATTGAACTTATAAAGTCTCTTGATAGTTTGGAAAATGAACTTCGCGATCTTCAAATAAAAATAAACGAACGTTTGGAGCAGATTTCAAAAACAGCTAATCCGATTCTTCAGGTTGATTGCTATTTGTTGCTCGCTGTATAGATTTTTCATTGAGGTTTTTATCTTTCTAAAAAATATGTTGATCTATTTTGCATTCAGTTTGAAATATCTTAAAATTTATTTAGTATAAATATTATATAAAGTTTTTTAAAACATTTCAATTTATTATATTTATTAAATTCAAATTTATTTTTTGTTATTTCAAGGATCATTATAAATCTCCATTTTATTTAAAATTGCATTTTTTTTGTTAATCCAAAATACCTAATGTATAATTTTATATATAATAAAAATTTACTTAGTAATAATTTTTATTCAAGTGTTAATTTATAAAATTTTATTCCTTACGATTTGCTTTTTGGGGCTGTTATCTTTTTTTAATTGTTCTTTAATCTCTGCAATTTAGTTTATTTTAATTATCTGGGTTCAAAGTTTTATATTTAATTTTATTTGCATTTCCAAATTATATATTTTCAGTATAATTTTATAAAGCACATTAAATTTTAAATGTTTTTGGTATTAATTTATTATTTTTTATTTATTGTACAATTTTATATTTAATAATTCTACCTTTTTACTTTTACTAATTAATAATTTGTTTAAAATTAGAACTGTTTATATTTTTTGCGTTTCTATTATGGGTGTATTAAATTTAGCAATTTTATAACTTTAAATACTTTTCATTTTTTCATTTTCTTATAACTACTAAATATTGTTATTATTGTATATTATTTTTTAAGAGAACTTATAAATTTCAATTAATCTATTTTTATAATTTTTATAATTTAACTTATTTGTTAAATTCCGTTGTTCAAATTCCGTTGTTCAACTATTGCACTTTTTTAAAAAAAATAATTCTATTTATTATATTTTTTGTAGTCATTAAATCAAGCTAAAGTTTAATCTTTTTTTTAGTTTTTCTGCTCACGTCTATATATAAATTCTCACACATTTTTTTCAATGTTAACTTAATTTAAATTTGTTTTGTGTCTATTTTAAGCCATTTGTAAGAAATTTAAATTGCATAATTGATTTTGTTTTTCTTATTTTAATATCTTGTATATATTATTATTTTGTTTCGCAGTTTTAAGTGTCCTCGGTTCCACAGAAATTTATATAAATTGATTGTTTTCAAAAATAAATTGATTTAATTACTTGAAAAAAGAGTTATTTAATTTTATCTAAAATTTTAAATTTTTTTATATTTTATTTTTATCTTCCTTGAAACTGGTTTCGATTTGTGGTTTTAGTAATATTTTTAAAATTTATAACGTTTCAATATATTTTTTAATGTTTAATTTGAATAATTTGGGTAGATTGTGGCTTTTTTATAAATGGTTTTTTTGCTTATTTATTCAAGTATACTTATACATACTTATAATTATAACCTTTGTTACCTTATATACAGAAACGGTTTAAGTCCTCTTTAGAATTTCTTCAATCCGTTTATGATCAAAAGAAGAGTGAACTGGAATCAACTCAGAAAAAATTAGCAGCCCTAAAAAACATCTAATAAAATTAGTGTGTTTAATTTATTAATAATCTTGAGATCGGCTAAAGACCCCGGCCGGAGGGTTAGTAACATGGGAGTATGACAGGTAAATACGCAACACCATACCGGAATCGGGAGTCGTCGTCGTAGCTCAGCGGTTAAGAACATTGACGCGCATACTCAAGCTATTTATTGGACTCGATTCCCACCGACGCGACTCTCTTCTTCGATCTTTGATGGTCGTGTATTTAACCTCACCCTCATGTATTCTAATAGCCCGACGAGTCAGATATACCTCCGCTGCCCCTGCCCTTCGGGACAGTGATGATACTCCTTCGGGAGAAAGCAGTGGAGGGCCTTCGCACTCCTCTCCTCACAAAGAGGGGAATAGTCGATTAACGCGTTATAGGTTACTGGTTACTATGTTTACCACTTGTCGCCTAGGTTTAATTTCAAGTGTAGTTCTATGGGAAATTGACCCCAAAAGACAAGGTCTGTTCTCTGAGATAATCTTTGGGAAGTTTGAGTAACATGTTCTAAAAGATTAGGCAGCAACCAACAAAACATAAAAGTGATAATTTGGGCACCAGTGAACGTAAAACAAATCTATTTTAAACTCCAGAGTTTTGACTGTTAAAGGTTAAGCTGTTTGAAGTCTTAGAACTGACTAAAACAGATATTTTATAGGATAGCGAAAATTAAAAGTCGTAGACAATACTAATAATTATGCTAATTCTAATAAAAAAATAACCACTATAATATTAATTTTTTTTTAAATATTGATATTAGTAAGGAAACTAACTTTATTTATAACCCTTTTAAATATAAGAATAGCAACAAAAGGCGTATTTAATAAAGATAGTACTAATAATTAAGATTAAAAAAACCTCTAATAGCAATTACAACAATAATGTTATTAACATTACAGCTCAATAATAGTGTTAGTAATAATAACTAATAATATTGATAATATATTTTAGTTAGGATTCCACCTGTTACTATACGAAAATAGAACGACCAGAGCAAAGCAAACTTAACTATTAAATTAAATAAACTCCATCGAACTCTGTGTGTCAAAAAAATGAAAGCATGGAAGTTGTATTTATGCGCGTAGTGAGCAAGACTACAGTTGTCTAACTTCTCTTTTAGCTTCAAAAACTTTGAATATTACACTTATCGACTTCCTTTCGAAAAAGAACTTAAGGTTCGCGTATACCCCTTAAAATGGTTATAAGGAAATTAAAATAGAACGGAAAAAACAGGGCCACCCCCCGAAGTTATCAGAATGAGAAATATATTACAGAATTTCTTTACCCAAGAAGGAAAGCACAATATTAAGTCAAAAAAATTGGTAATATAACGGTGCGGAGGAGTCTTTCTAGAAATAGTTAAAAATTGGTCTATGTTTTTGAATAATCCAGATACAGGGATAACTTCTCCACTTCACCCATATGTGTCTTAAATGTTCAAAAAACCAGGAATTCCATCCTGCCCTAAACCTAAAGGTAACAAACCCAGATGCGTAAACTGTCTAGGGGGCCCATTGCAAGCTATAGAGATTATTATTACCTCAAAAAATTCAAAAATTTATTTAGTGCTAAGAACTACGGCATGAAAAAATATGCGAGGATGCGGTTGCGGTTCGGTGTTACAACTTACCTCTAATCGCCATCTTTTTTTAAGTTGTGGTCAAAATCTTTTGTGAGGTAATGTTATTCAGTCCCTTAAAAAATTTTATGACCGAGTGTTGCATTTAGTATCGGACATATCGCTTCCCCTATTAAACCAGCCTTAAATGACCTTCAGTAGAAAGGTTACTATACAACTTATAACCTGACAAGCTTACAGCGAGTGCGTGAACGTTCTATCGACACCTAGTGATTAAAAAAAAATTTTCTTTATTATTACTTATTATGTTATGTTGTTCCTGAGTGCCCTTCGGGCAGTTCTTTCGTTTATACTATAGCACCTCTTTACTAACGGGTATAAAAGAATAGGCAACACCAATATATTTTTATTCGCACTACACCTGAAGACTTTTATCCTTAAAGAAGCTCGTAGTCACAGTATTATATATCTGTCCTTTTTGCATTTTAACATTCCACCTAGGTTTCCCTTTTTGTATTTACTTTTACGGGCATTTGCGTTCTTAATCTTGCGTTACATTCTTTTAACTTATACCCTAATTGATCTCCATTAGTGTTTCGTTTTTAACCGTAGAGTAAAGCTTTTAGCATTATAGCATGGTAGGTTAGTAGAACTGCTAAAACAGATATTAATGGTTAACATTATAGCAATATTTTCCTTTTAAAAAATTATACCCATTTTAGAAGGCAAAAAAAATTTTGAACTTATTCCGAGTCATCAAAAAAACAATATTTTTTTAAGTTTTGGCAAAGCTCGTAAAAATAGTTCTACGTAACACTTCGTAACAATGTTATTTTTGTTTTTGAGGGAAACTGACTGAAAATGACGCCTTAAAAACACTTTTATGTTAAGGATAAACTTAATTTTCCGGTAGGATAAAGCTAGCTAGTTTATTATAACTCTTTTTTGCCTCCTTTCACACGCTAATTGGCGCTATAAAACTTTATAGACGGGGAAGTCTTTAGTATTCCGAACCAAAGCAAAATAGCCTTTTCGCTTATTCGGATCTGCAACAGCCGCACAACACCGGATCTTGCTTTTACTTAAGTTCATGGGGGGATAGCCTTTCTAAGTAAGTATGTTAACGATGACGGCTCATGGTGGTTTTTATATGGCTTAGGGCACCTCTCCCAGATCAAGGATTTCCTGTCCTTCATAACTTCTACCAACAAGAAAAATACGAAAAATAAGTAGAAAAAAGGCAAGAAAACAAGGAAGAAAAAAAAAGTTACGCGTATCTATAGCAAGGCGGATGGTGATTAACAAAATACTCCACTTGCAAATCCTTCAGGATCTTATGGACCTATAAAGGGTTGTGGTAAGGGAAAAAAAGTGGAGACTAGTATAGTGAAGTTGCTTCTCGGTACATCCTTTATAAGCCTTCTGGAGAACCAATGACTGATCAGGAACGTTCTATGGCGCATGCGGGGGGTCTCAAAGTGGGGGTGGTTGACGACTCGCCGTCGGCCCTGCACAGCAAAACTCTCGTTATGGAGAGCACAGCCTCCCAACAGACACTCAGGGATACCATAAGGCGGACGGACGCCATAGTCGACATGTCTCCCGCAAAAACAGCCTCCTCGGGCGTGTGCTTCCTAATCCACGTGCAAAGCTCACGAACAGTTATGAGGTCAAAAGCGCCTACGGGGCGTGAACAAGCAAGAGCCTGACCAGCACATGGCTGCGGGACCTTGACTGGTGTAGTGCCGGCGTAGCTCATGAAACCATTGGCTCTCTGCCGCATAAAGTATTATGATGGCGAGCCCCAATAAAGTGGAAAGAAAGCTGCGGAGGTGCGATCGGGTCAATGACTCTTCCGGAGGTCTCCAAGTCCTCGCGAGAAACAGTTGGACGAACATGAAATAGGAGGAGAAGAGGCCTTTTTGGCGCGTAGCAGGGTAGTGTGCAGGTAAAGAGCGAGCAATGGAAAAACAACAGACCCAAAAATGGCAGCCATAGCACAGATAAGCGTTTGACCAGCAGCGCAGAGCACGTGATTCCCAACCCTGGGACGGAAAAAATAACGTGCGGAGAGCGTTACTGCAAGTCAATAAGAAAGTACCGAAGAAGGCGAGGTAGTAGAGAGGTCCGGCAATGGCGTGATGCGATACGTTCTTTAATCGAGGCGTGCCAATAAGGGCTGACACCGAACAGACCGCCAGGGGAAGCAAGCCGCCCCGGCAGAGATGTTTAAGCGTGCGGGTGTCCATAAACTGGAAGGCGCCGCTGAGAAGATACCTTTTGTTTAAGGGGGCAGCAGGCAGGGGAGCGGTTTATTCGCAGCACTTGCCAAGAAAAAGCAATACAATGCGGAATAAAAATCAACGGGGCGCTCGCTAGTTTTTCCGGCCAATAACGAGTTTAGTTTGGATAATAGAAGGCTGAACAGGTGAGAGTCGTCGGTCACGTGGGCTGATCCCGTAAGAAAGAGCCTCAGCAGGAACGCAAACGCAGCAGTTGCGAAAACAAAGGAGGCTGCGCTTTTCCAACTTGGCGAGCTTTTTATCTGCGCCAAAAGTAATAAATAGCATAAAGGTGCTTGATACAATATTGTAAATATAGCCAGTTTTCTATTAGTTCATTAGAATAAGTCAATGGAAATATCTAATCACTCGCGGCCCGGGAACGAGACATGATGCTATAAACCACCACTCGAACCGTTATGATTTTAGCTAAGTTTAGTTTTATAAACTAATTTAATACTAAAGTTTAGTCAATAATCATAAACTTTAGCTAAGAAAGGTGCCATGGCTCACCGCCGGCATTCTGTTCTATATACTAGGAAAGAGTACTATTCTCATACAGTACCTATAGCATATACTAGTATGCTACAAGTGCTATATTTCACCGGCGAGTCGATTGGACTATGCTATTACTACACTCTTCATAGAGTACAAGTACAAACTTTCATCGGAAGCACCAGCTGCTAAAGTATAATTAGAGCTAGAAATAAAATACTTTTAGAAGTCGAGAGGTTATCAGGAGCGAAAAGGAAAGAAGCACACAGAAATCCAGAGAAGCCAAAAACATATTATTTCCAAACATGAGCACAGCGGCTGCAACATTCGACGCAAGTTTTACAAAAACCAAATTTCTGAATAAGTCATACGAGAGATGCCCAAACAGAAAAGCGGCAAGAAGCGCGCCTATAAAAGAAATATTTAACACAACTTCATTCGTTTCATGCATTTCTTTATTTTTGCTGTACAATTAAGATGTTATTTATAGTCAAAATAATTATTAACTTACAAGTTTCTACGCCGAACACAGAAGGCAGCAACTGCCACGAAAGAAGAGAGAACAGCCGAATAATAAAAAGCAAAAAGAGCTGAACTTTCACTAGCATTTTTGGGTGAGTCATAAGAAAAACTGTTTGCTGTACGGATAAAAAAAATAAAGGGACGCCCCACATTTCACGGAGGCCAGGCCCTGTACATGAAACAAGAAGACTTTACAGAAAAGGTAATTAATTATGAATTTACAGACAAGAATCTGTAGATAGTGAGGAGATTAACAGAAAGACTTTTTATAGAAAATTAATTATGCGAAATTAGAGTTATCTACAAATAGTGAGAAGATTAACAAGACTTAAAGAAAATTAATAAGCAGAGTAACGATATTATTATTATAATAATATATATATTGTATTTAAAAAATATCAACTTAGTAAATTATATAGTGAAAAATTAAAAACTTTTATTAAACGGAAATTCCACTTTTGAATTTAAAGTACTTTTAGGTAATCTGATATATTTTACAACCAATTATAGAATATATAATGAGTAACCATAAAAAATAAAAAGTAAAAGTTGCAGATTTAAAAAAAAATTATTTTTCAGCATAAAATAGCGTTTATATTTCAAAGTAGAAACCTATAAAAACGCGAGTCGTGAGAGTGAGAAAGCAACAATACGGGCCGAGCACAGAAAGAAACGAGGCAATCATCAGATTTAATAAGGAGATGCCGGAAGCCCTTAAACTGAAATACATAATAGCAAAAACAGAGGCTGGGGTCAGGCTCTGGAAGATTTAAAGAAAAATTAAATATTTTTTTTAAAATCTATAAAGAATTAAAACGTATGACCTGAAAAAATAAGATACTTTTAATGTAAAAATCTACTTCGCTTGTAGTTACTAGTGGCCAAAAGTTTCTGTAAATCTAATATAGGTTTTCATAAATTCATTATAATAAAATGAAATCTACTTAAAATTTAAAGTCTGAATGACTATTTTAAGTAAACAAAATTTTATAAGTTTGTTTGTGGTTAAGGTTAGGGTTAGATTTTCCAATACTAAACAACGGAAGTTTAAAAAATAGTGAAGGTGTTTAGTAATTTAAAGTTTACGTGCTTTATAACACAGAAGTAAAGTTAAAAGTACTAAGCTATAATACATAATATTTTTCGAAAAAAAAAATTATAAAATATAACAACTTAATTACAAAGGCTAAAGCGATTTCAGGCCAAATATTGAAGCGACGTATAGAATTAATAACGTCCGGATACTCAACCGTATCATCCTTCAGAAACTTATTAAAGACTTCAGCTATGGATGCATTGCTAGACTCCTTGTAGTAAGTGTAATATAAGGCGCGCTCAGAAATAAAAAAAGATTCCTTTTGATCCTTGAGAAAAGTTAAGTATGTGTAAGTTCCAAGCAGATAGTTAAAAAGAATAGCTTTTGGAGTTACAAACAAACTTTACTAAGGCTACCAAGGTTCTTGTGGACCACCAAGTTCTTTCTTCGTGCACATGATTTAGATACCAAAAGCAAAGGCTATTGTAAAAATTAAAGGATAAAACATATTGTAAATTTTTTAAGAAACCTCCATATTATTGAAAAACACAGTATAATAATGGCTGGTTCGAAGTTCCAAGATTCCTATAAGGATAGTATTAGCAACCCTCTAAGTTTTAAGGTAAAGTAAACCCCTCATAACTTTCTCTTTGAATCTTAGTGTCTTTTTCATTTTAAGGTTGCCAACTCACATACTAAAGCGTTATCAGAAACTACATAGGCGAACGCAATGCCTGCCCGAAAGGGTTACCAAAAAATCTTGATAAGATACATTTAAAGATAAACTTGCGCCGTTAAGGAAGTTGGCTGTTTTTACAAACTTTAAATCATTATTTTGCTCGGTTCGTAGGTTGCTTATACAACAGAAGTTAACTTTCAGCTTTAAACATTTGTTTATGGATATGCGACGAACTTTGGCTATAGTAACCACTCAACAAGTCCCCACGTTTTTATAATCTCTAAGTTTAAATAAAAAGGAGTCCTCTATTCTTTAAAGTTGTGGTTCGGTTTTGAAGTATATTCTTATGTGAGTGTCAAACTTAGTGATGTAAACCATTAATGCCTAATTTAGTTTTCATAACAGCTATATTGGCAGTTAGTATGTCCTCATTATTGTTTAAAATATTTTTAAAATTATTTATCCTTATTAATAACAGCTTAAAAAATTGGTTTTAGTTAGCTATGATGAAACAAAACCCCCTGCACAGCTTAGTTGTGATATGGAAGAGCGAAAAATCAAGAGCTTTTATTCCTACATTTCTTTTTAAGTCTTGGCGATTTTTTAAATTTGGCGAGGATTTTTTTGAAGTTAAATAGCTCACCCAAAAAAAATATTCAAACTATTCCATCTTTTAATATTGGTGGATGTATGAAAAACAATTAAGCTATACAAGGTAGATCTACCATTTGTTATATAGCCGTATGCAATAGCTCCAAGGCTCCCATTGGATCGATACGTTAAATCCAACCATAAATTAGTCACAAAGTCTGTTTCACATGGCTCCCAGGCGTTAAAATAATTTGGCCTAGAACTTAGCAATATTAAAAATTTTTGATTGTTCCAAAATTTTTTGTATATTCGCGACGTGACAAAAGTCATCATACAAAACAATTGAAGAACATAAAATATTATAAGCAAAGCATAACAAATGTTAAAGGAGAGTTGTTAGGCTAAACTCTTTCTCCCTCTCACGCAAGGTCACATTTGGGCGCATTAGACTTGAGTCATTAATAAATTGTCTGTTCTTTCAGCACACTTTCTGTACATATATGGTATTTGGTAACAAATAATAGTTGCTTCAACACTGATCAAAAGAGGAACAATTATTAGTGTTTAGATAAAAACAAGAGTCAAACAAAAATGTTTCACGCTTTATTAGGCGAAGAAATAAGTGCTGGGTATTGGTGTTTCAACGTGGTGGGACAAATAACAGCCTTGCGGAAAGGCGAACTATAACTCAATTTGTGGACTGCCCGGTTCCACATGAGAAAAGAGAATGTTTCTTTAAAGGAGTCACCCAGATTGGCTGCCTACAACAGAAGTTATGTTATACACCAACCAGTGGACTCCCTATTTTTACCCCAATGGCAAGAAGGCACGAGGCTTGCAATTGGATATTACCACTCCTTGTTAGTATGCTATCAACAGCTGAGGCAGTGAGCTCTACTGCTTTTTTAAACTGGAGCAATTTCTATAGTTTCCTTATTAAGTCTTTTTAGGGTTTACATTTTGTTACATACCTTTTCAAATTTAGGGTTCATGAAAATTTCGTACTTCCAGAGAAAAATGTTAAACAACCTCCAGATTTCTAAAGCCACATCGCCCTCATTATAAGAATCTGTAACCCGTTACAAACTTTTTGGGAGGTATTTATTTAACAACCTGTTGCTTCATTTTCAAAAATAGAAATGTCAATGGCAGTAATTTTAGCTTTTTTTTACACAAAAACATGGAAAGTTACTAATTACTTAGTAACTAATAAGGAATTATTATTCAACTTCTACATTTTCATGGTAAAACTTTAAAGAAATGGTTGTGTAAATTTAATAACTCACCTGGCGCTTTTACTTTGTAACAAACGGAGGATTCGTCATGCTGAACAATTATGATAGGATAATTATCATAAGAATAATAGTACATAGATACTTTCATAGAGCAAAATTGAAGCTGATGTAGGTTGTACATTTTCCAATGAATTTTGGTTATAACTTCCTTTAAATTAAAATGAAGTTGGGTAGCCCTCGTAATTGTTAATAAAACCTTAACTTTCAAGTGAACTGAAGGAATCGTTAATAACAAAATATAAATTAATAAACCCAATTTATAGGAGAAGCAAAAGCATCATCTTTCTCCGAGAATTTTATATTTTTGCAGGAGGTCAATACAGATCCCTCTGAAAAGGACTTGTTTTCGCTGAACAAAATTTGGTTGGATTTTTGTTAATATTATAAAGGTACAAGTACCCTTTAGTCAAAACGCTCACAGATATAAAAGGCATTGATTGACCTATTTATTGTTCAAATAGATACGAGAATTAATTATATTTAACAGAGCCGGTGAAAAAATTTTCCTTAAATATTGAAATATTGTCTCAAAAGAAATGCAAATACCTGTAGAAATCTCACACAAAATCTGCATACTACAACTTTTAAGTTTTTTATAATGCAGAGTTTACTCGCCAATGTAAATTATAGAATAGCTTAAATTTACCGAAATTGATATTAAGTTTATATGTCTGTTTTTTGGCGCCGAGAGCAGGCAGCTGTACCCCAACAAATAAGTTATTTGACATTCCTATGTACTCGATCGTCATCATTATTGTTATGAACTTGAGATAGTAAATATCTACTCAAGAAATCTTGCTTAATGTGAACGTAAGGCCCCGCCTTAAGTGGGGAGCTGAGTAAATTTTAGCCATCTTGAATAAATGCTTGGGAATCTGGAAAAAAAGATAACTCTTTAAAATAGAAGTCCCTTTGATTCTTCTTTTTATAAATTTTGGTCCTTCGCCTTAAATATGCTTTTATTTGATAAATTATGTAACACAAATAACAAGTTACTTATGTATAGAAAGATTATGCAACCAAGGATTCACTAATGCTTGGCAGCTGTTAGCTCCGCACACCTGCACAGCAAACTCGAAGTCAGATTCGTCAAAAAATTTAAATTGTTTTTTAGCAAGGAGTGACTTAAGAAAAAATATGAAAGTACATAAGGCCAGAGGAGGAGGATAGTATCCTTTTTATAAAAACCATTGCGAAACACTTTAGAGAGGAAAAGAGCTGTCTACTGAGCTAGAGCCCTCATTAGCACCGCTAGGCTGCGGCGGAGACTTTTCATTATAGTTGTTATACAGCAAATCAATTCCCGGAGGAGAAAGCTGGTAGAAAAATCAGGACTTGAAACAAGCGCATTCGCTGCTCAAGGGTTTAGTTTCCTACAGTCCTTCAGACTGCTCCAAATGTCTAAAGCCCCAACCTATCCCAAACTAATATAAAAGGTTTACAACTTGCAACTCTCAATTTTCATAAGACAATATCCAACAGATTTAGCAGTGAAGACACTACATATTAGAAGCAAAAGTATGGCTAAGCTTATAAAAGGATCATTTTCATTGACAAATAATATACTGGTCTGTAACCTGAAACGTTAAATAGGTATTATTTATTTGAAACCATATAAGGTGAGTGCATGCTATAAAACTCTTGCGGCACTAAGTGCAGGGAAAGTGTGGCACAGTTTGCAAGCTTGTCCACACTTTAAGCTCGTTGACTAACCACCTCCTTCTCAGTGTTTAACAAACCCATGGGTGCGTATAATACAATAGCTTAAAAAGCTATGAGTTTACGACATCTTGCAGAGAGTTCAAGTTAATATTTTTACACATTTGTTAGAAAAAACTTCTGCTAAATCTGTAAATAAACCAAAGATTGCTTCCAAGTAGACGACATCTCTATTTACAACGGACTTCAGAAGCTCTGAGTCTACCTAACAGCTGTATATACTTGACTAACTTGCTCCTTGGGGAAGATGTTTGCTGTACGGTGGCTTGATGTTCTTTTTTGAGCCCTAGGTGTAATACAAACAAACTTTCTACTCCTTCAGTACTTAGAAGTAGTGCATCCGTAGCTAATTTTGGCTCGAAGAAAAAAATTCGGATAAACAGCTTAACTGGTAATAAAAAAATTTTGGGGCAAATATGTATAAGTGCGTAAGTTTTTACAAGTCTACTCGGTGTATGATTCAATTCCTACTAAATTCTGTCTTTAAGGCAACTAGTATTTCTGTTAAAACTTGAAAATAACGTGAATCTAACCGATCTTAGAGTAATCAAAACTTAGAATCTTAATATTAACATGACAAGGCAACCTCAAAGCTGAAAATATAAAAAGAAAAGTTATTAGTAACACTGCATTATAAGAAACAAATAAAGAATAACTCAGAGTTAAAGCGGAACAGTCAAGAGAATAAGTAAGGCGGCGCTTTATAATAAAAATAGGTAGCACAAAACCTGTACTTCACCCGGTGAGGGGTTCGCTATAAAAAGTACATCAACCCGCCCGATTTGAGAAATCAAAACTCAAAGGAGTTGGTAAGTACTGCGATTGATAACCAAGAGGCTAACCACGTACTGCGCTTTCCCCTAGGAAATCGGAACATTCATGATACTCCTCCTGGAGATACAAGGACACCTACTTGCGCCCAAATCAAGACTAAGCGGCCTGCGCACGACTTATCGAGCACCGCAAATCTCACTAATGAATATCTGAAATATAACTCCTCGTACCAATCAAATTAGATACTGCGTATAGATCCTTCAGGGTCATATGATGGTTAATAGGTAGATATGTCCGGTAAAATACCAATAAACTGCAGGTCAACTAATTTTAAAAGGTAAAAAGACCAAAAAGGGTTCCACATATTTTTTGAAAAAATCATTAATATTTCAAAAAATTTAGATATCTATTTAATAAAATTAAGTTATAGAAAATGATATGAGGCCTACAATTCAGCCTTGCGTTAGCAGTACCACTGCAGCCTCCCATTTCTTTTCTCTTCAATAATCCCTAGGTATTGCTCATTTACTATTGTAAGGAGATTTTTAAGATCGTATATTTCTGTAAATTTTCCATTAAAAGGGATCTTGGAAAAGAATGGCCAAGTGTCAAAAACTTACACAAGTTACAAAGTTATAAAGAACTAGACTTAGAAAAATTTGGTGCTTAAAAACCAGATAACTGAGTTCTTTAAGTTGTTGTGAGCATCAGCTTTGATGATAAAAAGGGGGGGAGGACTTTCTATAAACAATAAATAATCTAAAGTGTTAAAGTCTAGAGTTAACTTTAATTAGAAGTTTAACTAGTTCTATATGGAATGGATATATGCTTTAAGTTTTATAGAGGTCTTTCATAGTAAAATTAACAAAAACTTAGATATAGTTACTCTAATATTAAATAATATATGTTTTAGTAATTTAAAAGTTTAAAGGTTGTATACCAGGTGCCACCCATAGCGTAAGGAGAAGCCGCATTCACTTTCAGCGGTAAGTTATGCAGAAGAATATACTTTACAAACTGCATAGTGGCCCAAGTTACCTAAACCAAATTCAAATCCATAAACTGCTTTTTAGTTTAAAGTTTAATGAACAAACTAACTTTTTCTAGTTATACAAATAAGTTAGTAAATCCTATATAAGCACTCCTGGCTATATAAAGTTTCAAATAATAAATAAATCTAGATCTTCTTAATTTAGGATTTGTACAGGCCCTGTACGAGGGTAACGCAATTATTTATGCGCTTAAGGTCTATCCACTTTTTTTAAGAATCTGCTTAATAAAAAAAAAAATTTATATATAGTGTAGTTTCGGGATAATTAGGACATCCATAGATTAACGAAATACCCGTTCAGTCATGTTTATTACACTCGTTCAAATTCGCAAACAAAAAAAGGCTTAAGATAACAGACAAAGCTACAGCCAAGTTATCGTTGATGTTACCTTAAAGCTATATATTGGCTAGTTAGTATCCATTCGATTAAATTTCATTTATAGTTTTACGGCTTCTATCTATAAAAATCTTTATACGTTGATGTGTAGGTCTCTAAAATTTAAATATTCTTTAGATAGTACCTATTACTTAAGAAATAATTAGTAACTGTTACACTAGCTGTCTAGCACACCGAGTTCCTTATCTTCACATGATGATTGTATGGTTTCCCCTCTATTCTAGAGGGTCCGATTATGCTGCAGCCTTCGGTGTTTATCCAAGAGAGATAGAGGGGCTTAAACCCTCAGTTTGGATCTACTGAGGAGACGGCACAAATAGCACTAAACGTAAAGAGAAGTGCCCTATGACTGTAACTAAAGAGCGGATTTCGGCTTTCCCTCAACAAACCCGAAAAAACTCGAAAGCTTAAACACTTTCTGACGTACAAAGAGCTAAGTGCCATCAATACAAGCGCTTAAACTATTAAAGTTAAAATAATAATCCTAAAATAGTCCTAACCCCACTAAGACTTAAAAAAAACGAAACTAGTAGTATACAAAGCTTTCAAGTAGTCAAGTATATATACCATACTTTCAGTTGCACAATATAGGTATCCTCAACGCGGGAAACGCCCAGGCGCAGAGACACAAACAGAATAAAGCCAACTCCAACGAAAATAAAAAAACCAACAACAAACTCGAGCGCTTTTCTACAGCTTTAGACATCTACAATTCCATTATGTTCGATTATTTGTGAAGATGCTGTCTTTAACTTTGGGTTTATCAATTTTTTGATAAATTTCTTTACGTTAGATGGTAGTTTTTTATGTAAATCCTAATTATTATTATAGAAGAAAAAACACAATTCTGTTTTGGAAAAAATTTAATTGCGTTTTAATATTATACTATTTGTATTTTTATTAATAACGTCCCGCGATTATTCTTTAAGTCTATGTAAGGAAGCGTTATCCAATAGGTCAACTACTCTTAATTTTCTTGCCGGTATAAATATTCCTGAATGTAGATTAGTTTGCAAAAATCTTTTATACAAAACTTGTACAGAAACGCCTTCGCAAATAAATTTTTTTTGATAACTTCATAATATCAATACCTCTGTCTTCCGTTAGCAATGGACAAAGAGTTTTTACTAGGGTAGCTATAAAAAAAGGCTTAAAGGTTGTCTTGGGCAAACCTTTTTTAGCCAAAATCAAAGTAAATTAGACGTGAAGATGTTTACTAAAGATACACATTGCAAACATGGAACAGTGATCTGAAAGACTACATATGTTTCAGTTCCTAAAATGGAGCCTTTCGTTATGTAGTTGGGCGTTGGTCCTATTAAACTATGCTCAGTGGCGACGCTATAAAGTCAACGCAGTTATATTATAGACACCAGAGAGCTTAAGTTATAGTGACATGTGCAATATGCATTTATTTATTGGAAAAATTATATGCTAAAATTTCAAGTCCCGTGTCCTTTTGCACAGAGAGCTTAAGTTTAAAAATTTTTTCTTATTTGTTTGTTGTTAGTCTGTTTATTACATAAGCCCCTTACCGTTTATTGCAAATGCTCGTTTACTAATTTTAAATTATTGTAGAAAAGCTTAATACAAAGAAAGTTCGCCCAAGTTGTCGATCTGTTAATTTTAGTTTCCTCTGCGCGTTGTCTTAAAGTTTAACTATAGCGCACATAACCTGAATATTGTTTATGAGAAAGAAAAACTGATCAGTTTGGGGCGAGTGGGCTATTTGCACATCATAATAAATTGACTAGAAGAAACGCCTCCCAAAGATTAAATAAGCATATAGCGTGGTTATACGCTTAACCAGTTTTTTTAATTGGTTACTTGTCCACTTTATAAAAAGTGTTTTAACCGACTAAAATGGGAAAGGATTGGCAGCGACGAAAACCTGAATGACAAAAATAATCAAAAGCAACACACGCAAAAGTTATTTCTTTAAAGTGAAGGTCAAAGAATAAATCATTTAACTTATGATTAGGTTTTAACTACTACTGTACAATTAAAGGTAGAAATAGGCGTATGGACCCCCTTAAAGATTGAAAAGGTTGTCTAAGAAATTCTTTCTTAGGATCTCAAAGTTAACGCCAAGGTTCTTTACCTTTAGGCGCCTTGGTTTGTTTATAACTTGTACTATCTAATTAGGCAACCATGTCTTCCATGGATTAAAATATAAAATTAGATGATTTCTATCATTTTATTTAAATTTTTAATATAAAGAGGCTCTGTTAAAAATATTATAGTTTAACCTAACCGACTGGTCGATTTGAGACTTTATAAACAGACTAACGGCGTTTTATAAAAACAAGGAACAAGAGGTCAGCAACTGGAAACCAAAAGCTTGAGTCTTTATTGTAAAATTATTTTTACTAAATTATTATTATGGATTATACGATCCGTTTACAGTGCGCGGTAAATAAAAAAAATAGAAAAAAAAAAGGTAGATTTCACACAACTGAGGGTATGCTCTTTGCATTTTATATTAATTTTAACTAGTAGATTTAATCTTTCAAGATTAATTTTAAATTGTGTATATATATTCATTTTAAGACAATAAAAGCAAGATTTCGATCTTTCGTTTTTGTGGCTGCTTTTCAGTCTACGGGGCTCTAAGAAGTTTTAGCTTTATTTTCTAAAGAGCAAGTTAAATATATTGTTTTGGTCTAAGGGGCCTTACAAAGTGTTGATAGTAACTGTCTATAAGATAGTTGATTGGGAGCTTAACGTCTAGAGGGCGTGTGCGTTATTAAAATAGCCTAAAAGCTCAAAAGGAAATTTCTAACGAGAAACTCCAAGAAAAATACATTAATTTATAAGCAATATAAAAAAAAAAATAGAAAGTGGAAGCTGCGTTTGTTATTTTAATAGTTCCGTTATCGTTTTTTGCTTGGTACAAGTTTTAGTATAGTTTACTTCACTTCACGTTGACAAATAACTTCTTTCCCGTTATTTGATCCAATAAAATTTTCAGCGTATTGGTAATATTAAAGTTAGGTGCTACTAAGTTAAAGTGTACCTTTATCTTTCCATTGTTTTATTATGCCTAACCAAATGACATCATATCATAGTGAATTTGACTTAGAAGATCAAATTGAAAGCTTTACACTGAAATTAACAGATTTTTTTTGAAAAATATTTATCAATAAGAAGGGTTAAAGAAAGTTATATATTTTGTTATATATTTTGTTATTTGTAGCCACAATTAGTATAGTCCCTTCGATACACTAGCACATGATTTGATTAATAATTAAGGACTGGGTTCTTAAATTAAGAAAATTAGGAATGCTCTTCCTTATCACCCATTTGCCCGAAGCGATGGCCTTAACTACTACTCAAGATAGCTCTATACGTAAATAGATGAGACTTTCTGTGTTTTAATTTTTTCGTAACTCTGCTAAGTTTCAAGCGGTATAAAAATTTGCTATTCTATTAAGACCGTAAATGTAAAATACTAAGTACGATCTATATTTTTTAATTTAAATATTGGTTAAAAAATAACATATTTTAAATATACGGGCACAGTGTCTAACATATCTCATAAGCTCACCAACGCGTAAAATAAGCAAGAAAAGCGCTCCTTTGTGGGAGCAAATTGAATACCTGCTAGCGTAATAGTTCAACAGATCTTGAGCATTTACGGTCGAACGCTAATGGGAGCTAGACTTTAACCTTACGCTTTTTAAACATTTCTGTTCATATCCTTTGAAGTCTACAAGCGTCGACTTTTCATTTAAAAAGTATGTCGTTTCAATTCGAACTAAGGTAAACTCTAAGCTAAACTATATTAAAATTTAAATTACTAACTTACCGTTAGTACAAACTCTAAAGGTTCGAAGGGTAACCAACTGAAAATTTAGGGTTACTAATTAAATTCTTATTTTAGTATAATAAAATTTAAAAGAAAGGAAGCACGATATAATTAAGCTTAACAGCTTTTAACAAAGAAATGAGAGAAGAGGACCAATAGAATAGTTGAGGAAACAAAGAAACAAATAGGGTTAATTTTTGGCAAATATCGTCGCGGTGATTTTTTGTTTATGTAGATCCGCGTTGGGGCCCCAACTTAAAAATTACTTATATACTAGAAAATGTCTAAAACTTTGACACCGTACATTACTGCCGTGCGTAATACACTTAACGCTGCCATTTGCTTGGAAAATTTTCCTTCTCAAAGGGTAGAACGACATAATAAGCCATTGGTTGAACTTCAGTGAGTATACTTAAATAAACTTTTCAAAGTTGGAATTTAATTGATTAGTAAAGGACTGACCCAGAGTTATTATGTGTGCCCGTTGTCATTTGCCGTTCTGATAAAGAAAGAGTTTTAATTGAAGCTTCGGTTAACTCTTGTCGAATATCTTTAGCTATTAAGCAGGTTGCTCTGTGTTAAGCTTTATTTTCGTTTAACTATTTGGCCTTATTCTATAAACTTAGATGGACGAGATCGAAAAAATCCTTTGTAAAAGGTTTATGAGTTTTATAACGCAAAGAGCGGAGGCCTTTGTTATCATGAGAAGAAAACCGATTTTAGTAAAAAAAAAAAAAATTGTATAAGTCTTCACGATATTACTATATTTTTTTTAAGGGTTATGACTTAAGTTTCCTTGTGACAAACATTCATACAGAAGTGATGTACAAACACAAGTTGGTGGACTTTATCTGTACTTTTATGGAGGACATCGACAAAGAAATCAGTGAAATGAAACTTTCTCTTAACAGCCGCCTTCGTTTATCCGCTGAGGAGTTTTTAAAAGCCTTTGGATAAACGAAATCTGCTTAAGGACTTATAAAGCTCAAACTTTGAATGTAGTGAGCCTTGCTAATAAATTTATTACGAAAGACATAAATATTAACACTGCGGGGATGTAATCCTATACAAGATGCAGCGTAAATTATTGTATAGCGGGCTTGACAGGGTTGGCTCATAAATGGCACAATGTTTTTTTTTAAATTCAAGAAATGAATACTTGCAAAGATTTAAAGAAAGTAATCTGGGGTCCGTCGCGCTACCTCTGGCTCGCCCTTACGCGGCGCAGGATCAAATTGAAGGCTACACAAGAAAAAAAATATAAGAAAGGCAACTGCTAAATATGTGATAAGCAGGAGCTGACCACGTATACTTGAGAGTGTCGTCCAGTTCCATTATAGCAGCCTGATTACCGCAGCGGTAGCAGTAGTTAGGCGCGCTGAATATAGTGGCGACATGTTTGCTGTGAATCCAGTTGTAGCCCTTAAAAAAAATTACTTAATAACTGAAGCGGAGTTACTGCAAGCTCGAGAGCGACCTCCATAACGAGCTGGTGCGCCCGGGCAATTAAGGTGAGGCCGTTGTGGTGATTAAACTGCTCTGAAATGTCTTGGCCAAACGTATAGCCGGCGCCACGTGGAGACATGCCCCAGCCACAGCGGTCGTCAGGATCACTCCAAAGAAGATCGCACATGGGCCCCTCGTGAGGAACCTCTTGTATGCGGTCCAGTGCCCGAACCTGCAGATAGCCCGTCAAAAGAAAGATTATTAAAAATTCTTTGGAGTTACGTGGTCTAGAGTGTCAATAGAAGGCGAAAGTCCTCCGTGTAAGGAAAAAATCTGAGTAATAGTATGTATAGTTAGTTTGTCACAAGGTTACAATAGCGAGTGACATTCGTTTAAACAGAGTCAAAATATGGACAAAAACAATGTCAGAAAAAAATAGTAAAACTTTTACTAGCGAGAAAAAATACCTGATTTTCTATTAAGGCAGTCAAAGGCAAATAGTCAAATAAATCAGTAAAGTATTTCCAAACGTTGGTGTTGGCGTACTTTTTTGTACATTCGTCATAGAAACCGTAAACCTTTCGCGGGTAATCTCAGTAAATATATTTGCTTTTTAACAAAAAAGCTCAAAAGATTATACTTGTGTAATTTGTCTGCTTTCGTGGTTGCCTCTCAATATGGTAATGCGATCTTTATACCTTACTTTTAAGCAAATTAGAAGACTGACAGTTTCCACAGAGTAATATCCCCTATCTACGTAATCACCTGAATAGCGAGTGATAATTATAAGAAATGAAAATTTTCAAGTGTTCCTAGTAAGTCAAAACCCATAAATAGATAGTTAGTATCAGGACTATCACCACCAATTCTAAATAGCTCGATAAGATCTTGAAATTGGCCATGTACATCGCCACATACCGTGACCGGGCAGCAAACAGTTTGTACGTTGGACTCGGTAATAAAAATTTCTTTTGCTTTTTCGCAAAGTGTTTTAACCTATTACCATTATAGGATTCTTTAATAAAATAAGAATTTAATGATACGAAGTTTACCTGATCTTCACTTAGAAATTCACACCTATACAACTTTTCAATCCAAGCATCCAAATCTTTCACGGATAAGGACATCTTAGAGACTTATCATTATAAAATGTTTAATAAGTCTTTGATTAAAATTCCTGGTGGATAATACAAGTAAAAGGTATAACAAGCGCTATAACTTAATTAGCTATATCGGCAATTAGACTTCGGAACAATTACTCAGTTGTTATATACACTTTAGCGAGGGGTCAGTTATAAAAGTAAAGCGAGCGAAACCAATAATAACGAGGGAAAAAGAGAACGCTTTTGCGTCTAAGCTCCCTGCCTTACCTACCAAACAGTTTATTTCCGAGCACGGTCAAAGAGATATTTCATATTTAGTTGATCTCGAGGCTTCTCATTAATACGACAGGATTTATTGAAATAAGATAAAGCGGTATATTTTGACAGTCATGAGGAGGGAGAATATAGAGGCTTTTAGCAACTCCATGTCATGAACTAAAATAAATACTAAATATAAATAGTTTTGAGGCCCAAGAAATCTGTATTTTTTTAAATATCTAATTAATAAAAAGGAAGGAAAATACCAAAAACACTCTGAGTAGTTTGGCTGCATCTGCTAATTTTATAAAAAATTTTAATATTACTAAATAAAAATTGCTGACGGTTTTAGCTTTGGCGCCTTTTAAAGGACCGCTAAAAAGTTGGGGACTAAGTCAGGTTGGTCACCATTTACGAAATTGAAAAAACAAGGCAGTTCTATCAAAAAGCTTACTACGCTTCTAATAATTCTATACCAATAAATACTTACTTGAATATGATATATGATATTATATCTGCTTTTCTTTTTTATACCAATTTATAATGCACTATTTAGTTAGTATTAAAACTGCTGAGTAAACTTTTGTAAGGAACTAACTCAAAAATAACGTATAAGAGACTATTCTAAAGGTCAACTAAAGTTAACCTAGTTAATTTCATAACATAGGTATAACTTTTAGTATAAGCGTTAATGCACTATAAAAAATTAAATTTTTTTATAATTTGGTTAAAATACATAAAACAACGTTAAAAACCAGCTTATAATATAATACTATGATTGCAGTGTCTTAAACAGTTGAAAGCCATGAGGTGTATTAAGGTCGTGAAGGTTAAATAATAATCTTCATCCTTAAAACAAGGAATATAACGGCTTGGTATAAAAACAACTTCTTACCTTAGAGCAATTATTATTTGATTAATTTATTTAAAAATACAAAGTTTCCTTTCCTTTTGATAACAAAATTACTAAATTATTGACAAAAGTTTTTAATCAGTAAAAATTCTATAATGTGGACATTAACTGTAACTATTTTGTAGCTTTTTTTTTATCTACCTTAAATTTGTACTTGCCTAAAATCAGTAGTATATATTATGACCATTTTTTAAGTTATAGCGAGGTATATGATCGGTGTTTCTTTTTTAAATAATCATGTTTTACAATTTGTGGGCTTTTTAGATACCTGTATAAATTTTTTACGCAATTTTGAAAGCGGGTGTGTCTTTTTATGAACTTGTGGTAACTAATTTTTTTATAAATAATAAAAGTTAAAGTTAAGTTGTGTAAATTTAAGGAAAAAAAGTAAAAATTTTGTCTTGGGTTTAATAATCTGTTACAGTTGATGAAAAGAGTTTTCTGTATACAATTTGACAGCATCGTTTCTAGGTAAAATAACAAAAATAGTTACCACCAGTAAAAAGACATTTGATCTAACGCTCCCTCCCTCCCAAAAAATAGTACTGGTGCAAAAGGGGCGCTAGCCTAGAACGAGACGTAAACCAAATACTAAAGTAGACGAGGGAAGGGCCGGTCTGTGGACTCCCGGACGTTCTTGTCAGAGTCGCCGCCAGTGGGCCGCCGTAAAACACGTTTTCTTTAATTATTATTTGGAAAAGACAATTTATATTTGGATATTAGTGTTATCTATTACCATTGAAGTGCATATTTACTTTGGTCAAGATTAAGATGCAAGGTTACAAACTCAAAATACCGTTTAGAATTCTCAGAAATATATTGACGCCAGTTAGTCTTAGTAGTTTTATACCACAAAATCACAATTACATTTTTATTTACTTAAAATATTCTATTTTTACTTATTTTTGTTTTTAAATTTCAAAAACTAGATACTTGGCAGATTTCAATTTTTTCAGTTATTTTTATCGGTTGCGCCCCTATTCTTCTCTTGTGGTTTGTTCCAGTTGCTTCTTTTAAAGTCCTTAAAACCCGCCAGGCGTAAATTTAGATATTATTTTATAAAGACACATTAACACCAATTCCATGTGCTAAGGTTTTTAAATATTTTACTGGCTTTTGCTTGTGGCGGACTTTTGGGCGATGTCTTTTTACATCTGTTGCCACACTCTTTTCAACCCCACTCTTTTTCCATTATGTCCCCTTCGCCGGAAGCTTCATCTCTAGAAAACCGCTTAAATAATATACCGGTCGGGTTTTCTCTGATCGCGGGTCTTTTATCTTTCTTCCTTCTTGAAAAGTTGTTGCGAAATTTCCAAGGTAAGTTTGGTAACATACTTTGTTATTTATATTTATGCGCAGTTTACATAGAAAAAATCTCCACTATTAGGTACAAGTAGCTCACAAACTAAATATGCTAAAGGCAAAAGTTTGAAAGAGAGGAAATTTTCACTTCCTCCAGTTAAAGTAAGTTTTACTTGTAGTATCCTTTTTATATACATAAGCAACCCACTATAGCTCATTGATATATATACTTATACTATTGAAGTGCATAGCTGATCTTGAAGATAGTGTAGTTTAAAGGCCCCAGGAATTATATCCCCTTTTATATGTAACTTTAAGTTTTCATGGTTATTATACTCTAAGAGTGTTGTTGGTCAGTATTGATTGCCTGACTGACTTTGTAGGCGACGTACCACAGTTATGTGAGCACTTGTAAGAGTTGCCGTCATTCCTTGAGTGGTTAGACGTTAACTCGAAACCAGTACATTAGTCAGCGCCTCTAACTTTATTGCGCTACTTGATATTAGCATTACTTTAATTACATAACTCCCTAGTTGGAAATGTTAGTACATAAAGATAGTTTCTTAGGAGAGATATTCGACGGTATGCTTAGCATAGTCCACTTTGCAAGCATTAATAAACGAAGCAACTTTCTGGACGTAGAAAAATTTTAGCCTATTCTAAGTGGTATTGAGTAAAAGGACGGGGTAATAGTGCGCTTTGCAGTCAACGGTAACCCCCCCCCCTGCGCCTGCATAGGCTTAAGGCAAGCAGTAAGTCCAATGTTCATTTATACAAGGCTTCTCTGTAGGTTACATTTTTTTTACTTTAGCAAACAAATTTTGGAGGAGTGAGCGTTTTAATTTTTTTTAATTGTTACTGCGTTTCCAAGTTTTTGTGTTTTTTATTTAATTGCCTTGCGAACTTTGAATATTTTACTAAGTTTTTTTATATAATTTTTGGCAGGTTGTTGGCTATTTGAACCTACTTGCCGACTTTGTCCATAATTTTACGGACGGTTTAACAATAAGCGCCTCGTATCTATTCAGCGCGAAACTTGGCTTTCTTACAACTCTCGCTGTATTTGTTCACGAAGTGAAGCGTCCCTTTTTTACATTAAAATAATCTCATATATTTCCCTTTATATTGTAACAGATTCCTCACGAGCTTGGGGACTTTGCCATACTTCTCCAAGCTGGATTAACTAAGAAGCAGGCTATGGTTGTTATCGGCAGTCTTTACCGCCTTCAAGCTTTTTGCTTATACTTATTCGTCGTGTATGTATGTAAAGTGGGCGCAAGTGCTTACAGCGTTTGGTTCCCTTCTAGGCGCAGGCACTATAATAATAAGCGACCTTTATCCTCGCAAAAATCTCAGAGTCACCTCTTAGTGCTTGGCCTGTCGGTGGAAGATGCCGTGCCAGCCCGCCTTGTCTTAGCTTTCACGTCGGGTGGCTTCCTATACGTGGCACTGACTGCAATCTTCCCTGAGCTTTTGAAATACTGCACTTTCAGGCAGACTTTTTATGAGGTGACCTTCGTAGGCTCGAGTTGTGGAATCTACAATTCCTATTCTCGTGTATACAGACGCTCGCTTTTCTTTTCGGCGTAGTGCTGATGGCCTTGGCGGGTATTGTCGAGTAAGGAAGGACTTAAGTCATTTATGCTCTTCTTATGAATGGGGTAATTAAATTCAGTACGCCTTCTACTTATAAACTGTTTAACTTTAATTTGTTAAATATTTGTAAAAATTTATTTTATTAAGACCAATTTTAAAACCCTCTTTAAGTGCATAATTATTTTCTTTTTAATCTTGAAAACCTCAAATATTGCTTGAGGGGGCATTCTATATTTTCGAAAGGGGTATTAGACCGCTATATGGACTTTAGTAATAGCGCTTTAGGAAGTTTTAGCTTTTTTAAAGTAGTTGACATAAGAAAATCGAATTTTATAGTTCATTAAGTAGACCTTGTATCCATTTGACCGTTCGAACACAGGGGGGGGAGGGCAGCTATACGGCTTCCACGGTAGGTAACGCAGTAATACTTCGGCGTTTCGATTTCCCACATAGTGGGCCACCGTTGGCAGTTATGATGACTCCGGTTCTACTTTTCATATGTGTTCAGAAGGCGTAACTCTCGCGTCTGAAAATACTTCTAGGTTTAGATCTTTCCCTTAAGATACCACTAATTTCATTGACTTTGTGCCTTTTAAATATTTCAAATACTTGTTTTGCTGCGGCCCACTGCTGTTTACTATGAGTTTTCAAGTGCGTAGCCAACTTATTGGCTGCAGTGGCGTTTCCGACCTGGTTCTACTTGCGAGATACTAATAGGAGTCCACTACTTCATTAAAAGGGTGTTCGTGCTCGACATCTCTTAATCTTTCTAAAATCATCATATTCATGGGATAAGATGCAGGTTTCGAATTCCTGGTCTCTAAAGTAACTTGCCCTCCATGTTCATTTGACACATCTTTAAAACGGAACTTCATAGAATTATTTAATTCACGGGTTTTGGCTGCACTATTCGTAAACGCTCTCAGTCGTCTATGTATGCTATAGCAATACACGTTAATTGATAGTCGGCTATAGAAAGAGGCATGTGTCAATGACACCGTTTAAATCCGAGGTATTTTAACTTTTCTCTCACGAGATCAAATAACAAAGTTTCCTGTCTCGCTTGTTCCGTACAGCGCTTTATTTAGTAGTAAATATTTGCCTTCTAAATTTCCGTTATGTATGAAATGGAAACCTAAGGGTATTTTGACTTTTAGAATTACGTCCAAGTCTGCATTGACGTAGGCATTTTTTATAGTCAAATTTTGTTGAAGATTTTGTTGGTGTGCTAAAACGACAAGGAGCTTCATTGCTTCCTTAGATATCACTGGACTTGTGTATTTGAAATAGCCTAACCCGCGTGTTTGATTAAAACCTTTGAAGCAGTTCCTCGCTCTAAAACTTCTGTCATTATAATTTTAAAAGCCCAAGTAGTATCTTTTATATCGCCTCCCTTATGCTCTGATATTTGCTATATACTTATAGAGTCTATTAATTTAATTTTTAATTTGTTTTAACTGTTAAGCTAATATATGTACAAAATTTAATTTATTAAGTTTTTTGGATATTAGATAATATAATAAGAAACAGATATTTGGGTATGTTTTTTCAAACAGCACTCCAGAGCATTTTATTTTATAATCTTATAATAGAAGACAGATATTAACTTTAGACTATAGAAGAAATCTAGATTCAAGAAAGTTAACACTTATAGTAATAACTTTTAAATCAAATATATTTTTTTCCGATAGTACTAAAATTGTATTAAGTCCGTACTCGAAATGCAAAATAAGTATAGGTAGAAGACCAAGAGGGTCTGACTGAGCTTGCGTGTATAACTTCTATGTTAAAACGATAAATATGTTGGTAACTGTTTACAAGAATTAGAGGCGAAGTCGTTGAGTATAAGATCGGGTTTTGATATATATAACGCAATGGAGCCCTTTTACATTTTTGTTTCGCCCCTAACTTTTTTTACTGTTGAGCGCTATTCATTTCTTTTCTGTATTTATTTATTATTTTTATAAAATGAGCTCTATCGTTGAGCACTCTGTTGTTTACTGGAGCCATACGGCCTTCATTCGTAAAGTTTACTTACCCATTGTGTCGCATTTGTAAACAAAGTAATTGGGTACCCGAAAACTGTGTGTTTCGAAGATAAAAGCTATAAATATTATTCTATTGACCTTTTAATTACAAAATTAAGATAAAAACGTTTAGTAGGTTTTTGCCTCTGACTAATATTCTAAAGATCTTATGATTACGATTAGTTATACTCCAGACTTAACTTATTAATGAAGCATATGTAATTTCTAAAATTACTGTAGTCAATACGATTGTTCGTATAAACTTCATTAAATTATTTAAAAATTGATATATGAAGTTGAGCAGTAATTTTGGTCCCGCTCATTTTCATATATATAATAAATTTTGTTTACAGTCAAAATTACCAAAATTTATCAACTCCTTAGAAACATAACATATCTATACACGTTTTCAACTTAGTAAGTTTCTAATAGATAAGATTTTAGCAATAGAACAGGCAATCGCAATTTAATACAATATTAGCCTACAAGGGGGAAGAGAAATACTTGAATAGCTCATATGTAAACTCTGCGGACACTAACTTTATTAAAAACTTGATCCGGCTAACCTTGTATTTGCACTTTGTGGGCTGAGGAGACCCTTATATTATCTTCAAAATGAGTTGGTTCTATCGGTTCGTAACACCTAAAAAATTTAAGTTTTCTGGTAAATGTTTGCTTATCATAACTATTAAGTATTTATCTTTAGTTATTCTTATTAGAATCCTTAATAACTTTAACTGTCAGTTATTGTGAAACCTCCACTTTAAAGGTTGTAAAGCAAACTTGTTTCAAATTTTTTTGTAGTAATACGTACTTATTAATAGTTTATTGAACCATTACTTGACATAAAACACCTTTCCTTTTACAAATATATGGAAATTACTGACATCGACAGCTGGAAGTACTTATCTTTTGACTTTACTTTTCTCATAATTTTTAACTTGTATTAATTCTTACTATACGTATCAAGGATCGCTCTAAAATTTTTAACTTTTATTTATATCTGCGAAATAGAGATGGGCTTTTTCACTTATTAAAAAAAAATACAGCCTTGGGCCGAGTTTTAATTGCAAAAGAGGCCCATTTATTTATATATATATTTGTACATATACGTTTTTTATATAATCTTTGTAGGGTATCAACGCACAACTATCAATTAAATGCTGCAACCTTGACCTACTTTTAAGCGATTTAAGGGATTATCCTCTGTTAAGAGATGTCTATTTTAACGTAGAGGTTACTTATGTCTTACTGTTTTTTTTTTCAGTGGCGAAAAGTTGTATCTACGTAGTTTATGACAATGAATTTTAGGTTTCTGGACTCCCTTACGATGCGCATGAACAAGCCTTTAGTAAACTCAAAGTTAAAATTAGAGACACTATCGTTGTAATCTTTTTTATTTTATTTGATTTTTTTTGACCTATAATAAGTAATTTTCTTTTTAGTGCTTAATTTTTTGTAAAATATTTAATTTTGTTTTACTACTTTTTGACTCGTATCCCCTATAATTAATAATTATATTGAAGTATATTTTTTTCTTTATTGTTCATAACTATTTATTAATAAGCACTTTTTAAAGCTTTTCATAAGTATCTTAAATTCTTCTGAACAATTCATTTTTTTTAAAAAATATAGTATCTAGCCGTTTTTGAAGGTTACTAATTTCGAGTAAATTAAATTTATATTTTTGTTATATAATATTTTAAATAACGTTTAATATAAATTTTATAATTTTTTTATTAAATATTGAATTCTTTACTTTATCGGTAGTTTTAGATTTTATTATTAAAACATTATAAACTTTTAGAATTTTTAGAACTGCTCTTGTTATTAAATCTTAATGTTATTAAGGTTTGATAATTAATATTAATTATTTGTAGTTACAATAATTTTTTTTAAACTTTAAAACCATTTTTGTATAGTTTTCTTAATTTCTATAATCAACACAAAATTTTATCATTAAAATAATTAACTCGGAAATCTTTATATACGGCTTAAAGGCTGACAGGCCTCGTTTTGGAGAGCGTTCGGCTATAAAAGTTGATCCACACTGTCAAAGTAAAACTTTAGCCTTAATGATAATTTCAAGTTTTTTTAAAAAATTGACTAATTCGGTTTTTTATTAAAATTGTAAACTAATTTTTTTAATATTATTTTTCTAAATATAAAATTTTATGGTAAAAAACTGAGATCTATAAAACTCAATTTCTTTTTTTAATATTACTAATTTCTTTAGTTATTATAAGTACTAAATTTATAAATTTTATAATGTGGTTGAAGTCATTTTTTAATAATTTTTTTTACCTAACTTTAATTCAATTTTAATTTTTTATTAGAACTTTTTTGTTTTAAATTTATTATTATAGTTAAAAAGATTTTTATAGTTGGAATATATATATTTAAAGGATTTTTAATAATTTGCTATACACTATAAATATATTAATTATTGTTCATCTGTAAGCCTAAGAGCTATAAAATTTTAAATCTTTAAGCATTTATAAAAGTTTTGTTACTATAAAATCATTTTATTTCATAACTGATTTACATTCTATCTCGAAGTGAAATTTATATACATAATAGTATATTCTCTGTCTTCTTAATTCTGGGATCTAGTGAATGAAATCATTTAAGATGCATCGCAGTGTTACTTTGTGATATAATTTATAAAAACTTTATTAATTAATTTTAAAAATTTAATTTTAATATATATTTAGGAAAAGTGATTTAGGAATAAGTGTAATTTGTATTTTTAGTAATTAATTAGCCTCAGAAAAAAAATAATTGACAACTTTAAAAGTATGTACTTTGAATTTTTTTTCCTGACTTGGAGTAAATTGGATTAACTAAATAAATTTATTTAAAGGTAAATTTGGAATTCCGTGTAACGCAGTACAGCTCTGCTTTAACTTTTATTGTATTGAAATAGTGATTTCTTTCATACGTTAGAAATTTATGTCCCATCTAATTTTTTAGAAAAAGTTTTTTTTAAGTATTCACTTTTATTATTTTTTCTTTAACTGTTTCCTTTTTTATTTTTTAATAGAACTTCAAACTTTTGTTTTAATTTATAAAAGTGTTTAAGATCTTATTTTGCTTCTACCTTTGTTTTTATATAACTTTGTTTTTACATTTAGCCGATTTTCTCAAGCAACATATACAAGTAATTTTTATTTTTAATATGTTGTAGAAATCAAGCATCTGGAAGCCTCGGATTGGGACGAAGCCCTCCGAGGCGAGAAGGTCACGCTTATTGACGTTCGTAATCACTACGAATACGAGTTGGGCCACTTCTTTGGGGTACTCGCTGTAGCGTGGAGCCCTGTATTTAATCTGACTTCATTACAAAAGGCACGAAGGCTGAAAACTAACGTGTTTCGCGAGTCGTATGACGCTCTTGACGATGCGTTGGTAGTTGCTTATAATCATAAATTTATGTGAACAAGTTTTCTCTACATAACTTTGCAGTGCGACGTAAATAAAAAAGATCCGCTTTTGATTTACTGCACAGGCGGCATCCGTTGCGTTAAAGTCGGAAGTTATTTGTATAAAAAAGTTATTTTTTTTAAATTACAAATGCATTTTCTAGTGTTAACTTTATTTTTTTGTAGGGATTTCAAAATGTTTCTACTTTGAAAGGAGGCATTAACGCGTACATTTCACAGCGATTTCAAGATGTTCGATTCCGAGCCAAAGTTATTGTTGATATTTATTGCAAGCACATTACTTTATAATTATGAGTCACTCAGCCTTCAGACTGTGTTGGTAATTCTGCCGAGATACCGCTTCTTTCTTCAGAAGTACCATAGTGAAATTCTTTTGTCCTATAACTTTTTTTTCCCTTTTTGTTAGAAATCCACTTTTAGAGGAAAGAATTTTGTCTTTGACAATCGCAAAGCTGTGGCGGTAACGAAGGTGTCGGCCTTCAAATGACGTTCGTTGGCGGTCGTTATCTTTCACTGGCTTCTTATAGGACGTGGTTGGCGCCTGTTCCCACTGCGCGTCACCCGCCAGCATCCACAGAAATTGCGCTAAAAAGGAATGCTTTCTTCTTTTCTTACAGTGGTTTCTATTTTTTCTTTATTTTGTTTTTCTTCTATTATATTCTTCTAAGCAAAGCGTGCTTCGAGCTGTCTAACGGCTTCTGCTCTCCGGAATGCGCTGGTCTTCAGCCTTCCATCTCCGCCTCACCGCCATCTCGTGAACCAGAGAAGCCATATTACGACCAGTCTGTTTATCTCAAGCACAAATCTTTTTTTTCGCGGCTCCAGAGGGTCAAGGTATATGTGCAGGATGAAGACTTTTCTTTTCTAAATGAATTAATTTTATAAGCCTTTCAACTGCGAAACGCTTCGCCGGTTTTCAACGGAGACTCGCACTTTTACTTCTGCTGAGGATTACTGCAATCACTTTTCTTCTTCTTTAGAAAATGGAAATCTTCTTAACTTGATGTCCGTCAACACGCCGTCTCCCGTTCTCTGCGGGCCTCTTCAGGGGAAGGTTCAGTAAATTTATATTTATACAAATAATTTTAATTATATTTTAAAGTTATTAAAATTTCTTGCTGCGATGGTGAAAGCCGAAAAGGCCCTTGAATTAGGAACTTTTATTGGTTATTCTTCTATATGCATAGCGGAGGGTCTGCAAGAGAACGGGCTTCTCACGACTTGCGGTGTTCTTATTCTTTTTTCTTTTTGTGAATTTTTCTAATTTGAAGCTCTCCTGTTTTAATGCAGATCACAACGAAGAGGCGATCGCGCGTGCTAAAGAATTTGTCTCCCGCAGTTCAGTGAGGGACAGGATTCAGTTCCGATGCCAAAAAGTAGAAAACTTGATTACTGAACTTCTAAAGGTGCTCTTGTTTGTAGTTAAAAAATAATTCAAATAGTTTTATTATAATAGATGGGAGCCCGCTTTGATTTTATTTATTTAGACTCGGCTAAAAAGCAATACCTCAATGTCTACAAGCAAGTTATGAGCGGAGGTTTACTTTCTAAGACGGGCTTGCTTGTGATTGATAATACGCTTTTTCGCGGATCTGTCTTAAATTTAAACAATAATTCTGAATTGAAAAACTCTGAGCCTAAAACAGAAAGCAAGATAAATAGAACTAGCCGACTGGGAAGTGAAATACATCTTTTTAACACTTACGTACTCGAGGATTGCTCAGTTGAAACTTTTATTCTTCCCATTCGAGATGGCCTGACTCTTATTCGATATAAATAGTCTATTTATAATATGTTTGTTATCACATACTAAAGTAAATCCATGTGACTTTGGATGGCGTTCCAAAAAATTGTTTATATAAATTTAGTAAATAAAGTTTTACTTATAAATCTGAGATAGATATATAATATTAATTGTTTATAAAACTTTATTTTATAAGTTAGCACTGTAGAATTTATACTTTCACCAAATTTCTCCAACAAAATTTATGACCGTATTAAGGCGCCAATCTACGTGTAGCTCCTTCATTTGACGATTCTTGCAAACGCTATAAGTAATAAAACCGCCTAATACTAGGCCTATTTAGTTTATAGTGCCTAAATTATTAAGCTTGCATTATATAAAAAATGCTAAATATAGCGCTCATATAACAATATAAAGATATTATACTCAAAAAAAAAGTACTTTTTTTTACTAGTGTAAACTAGTTCTCAAATAAAGGTTATTTAAATTCAAAAATTTATGTAAATAAGCTAGCTTTTTATTTAAACCAAGACTTATATTCTTTTAGAAGAGGAACTCTAATCTTAAGTTAATCAAAATATTACGACGATACGCGAGTTAAAAAGGGCTATGAGAGGGCGGTACTATGGGATATTACATAGTTTCGTTGGCAGTTTTAGCTCTGCAAATATTAAAACGTCATACGATTTTTTTTATCGAAAGAGCTCATAAAGAAGTTTAAGTACAATATTTCTTTAAAACAAGAAATGTTAAATCTGTGATATAATACTCCAACGACGAACAAAAGTAATTAGGATATTTATTATATTAATAACGTCTGTCTATACCAACGAAGTATGCAAAACTCTAAAAAGCGTAAACTTTTAGCCTTAAAAATTACCTTAAGCAAATGCAGGAGCCAATCAATCTTCGCCGTCGGAAAAAATTCTTAAAAAAGTTCCGCGTGCGTTCCAAACTAATAATGTTTACTTTACAACTGATTTGCTTTAAAACCTATTTCACTTCCTACTCTATATAAGAGTTTGCTCGAGTTAAACAGTTTTGTTAATTTTGTTAAGGTGTGTAGTTAATTATGCTTGGTTGTGATATAAGCGGTTTTTTTAATATAAATTTTAACAGCTATGTGAAATTGATTGGTTATCTTTAAAATATATTGTGACATAAGAAAACTGATAGTATAGAGCTCGCAGCTGAAAATTTTGTAATCGTGAAGATCGTAAAAGCTATAAGGTTTATAATCAAATGATGGTTGACACAGTACATGGCTATATTATTACATGCATATTTATCATTATAAAATATATTTTTGTAACATGATAATTTCTTAGGGCCATGGCCACTCTGAAGGACACTTTAAATGAACTTAAATATATAAAACCCCGTTCAAAAGGGACACCACCAAGGGCGGTAGAGGAAAACAAGATTCTCGTTCACACCTGCAAAGCTTGTGATGTTAGAAAAGATAAGAACAAGTAAATGCAATTTATGGCTATTACAAGAAGTTGTGATATATTTATTGTAGCCCCCAGTTATATTGGACTACTTTTACAGAAAGTCAATAAATTATAATTAGTATTTTTTATTAATGTTAATAGATACCTTATTGATTAATTAAAGTGCTCAACCCTTCACATTAATACATATTTAATAGCCTTCGTTACCCATAATTTTTTTTTTAAATTACTAGCAATAAAAAAAATTAGGCCAGTGCGCAATAATATTTCGCTTTTGCTTTTTGCCTTTTTTTAATGAGCTGAGTAGGCGTAATTGAAATTTGACTAAAAACGCCCGGCTTAGCCCTCTCAGGTTGCTTAATATCATTTATAATAAAAGATATGTCATTAAAAAAAAAAATTAAAAATTCATGTAAAATATGTACACCAAATATCTAACTAGAGTAATTTTGAAGCACGTTAATAGTAATTTTTAATAAAAAGCAGTAAAGCAGTTACGACCATAAAAATTAATATTGGGCCTCCTACTTTATGTTAATTGATGCAAGACACCTTATATAAAAAATAATAAACCTTGTTCACACAAAGCCACCGCCATTTTTTCTAATATAAGTAAATAAAAGACTATCTTGCAAGACAAGTTTCAGCAGTAAAGTTAAAAATTTGTAATATGCTTCGTGACTAATAAACCTATTGAAATACTATAAACTTGAGACTTCTAACTTTTTTATTGCATTAAAAAATATTTTATAAAAGGTTTTTTTAATTTTTTAAATAAAAGTTGTCTGATATGCTCTTCGTTTGCGGTTTAACTGTTTATTTAGCATATCAAATTTTTAACTAACAGAGACATAATTTATAATTTAGAAGTACCTCTTTTGTAGATGGTCAGCATATTATCTGCGAAATTATATGTTTATTAAATTTATAGATCTTCAAGCGTTAATATATAGAATTTTCAGATATTAGTAAACGATTCCCATTTAATATAAAGCTTTTTTATATATACATGATATTTTCTATGTGTTCTTGATGATAAAAATTAACGCTCAATTGCTTGAATGTTAATAAACGCTCATAAATCCATTTTTAATTCTTCTGGACAAAATTTAGCTCTGGGCAGCAGAACTCTAACGGCTACTAAAGCCACATCGAATTGCGTAAAACCTTAACAATCAATTGGCTATTCCGTTGAGCCTCATGGCAGTTTCTACAATGTGTCTATTTCTTTAGAAATTATGGGCTCGGTTGTTAATAAGTAGTTGGCTGAGCCTGCGTCAATGTTTTTCGATGAATAAAGAGTTTGATGCCCGAACGCAGCAAGGCTACGGAGAATTGCCTCCAAGAAGTTAAACTAGGGGGATTGCTTGGGGGGTGTTTGGGGCTTGCTGTTGGTTTTGCTTTTGGTGCGACCTCTTGTTTTAGGTGCGGTTTAAGTTTTAAAATCTTACTTTCTTTAAGCTATTTTAGTTGCTTCAGCTTATTTATTTGATAACACGGAAATATATATGTAGCATTATTTTTTTTTTTACTTAAAGTAAAATTTATTTAGAGCTGGCTTTAGAGGAAGAGAGTTTGTACGTACTTTAGGCTCGTCAATGCTGAATACGGGAGTTACGTTTGGTGTTTTTTTGGCGGCTGGGTTTGGTCTAAAAGGTTGTTTACGTAACTAAGTTTTGAAGTTATTAACGAAATTCTGCATGTTTTTACTAAATAAAATAATTATAATTATACCCTCTTTTGCTCACAGTGAACTTAAACTTAATTTTAAAGATCTTGTTTTAAAAATTAATTCTTGTTTGAATAAATATAATACACTATGTTACTTTAAAACTTGTTAGTATTAAAAAAACTTAGGGATTTGGCCGGAAACTATGTATTTTTTATTAAATGCTAGCACTATATATAGTTTTTATATTTTTTGAAGTACATAAATAGCTTTTTATTAATTACTGTCTCATTTATTTTTTTATAGATGTATGACTTTATTAGGGGTATAATAAAAAAAGTTTTTTGAGGCTTACTAGTTTACTCTTACAGTTAAGACTTTTATTTTGCAAAGAAGAGGCAATTTTATTTTATTAGTATGCAATTGTTCAGAAATTCTTATAGTTTTAATAATTGACTCTTTATTACACGAACCTTTATATTCCTTTTTAGCTTAGTAACTCTATCGGACTCAATTTTCTTGTCCGGATAAATGTGGTAATAACGTTTTTATGTAGTAAAACATATTTTTAATAGGTTTTCTCAATTTATTTTTTTTGAGTTATCGATGATTTAAGTTGAGGTTGTTTCTTTGAATTTTTGAGTAATATTATTTGCCCCCACTTCCCTGAAATTACACTGTTAGTATTGTTAGTTTTGAAACACACTAATAAGAAATTATTATTTCGGATAACATTTTTACTACAGAATAATATACGACAAAAGAATTTACTACTTTATTGAACAGGCATTGATTTAAAAATGTTAGAAAGACCTTGTTTTTTTCTAGTTTATTATTATTAATATTGAAAGTATACTCTATAAAGAATTTTTATTAGCGATAGTTACAAAATGCGTAGCTGCTCACATTAGGATATTTGCAAACTACTTTTAGTGCTTTAATTATAATATCCATTTTTTTTAAACGAGATCACAGTTTAAAAAAGTTTTATAGCAAAATAAAATTTAGGGGAACAGCGATATTTTTCACATTTATTTTTATTGAAAATTATAATTTACAAAAAGACCGCAAAAAAAACTTTTTATTATAATTCAATTATAATATTGCTACGTGTTAATGATTGCAAAAGCATTTGTTGCTATTCTAACAGCTTCTCTGACCTTTTCAAGTGATGTTCATACCAGAAAGCCAAATATGTATTACAAAAAAATAAGGTAAAGCTTTTTGGAAAACTTAAGTTGCTTTAGTTTTTTAAAAAAAGATTTCAATATATTTTAGTTTCTATAGTAAACGAGCTTCAAAACTACCTTAAACAAGATCTAAACGAGGCTGATTTATTTTGGCTAAAGAACATCTTATTAAAAACTTAAAAGTTTTCTTAGTAAGGAGTCATGATTTAAGGGTTTATAATAGGGAATAGTAATTTACCCACAAGAAAACTTGACACCTTTTTTCAGGTTTCGTGGAGGGGGAAGGGCACAGTATCAACTTGTGCAAGGCAAATTGATAACAATTATCTTAACCTATTTTTATCTTATAAAAATAAATTGCAAGAAGTTACGCCGCTATTCTTGTCTCCAACTAGTTGAAGGTTATGTTTGTGCTACAGAGAAATTCTTTGTGAGCCTTAAGATTCGGTATCTAACAAGGCCTCCTACTGGGATCTAAGTTATGGCAAAATAAGAACTGAGAAGACGAAAATACGCCCACTAGTCTTCTTTAGAATTTTTTTTTTTTCCCAGAGAAGCGTTTACCGCTTTGTGCTGTTTAGTTTTGCCCTTTTACTTTCTGTTTCTTGTTATTATACACAAGTCTTCACTTCTAAGCGCAAAAAGCTTTTAAAGGAAAAGGAGACGGGGGCAATTCCAAAAATGACGAGAAATACTCTTGAATAGCAAAGGTATTAGCATTAAACCTCGTTTAATTAAGCATAACAGTGCTCCTAACACGGTGCTGGAGAAATAAAACTATATATTTATATAAACAGTCATAAAATATCGCAAATGACGGTATATCAGTTAGTAATAAAAAGAGAGTTAGTTAATAACTCAAAAAATCTGTATACCGCTAATAAACTAACTTTTTGCTTCTGTCCTTCACTCTGTTAGCCTATGGCCCTTTTTATGTTGTTTAGAAGTCTTTTAAGTATACTGGCGAAGTCTGTTGGTACAGAAACTCAGTAATAATGAAGCCAACGTTTACATAGTTATAATAATCAAGAACTCTACGTCATCCAAAGAGTTTGTTAAATTTAGTTTTTGTAGGAAGCAATTCACTTTTTTTTTTCAAAATTAACCAATTTTAGGGGGCTTGATAAACAAGTATGTGCTAGACCAGAACTTATTACAGGTGTTCTTAAAAATTTACTTATTAAGCAACAAAAATTAACAACTTTTTTAAAAAAATTAATATAATATTGTCGGTTTATCATAAACAATATTGCGTGTTTAATTTTAAATAATTATTTGGAAGTCCCCCTTTAAAAAATTTCGTTGCAGAATTTGCAATAGAAGATTGTAGCCCACTTTTTTTAATGGAGTCTCAATAAAAAAGATAGCCAAGGAGAAAATTTTAGAAAAGATGGTTTTTAAGGAAGACAATTAACTTCAAAAAGTTTACAGGTATTCGCTAGTACGGCGTTATCATGATTCTCTCAATTGCATTAGCGTCGAGACTGCTCTTCATTCACCCAAAATTCTTATAAACGGGAAAAAAAGAAAAATAAAGCGTTTAATAAGTGCATAGAGCTATGCCTTTTGTGGAAACTTAATAAATAGTTAAATTTCACAAAGCTATTTTCTGCACTTGCACTTCTTTACCATTAAAATAATTACTTTGCTAAATAAGTTTTAAGTAAGGGGATAACCTGAATCATAAAATTTTAACTCAAAAAATTAAGCTATCTAAAGGCAATATTTCCTCTTGCTTATTTTCTACCAAAAATCTTTACACTGCAAACGAAGCAATAAATAGATAGATAACCTTTTTTATAGCGCGCAGATATACTTTGTGGCGCAAGAATACAAGATTATATAATAACAGTAACGTACTCTTAGTATAAATGCTTATTGAAAAAACACATCTTGTAAAAGAAATCTTAAGGTACAAGCTAATATTGTCATTTTTCCTTATTAAATTTATTTTCGTCCCGCTAAGGTTTTCATAATCACATATGTTAAAAAAATTGCTAATTAAATAGCCTTAGTGGCAAAGACTTTACTTATGGTCTAGTACGAACGGTTCAGTAACAAGTAAATAATGTTAAGGAGTTTAGAGAAAAAAATTGTTTTTAAATATAATATCCGTCTCTTACAATTTTTTAAAGAATTTTAGTTAGCTAAAAATTTAAAGTAAAAATTAAAATATATTAAAAAAATATAACTATGGCGTATTAAGACTATGACCAAATATTTAATTTAATTAAACTACATTACAAAAAGATTAATAGCCTCAAACTATTATTAGTTATTTTTTGCTTTTTTGTTTTTTAAATAAAACATTTAACGGTGTGTCTACCAAATTCAAGTGTTTCATTGTATGCACCACGAGAAGGTCGATAATATCTAGGTTTCCTTCTTCAGCTGCTAGTTCAACAGCTTCGCTCAAATTAAAACAAACTTCGAAGTTTTCTAGCAAGTAAGATGCAATATTTGTATAACCGCCTTGAATTGCATTATTGAGCGCGTACGGTGTGCACCCTTCAGATCGATTTTCTCTTAAGTACTTGATAATATCTAAATGATTGTTTTTAGCAGCTAAATCTACTACTTCTGGTGTACAACCCCCAGCATTATTGTTATGAAGAAATTTTATCGTTTCAAGATTACCTTCCGTAGCGCAGAGATTCCAGATCTCACTGCTAATTGACATTACCTTCTACGAAATTACAAAACACACTTTTTTCTAGCAGTAACCACGATTAGCTACTTAGATACGTTAAGGTAAGTTTCTATATTAAGAACAAAAACGCAAGATCTGCCTACAGCATTGTGCTTTCAACGAGTACAAATAAACGGAGTGAAGCTATTACACAAGAGCCACCAAGTTGAAGATAACCGATAGTTCAACGCTGACCTGCTAAGTTCTACTTTTAATCTTCCTAATCAAGTTTTAAAATGTAGCACATACAAATACATGCGTTTATAACTGTATAAAATTGCATTTAATGCATTCATAAATTAAATTTGTAGAAAAACAATTTGACCAGAAAAAAAGTTACCTAAAATGGACTTTGCTTACTTATGCCGTTGCTTTAGCTAGTATTGTAAAAAATATATAAACATATAAATTTTAATTGTATAAAAACTCAACTGAATAGTTGTTATAACAAAACATTACTTAGAGTAATAAAAATTCAGAAACCTGATAAAAATAATAAAGCAAACTAAAACTAAAAATAAAGATAAGCAGAAAATATTAAAAGAGCAATAATATTAACTATGAGAACAAGTAGAAAACAAATAAGAGTTAAGCAGAAAAGTCAACTACCAAAGGAACAAAGTTTTTAATTATTAAGAATATAAACAACCTAAAATCCGCCTATCAGGAGGATGGCTTGCTGTAAAGTCATCCGAAGAACAAAAGTGCTTGTGCCTGCCAAATTAGGTGCAAGGTATAGACCCTTAGGACCATTACATTAAATGTACGCGTTGAAATTATATTTTATAAACTAAAAACTATATAATTACTTACTATTTCCATGACAAATTTAACAGAACTCTACATGCTTAACCAAACCATCGTGTAATTCAGCGTTTTTAGCAGTACACCAAAGTTAAATGTGTTAGTAACGCTTAACCTTTGCATAATTTCTTTAGAAAAAGAGATCTTCGCTGTGCTGTATACCGAGCTTAAAGTGTTGTTTTTCAAGCTTCAAATGTATTTTTTAAATTTATATAGCAAAAGTTAATTATATAAAAGTTCATAAAAGCACTAGCGTATTAAGTCTCTAAAAAGCCTTAGTGTAATTAGTAGTAAACATTATATTTGCACGCTAAAAAATTATCTAATATCCTAGAGCGGATGACCTTGGAATCACAGCTTATAGC
The DNA here is from genome assembly GCF_036711695.1 of Zophobas morio. Classification (NCBI taxonomy): domain Eukaryota; kingdom Metazoa; phylum Arthropoda; class Insecta; order Coleoptera; family Tenebrionidae; genus Zophobas; species Zophobas morio. The sequence goes on from NW_026972363.1 coordinate 150,003, forward strand.
TAATAATTTCTAAAAGCTTAAGGGCCGCTGTAAATACTTAAAATAAAATTCTGTATATCCTTCAAATAAAAAAGAGTCAGTTACGTACGCCTTCATCGCGTAATGAGCTTTGGTCTCAGGAGCAGTTTTTATATTTCTTGGTAATACTAATTTTAAATATAACGAATGTGCCATAACGCACTGTAAAGATTACAATATTTTTATAAAGGTTTTAGAGTTGTCCAACAAGTGGGAAGTTTTATAGATAAAAAATATATAAATAGATAACAAGATTAAATCAACAGAAAGGTTAGACTAGTAAAGTCAAAGGACCAGGAATAACATTCACTGTAAGGAGTGTGAATGGAAACTTTGACCTATGCGAGCGTCTCATGAGAGCGCAAAAGGTTCCGACGGATCGTTACACATGCGGCCTTAAATTCTGGTCTAAGAAAATGTTTGGGAAATAATTTACACTGGAAAAGCTCTAGGGAGCTGGTTAAGGCTATTATCCTAATAGATTTTAGCTTTTGATCTAAAAAAAATTATTTAAAACCGAGGAGTTGAACTCTGCGAGAAAAATTATAGTTTAAAATTTTCAAGTTCGCTACTAGAACTGACCTTGGTTCTCCGCAGCTCATGGAGAGAATTGCCATCTACTGAAAAGATTTAGAGAACAGTGTACTTTCTTATTAACAAAAAATGAATTGTAGAAATTATGATCCAAGTAAATTCCTTTAAAAAAAAGAATAGCTATACATTACCGCCTTCTTAAATTGACAAAGTTGAATGTTACGTTAGGATAGCGGTAACACTCTTTTTGTTAAACGCAATTCGTTGTGAAGGCATCCCACTTTCAAAATAGGTGCAAAACATAGCGTTGAGTTCGTGGCCCAGACCCTTAACCATCTTGACCAACGTTGGCAGAAAAGTCATTAACATTGAGAGAAGTTGGTGATCACACGGAAAGACCAGACTTCTCGATACGCAAGTTAGTTTCGATAGTAGAAGCGTATTGCGATAAACTTCACGAATAACAAATTTAGGCAACTTCTCTTTAAAGGGGTAGGTAAATATTGATGCAGTGCTTCCTCATGCAAGAGTGCCGCGACTTGTCTTGTTTGAACCCCTTGGGAAGTGTCTTATTAAAAGTTTCACTCCGTAGCTTGTAACAGATTTATGAAGGTCAATTGAATTTTTATAAAATTACGTAGGAATTTTTACTATTGCGGATCGTAGCGAAGATGACATAGCGGAAGATACGTCCGCGTTGTTCGCGGCGGCTTGGACAGTGTCCGATCTGTCTGTATTTAAAAGAGCGTACTACCCTTCTGTAGTTTACACATATCTTACGCGCACACGATTGCGTAAGCTTTTACTTATGTATATATATAAAAAACTTTTTTCTTAGGGCAGTTAAATTTGGAAGCCAATCTCTATAAACTTTATCAAAAGCATTTTACTTATAACCGCTGTAACTTTAACATTTCCCCGCAACCCATTGCTTATTTACCTTGACCTTTAAATTTATTTTTGGGGGGTTTTTTCACAGAACGCTAGATTTCTCTTTGGTGACCTTGTTGAGATAAAAACTGCTCAGTGTTAAAGTGACAGCTAAAAAGTATTTTTACGCCAATACAACCAAGTTTTTCACTTTGTTATGAAAAAAAAAAAAAAGTCTTGTAGATACGGTAAATTTATAGACGCATAAGAATTGCACCGCTATTATTTATTTTTTAAAATAAGAAAATTAGCAAAATTTCCCACAAAATTGTGTTTGAAGCATACTAATAACACTAATTTTGCATAAAAATGAGGACGTATTAGAAGCCTTGAGGGATCTCAATATTCTCATCTCTCCATTCCAGAGGTTCTTCTATGTTATCAGAGAGTAAACTCAGCGAAGGAGACTTTCGTCTAAAATGATAAAAAGTAACTTTTTTTTAAATAATATAATTATTATAGGAGCACTTTACACTATATATATTTTTTAAAATAAAATTTACTAAATTGTAAATAAAGTTATTATAAAAAATTAGTTATTTTTAAATAACTTTATATTTACTAAGATTTATATTGTTCTAAAAGATATAACAAAAGATTCATCTCAGAGAAAATGAGTTGAACTAACTCAAAATCTTTTACAAAAGTTAAAGAGAAGCTTCTCTATATAAAGTTCTTATTATAAGTTATAGCGGATAAAAGCTAGTAAGCACCCAAAAAACGCAACGAAAAAATAATCTCTTTGATTCAGAAGGAAAGCATGCATCTAGCAATCTACCATTTATTCAATCCCGCCTTACATATTTACACTAAAAAAACTTGTTTTTCTTGGCTCGTTTTTAATATGCAAAGCTAAATTATACCGCTGGAAGACATAATTAGCACAGCGTGCACGCAAGGAGAAGAGTACACGTGTTTTATTATCAACATCGAGTATTCCCTCCAGTGTAGTTGTAAATTTACTGAATATAACAGCTTTAAACAAAAATATATTTTTTTGAAGTGGTATTGTGTGCACCGTTGGCTCTCTATCAACAATATTTTTTCTATTCTTTTATAGCTTTTATTAAGACTTTAGGTACAATAAATTGATAGTTAAACCAGTTTATCATATTAAAAATAAGAATCTACCATCTATTATTCTATTGGCTTACAAAAACGCTTTTACAAATTTGGGCCAATTAAAAAACTCTATATTTTACGTTCACAAAACTTTTTTTTAAATTCAATTTAAACTAAACTAAATAAAACTTTTTTTCTTGACAATATTAATGAAGTTTATATCAAAAATTAAAAAAAATGGTAGTTTTGAAGGTAAACTAACAATAATAAATAGCATTTAAAATAACAAATATATATATAATTTTTGAAAACTATATAATAATAAAATTCTAAAATTCTATGGAAACGTGTATAAATTTACTCTATATAAATTTTTTGTTAATTATAATGGAAGAATTCATAACATTTCTATAAAAGTTTCATTGTTATTAATACTTCCTTTTTCATAACTTTAGAATTTCTTAACTATTTTATAAGAGGCTTAAAAAATGATGCTGAGTTCAACTAAATATAAAAAATTAAATAATAATAATTATTATCTCAACAACTTTCTTAACTTAAAGTTAAATTTCCATCGTTTCCAAAGAAAAAAAATGAAAACATTTTATAGACAATAAAATTTACTCAAAATTTAAAGGTTATTATATATGAAATACAAACTAATTTTTTATTTTAATCATATAATAAATATTAATAATAATATAAGAATGTGAATAAGATAAATAAAATGAAAATATATACAATAGTACAAACAAAAAAATATAAAAAAAATAGTAATTTTTTTAAAATTTTAATTATAAGAGCTTTTTTTTCAAAAGAAATTAAATAATACGACTATTAATATAAAATGAAAATTTTTTTATATTAGAATAATTCATCAAAATATCTTAATAAATTAAATAAAACAGCACAAAACTGTATTTTATTTAAATTTATTAAAAAAATAAAAAATAAAATATTGAAATTAAAAATTATTACAATTATCCTTTAAAAAAGTATTTTTACAAAAAAAATCTAAAATAAAAATTTTTATTTAGTTATAACCCAAAAATATTTTTAAAAATTAAAAAAATTAATCTAAACTAAAAAAAATTTATAAGTAGGATAAAGAAGTACAGTAAACTTTACTAAAAAAGATTTATAAAGTTTATTATAAAAGAAAGGTTAACAAGTAAAAAAAAGTACTAACTTCATTATGTAAAATCTGTTATATAAAATCAATTTATATTTTTTAAAAAAAAATCCAATCTATACAAATTATTACGATACTAAGGGGAAAACTTCCAAAGCAGCGTCCAAATGTTTAACCGCTTTTGCAAAGAAAGTTCGGTGGCCTTCAATAAATTTCTGAATGGACTGCACTTGCCGAGTCTATGACGAAAATTACTTTTTTGATTTAAGAAATTTAATAAAAGAAAATTATAAAAAAAAACTTAAATAAATATTTTATTAAAACTATCTCTTTTTATACTGCTTTTTTATACGTGATCAAAGTAAATTTTTTTTTAAAAAAAATTTAATTCACAATTTTGAGTTTTCATGTATAAAACAGTTTAATTTTAAATTAAATTTTTATAATTTTATGTAACGTGTTATGCCATTCAAAAAATTAAACTTAAACTAATGCTCCAATATTTTTATAAAAGTACGAAATTTTATTAATACGAACATAAAATTTCAAACTTAACGGATAATTAAACATAACTATTGCATAAATTAATCGTATTCCTCAATTAGTAATAAAATTTAGAGGAAAAAACAGTAAATTGAAAATTTTCTTATATAATTTGAAAAATAAATAGAAAGTTAAATTAAGGCATTAATAAAAAATTATACGATCTGCACTAATAAATCTGTTTTGAATTTTTTTTAGTAAATAAATTGATTTTAAATTAATTGCTTTATTTACGCCTAACCGAAACAGATTCTAATTCCGCCAAGACTTCTTCAACTTCCTCCACTTTTCGATCGTAATCGTATTGAGCTGATTTTAGTAAATTTTCAGCCCTCTATATAAAAAAATAGTTAAAAAGGTACACTAACAATTATTAACCGAAATCAAGTTCATAAATTAAAATTTTTTTTAACAATTAAATTTTAGTTAAAGGATGAAATTTAAGTAAAGTTACTTAAAAAGTATTAAACCTTTTAAACAAAATATTATAACAAAAAAAAAATAAAAAACAATACAAGAATTAATACCAGGAGTTAAAAAAATACATAAACTTTGCAAGATCTACAATTTATTAAAAAATATTATTAAGATTTGGCACAGCTAAATTATAATAATAAAATATAATAATTATAAATTTTTAAATATGAAAAATAATAAAAGTCCTAAAAAAGATTTGTTTTCCATTTTTTATTATAATTATAACTTTGAGAAATAAATTATACACTTCCTTAAACTTTAACTTCAGTAATCAACTTATTATATATATTATTATATAAATTAAAAGAAATTTCTGTAATAAATCTAAACGAGAAATAATATTTTCAAATCAAAAAAAAATTAACAGAAGTCGTCTCATAATTGCCATTTGACTTTCGGACTTTAGATTTTGCTGCGTCTAAATCTAAGCGTTTCATCCCCAATTCTCGATATACAGCCTTTGAAAAATAAATAAGTATACTTTTTTGAGAAATTATAACTTTTATATAAAAAATAATCTAACTTAGCCGCTTCGTTGTATAATTATTGATAAGCATAAAAGTTAAAAATAATTTAAAATAATAAAAAAAGATTCTATAATGAATATAGTCAAACTTAATAATATGATTAATGATGGTGGAGATTTAACTTTTTCAAGTCAAAAATATATATATACGGAATACAGAAATTAATTTCGTTAACTCCTATATGAAATAAAAAGCTACAAATTTCTAAGTACAATTACTTAATCTAAGAAACAAAGGTGCACAAATTATTAAAAAAAAAAATTACTTGTGCTTTCTTAACGGGATTTTCTAAAAAAAATTTGAGCTCAGCAATGTATTGTTCACTGTTTTCGCTAAATTCTAGCCAATCAGTACCGACACTAGAATATGCATTGCTGGCTATTTTGTGGGCAACAAATCCTGGATTGTTAGAAAGTTCTAATAAAAAGATTTAATTTATTATTTAGTATTGTTAATAAATAATAATTTGAAAAACCCGAAGCAACTGTAGGGAAGTTAAGAAGCCCCAACTTTGAAGCTTGAAGAAATGCCCTTGAGAGTAAGTGAAAAGGAGTTGAATATTCGCTATCGTCTAACTGCTGCTCAAGGGAAGTTCTTATAGAATTCGTTACTGAAACAGTAAAAAATGATTGTCAGAAAGAGCTGGCGTTTTTTTTTACAACAATATGTAACGCACAACTTGAAGGATCTATTAGGTATTCCACTCGCAGTTTTAGAGTTTTTAAAGAATCTTTAACCTCTTCAAGTCTCTAAATAATATACTTAAAGATTTAAAAAATTTTATCTTATCTTAATTATTTTGCCTGCATCGTACTCTCTAAACCGGGTGGCAGTTCTGTTTTAGGAGCCGACTCATCTAACTTTTCCTCAACCAACTATACATAACTTGAATATATAAAATGAAGACATCAATACCTTTTTATCAAACCTGAATAACTCTATTGAAATAAAGACTGGCAGTAGACCAACCCGACTCACGGCTATTAAAATTCATAATGTAGAAAAACAGCTTTACCGGCACGAAGAATTGTTGTTATCAATCTATTAGTTCTCATTTAGACCAATTGGAGGAAGCGGTGGTTATTAGCCCTTAAAAAATGATTTTAATTTTAAATTTCATATCTAAAGAAATAATTCAAAGTTATATAATAACTTGAATAAGATATCTTTTCTCCTTAGTACCAGAAATTGTATTAAGACTTTTTACCACTTTACGCTAACAATACTATTATTATTAAACTTGTAATATTATTATAAGTTGGGCAACCTTAGGAGGGTAGCGTTTTATGCCTGTTTATAATAACGCGAAAACAAGATCCCACATCAACACCTCGTTAGCTTAAGTAAACATATTTAAAGCCATGGCGCACAAGGAAATGAGATTAAAGCTAGTACAAAAGCCATAGTTTTTTACTTCAGTTGTTAAATAAGTTTAAAATCACTTAACTATAGCGAAAAAGATCTAAAGTTATTCTCCCTTCTTTAACTATATACCTCGACGACTTCCTGGGTTACACAAGGGTTGGTTGCAAATACAGAATTTTATATCGTACAAGACTTGTAAAATCCCGTTTTTTAATAATGATAAGACCTGAAATTTAAATTTCGTAAATTCGTCTTTAAATAAATTTAGTAGTATATATAAATTATTAACACTTTTGAGAAAATATTTGCGTGAACTAGCAGCTTCTTATATGAAAATGACCTATTTCTGGACTAAATGCACATATATTATTAGGGTATCGGCATTTCAAATTATTTATTAATTCAACAGGGTTCTAGTTAAAATGTAGAAATGTACTGCAAACCTCACTTAGTCTAGATTTTGTTTTGCTAAAAGGTTTTAACTAGTATATACCACATTAACTAAGCGCAGATTAGATGTATTAATCAAATTTTATGAAGTTAGCGTTAAAGTTTTAGGTTTTTTAGAATTTGCATACCTTAAGATTATTACTTCAAAGTTGTTGGTATTACTGATATACTTTACTTTAAAACAGTCTCTGCCTGCTAAACAGCCAGGATGCAATTGATAGCTCCCCTCACACGCGGGTTGCCATTTACGCCGATGATATGTTGATTTATTCCTCGTCGAAGTCACCCGTTTTACTATGCTAGCACATAAAATTTTATCTCGACGAGCTTGCTAGCTGGTGTGGTCAATGGGACCTTCTCATTCACGCAGTAAAGGGTAAAGCGCTTCTTATAGCTGAGAAATGCCACCCGCTGCCGACTCCGATAACTTTGAACGGCATGGACAATCCGTGGCGTTCTCAGGTGAAATACCTGGGAATCATTATAGATTGTAAGTTGTCGTGGCTTCCACCCGAAAATTACGTGGCGGAGAAGGTCAAGGCAACGACCCAGCTGCTATATCCTATATTACGCAACAAAACGTTGCGTAATAAGCAAATGCGTCATTTTATTGTGCACTCGACAAATTAAGACATATGCATCTCCTGCCTGGTCTTACAACTTGTCGGCAATCGCGTCAAGTGCGACAAAGAAAACTGCTGCACATTTTAATAAAGCGCCGTGATTTGTGGCGATAATACACTTCACTACGAACTACAGATCGAGCTGCTGCCGCACTCTTTAAAAAGATGTCGTCGCCTTGTTCGAACGGATAGCTGGACACGCTAACCGCCTATCAGCGGGAGAACTCACGAGTTGGGGGGCGGTGCACTCTCAGCGTGATGACGGTTGAAAGCTGGGTGGGATTTAAATTGAATGTGAAGGTATGCGAAGATTATAGTTTCACTTGCTCTCGTGGACGGCTAAAAAACCTGTTTGAGAGCTCGTCTTCGAACTTGTTAATTCGATCGAGCCCCAGGAAACGCCTTTAGTAAATTAATAAAAATTTAATTAAAATAGTTGTACATATACTGAGAAAGCAGCAAAAGTAATGCTTAGTTTTGCAGTAAATTGTTAATACTATAAATAAATAAGTCAAAGAATATTTGGGAAAGGCTTATAAAGATTTTCAAGATTTTCTGGTAAATAAAATAACACGGATTTGATGGTGAGGGATATAAAAAAACAAGATGCATATAAAAAGTAATTGAAAGGAAGACAACAACACATTCGTAAGTCATGTACTTCAATTAACTCTTTCTTAAAACACTACAAGAGATGATTATAAAGATTGCTGATTCTATTAATAATTCATAGGTCGTATCACTGTACTAAACAATAAAAATCTATTGTGTAAAGTATTATTTTTGCAATAAAATAAAGATTAAACATAATACATTAACAAAGATAGTTAATAATATAATGAAAATCTCCAAAGCAATTCATTTTTCTTGTCGACCAAATCTCATTACAACCGAAAAACCTTTTTAAAAATAAGCTTTCTTAAGTTAATATTATTTTATCCAACCAAAGTCACTAAAAATTCTAAGTTATATATGTTTTTACTAAGTTAATATAAACTCTAAAATATCTGAAACTCAACGAATTTTAAATTTATTATAATTGTCTTTATAAACTCTGAGTGCTAATATGCCTCTGAGTGAAAGCACTATGGCTTTATGAGCAAGAAACAACACAATACCCGAGTAAATGACGCTGCTTAAGGCTTTTAGCGGGTGTGTGGACTTACAGTCTCGCCTTGTTTTTGGCACATGTTTATAATGCACTTCGCAAGAGATTCTTCATCAGCTTTAGTTTTTTTAGTTTGAGATGAAACAGCGTTTTTAGTTGGCAATGGTTCAAACTTTTATATTGTTTGAATCTCCTTCAGGTTATGCTTTATTTGAAGCTAAGGGAGTGGAAGGTATTGCTCTCAATTCGGAATCTATACAGCAAAGTATAAAAAAGTTTGATAATTTTGGGAAGATTGTTAAACTCATCGCTTTTTCACCCTTTAAGAGCGCTCGAGATGCGTTGGAAAATGTTAATTGTATTTCCGAAGGTTTTTCCTCACTAACCATTTTTATTATTAGTTAGTGTCTCACGAGTTTTTTATTTATTAGTTATGCTCGCTCAAGAAACGTTTTTTAATTTTTTTTCATTGAGATAGTTGTAATTCTTGTTCCTTATTATAAAGGGATAGTTTCTGAAACCTTGAAAAACTTCTTAGAGACCTACTTTCCTAAATCTAAATTTGGAAAGAAGGTATACTTAATTATTTATAACTTGTTACTATTTTTACTTTTTACAATAATCTATTAGGCAAGTACTCTTCTTGGTGTCGCTCACTCTTCTTTTTGCGCGCAAGTTAAAGATGCGACGGGTATCTTTTGCGAGGTCGAGTTTTTTGTGAATTATTTGTTATGAATTCTAATTTTTGCATTCTTAACAAGTCCTCCGACGTTCATACTGAACTTATTCGAGGAATACGGCAACACTTTTCAAAATTTGTTAAATCCCATCGGGAAGGAGATTTAGAGAAGGCCCAGCTAGGCCTCGGTCACAGTTACTCAAGGGCCAAAGTTAAATTCAACGTCCACAGAATTGATAATATGGTTTTTACTATTTATGTTTGTATTTTTATTTATAACCTTACACGTTTGGAAGGTTATCCAAGCCATTTCTCTCTTGGATCAGTTAGATAAAGATTTAAATAAGTTTGCTATGCGGGCAAAGTATGTTACTTTTGGTTTACTTCCAGGTCGTTGCAACTTTTATTTACTGTAAAGTTTTATAGGGAATGGTACGGCTACCACTTTCCCGAACTTGCTCGCTATTGCGAAGACAACCACACTTACGCCCTTTGCGCTCGAGCCGTCGGTAACCGCAGCCACGCCAGCGACGACTCCGACGTACTTGAAAAGTTGGAGGAGATTCTCCACGATTCCGATAAGGCCCTCCAGATCCTCCGCGCCTCGAAGATGTCTATGGGTTACGGTCGGTGCTTGCCTACTCCCGTGTCCATTGGCCTTTTTGATCTCTCCGCTGCTTAAAGATATTTCTGATTTCGACTATATTCACATACAAATGTTCCTGGAAAGAGTTGCCCGTCTCAGCGAATACAGAGGAGAGCTTCACGTTTATTTGCGCGAGAAAATGAACACGGTGGCCCCCAACTTGTCAGGTTTCTTCTCCGTTTATAATAGGCCGCTCTGGAGTTTCGATGCTCACATTCTTTTAAGAGCTTATTGGCGAAATTGTGGGAGCGCGGCTGATTGCGCAGGCGGGCAGCCTCACCAACCTGTCGAAATGTCCCGCCTCCACCGTGCAGATCCTCGGCGCTGAGAAAGCCTTGTTCAGGTTCGAGCCCTGCTCTATTGGCTGACTGTGCCCCTCTGGCTGACAGGCTCGCTGTGCAGGGCTTTGAAGACACGCGGAAAGACCCCCAAGTACGGGCTCCTGTACCACTCGTCGTTCATTGGAAGGGCAACGCAGAAGAACAAAGGCCGGATATCGCGGTATCTCGCCAATAAGTGCGCCCACGCATCGCGGATCGACTGCTTTATGGAAGAGCCAACCAACGCGTTTGGGAAGGCGCTGCACTCTCAAGTAGAAGAGCGGCTCCACTTCTACCAGACAGGTCGGGACGGGATGCAGTCTTTTTAAACGGGTCTCTCCATCAACCCTTTTGTTTAGGAGCGACCCCGAAGAAGAACATTGAAGTTATGCGAAGCGTTATATCTGAGCTGAACAGAGCCGCCAGCAGCAAAGACGAGGGAGAAGAAAGGGTCAAGAAGTCGAAGAAAAAGAAAAAGAAAGATAAAAAGAGCAGCAAAACAAACAAACTGAAAAGGAAGCTGGAAGATACGGAAGACGATACGGCTATTAAGTCTAAAAAGAAGCTAAAGACCCTTCCCACGCCTGAGAAGGTCTCCAAGAAAAAAAAGGACAAGAAGAGCTAAACGATAATAAAAAGCACATTTTCCCAGAAGTTTTATCAGAAGAGCTGAGATGGTGAGCTACACACGAGGAGAGCAGACGAAGCGCCTGCTGACCTGTCCCATCACGACGCACTGGCCATGGGTCGCATCGATGGCCACAAGATTCTCCAGAAAACCGAACTCCGTCGCGGACTTGACCTGCACAAGTTTGGCATTAGCTCTCCGCGGGAAGCATGAGGGTATTGGGACGGGATACCTCGTAAGAGATATCCCCAAGCCACAAGGTCAGTCGGCCGGACTTGTGCACCTGCAACTTCCCGAGGGCACCATCCTCCAATCCGCCTTCCGGCGCGCTTATAGTTACGCTAAGCCAACAAAGAGAAGGTGTAGTAACCATCGTCCGGAGCAACGGGCTTGTCCGCGCGGTGGGCCCCTTTTAGAGGGAGTTGGGCAGGAAGTTGGAAAAAAAGTAACACATTTTTAGCCTATGGAAGAAATGTTTATAAGTTAATTCACAATTTCCTTTAAATTTGAGAATATTTAGAGTAATCATAGATAAGCACTGTCGTGAAAAAAGAGATCCAGTCTTCTCCAGAGCTCGTATAAGTTTGTTGAACTTCATAATCTTGTAGATCGTAGTCCTCCTTGTTTTCGCTAACTTTGTTTTCTAATAACAAATCGACTATAAGAAGCTAAAGGGAATTGAATTTATAAGATAGTAGAATTATATAAATTTTAGAAAAAAGAAAAATTGGGAATTTACGCGAATTAGAGACAAAATTAATTAAAGCAAGGAAGATGACAGCGAAATACCTTATTATATTTTTGGTAAAGTTGTTTAGCAAGCAGAAATAAATTAATATTATGAAAGTAAAAGTAATAAGTTTTTAAAAAAAAATAGTAAAATAAAGGCTCATACTTATTAAGAATATTTAAAATATTTTAGTAAAGTGGATCGATATGCAACATAATCTCAAGTTAAGAAGTATAAAGTTTCTTTATATCGAAAAATCGAAACTTCTACTACTAAAAAGTTTAAAAAATAAGTTAACGGTGACTAGTATAATAACGGAGTTACCAAAGGATAAGTTAACTTCTTGAGGAATAAATATAAAATAGTAACTAAATAAGGGAATGTTTCTAGCGTGTAAAATTTTAACTTATAACACTTTGATATAATTAATTATAGAAAATTCAAGTGTATAGTAGTCTATTAGAAGAAAAAGAGAGACCAATCTCTATTTTCGCATTAATCAACTCAATCTTTTCCTTTTTTTTCGAAGCTACTTTAAATAATAATAATAGCAAGTATAATTAAAATAATTCTTAATGAAAAAATTTAAAAACCTTTATACATTCTACTGCGGGAGTTAAAGGGTAGTGTTATGGGGATTTCTTTGCTATTCTTATATCAAAGGTAAATTAAGAGCCTAAGCGCACTGAAAAATTCTTACAGAAGAGTTGAAATCTGCGAAACCTGTGTCTGCTCCATCTTGTTCAACGCCTTCTTTGGTTATTCTGTCTATATATCAATATTAAACAATGAATTTTTACGTAATAAATTTTATATTTAAAGCATTATTAGCTTTGCAGAGGTAAAGCGGATAGAGAGGACACCACCTTCCGATCCAAACTATACGATTTACCAGTGGAACTACAAGCCCCTTTTCGTATATATTATTCCAAAAAAAAGGATATAGAGAAAGTAAATAAATTATGTCAACTTTCTTTTGAATTCCAAACGTCAGTAGCGGAAAAAAGACCAACACTTTCTTTCAGAGGCTCTTTTTTTATACCTTTTAATTTTATATTTTCTTTTATAGTTCTTTTGGAATTGTTAACTTCAGAAACTGGTGAATCTATAGTCACGCATCTACATAGTAAAAATATAATAAAGACATAGAAATAGATAAAGAAGGAATCTAAACACATGCCCTTTTATGCGTGTGGTAGGAATGGTAGGTGTGAATCTTCGGATCTGTACCGCAAATATTAATAAATATATAAAGATGGAATGTACTACGGTTGCCTTATTTTCCGCCCCTACTGTGATGGGGACTACGAGTTTCTTTCTTGGTAACGATTGAGAGGAAGGAAGTATCGTGCCGATCTTCTTAGGTTGAGTTTGGGGTAAGGCATTCGGTGTAGTAAATTTTTGCGTATTAAGAGTTCTAGTAACATTATCAAAGTCATCTGAAGCTTTATTTTTCTTGTATTCTTTAGATTCCATATCGTAATAGAAAATAGTTCATACATACAAACATTACGAGCTTTAGTGGCTGAAACCTTTAGCTGTTATTGTAAGCTTATCACTGGCCTACACTCCTGTCCATATTTTCAATGTTAGTGCAGCTGGGCGTTTATTAGCAAACTACAAACGCACCAGTACAGTGAAAGACGATACAGATATTGTCGCTCTTCTACTCAATATAAAGAAAACGCCTGATATTTATATAGTGTAACTGCTCCTATTATCGTTTTAAACGTTTAGTGAACTACCAAAACTTCGCGGTTGCTATTGCACTTGAATAGTTAATTTGTCAATAAAAAGGTTCTCTACAACACCGCTTTTTGAATTATAGGTAATGTTGGTTCTCTGATTAATATTGCTACTCTTAGCTTATGTTAAATTAATGGAGCGAATTTTTAAATACCAAAGGAAAGCTTAGTGTTTTGAAATATATTTAAAAATAGTTACCATAAGCCTAGGATGTCTCAAAAAAATTAGTGGTAACAGGAAACATTTATGTAAACCCATAAGTACACAGTCATTAATTGCTAACATGCCTTGTATGGAGTAAAATGGTGCATTCACTCTGCTAAATTCCGTTATATAAATTTAACTCTGTAAGTCAAAGGAATATGTTTTGCTCTGAAAAATATAATTAGCAATATGTATTTAGTTTACCAATATTAGGGGAAACAGGGTAATGTTTCAGTAACTTTTGGAAACGGAGGATTGTAATTTTTTGCAGTGATACTTTGCAAACATAGGGATGAGCTTTTTTTTTGGTTGCACATTTTAAACGTTAATATTAAGACTCAAGCTATTTTACAAGGCTACTGCGTGGGGATGCGGTCATTTCACAATACCTTTTCAAAAATATATCATTTTTTTTTAATAAATAACCATTAAAGAAGTTTAAATCTCATAGACGCAAATATTGACTAAAAAGTTTTTATACCAGTAGTAAAAAGCAGTGCTAGTATCTTTAACTTTTCATTTCGTTACCAGACACTTAAATGAGACTGTCCCCTTTTATTAGTTTATTTTAACCTTTGCAATATAAGGTATTCAGATGTATATAATATAAATTACTTATGTTAAAGCACATATAGAATACTATACTTTAAGGCTTTTCAATTTCGTATGTACGTTTACAGCGTCAAATATGGATTAAAAAAAATTAAATCCCCTTTCTAAAGAAACCACAAAACCTATGTTTAACAATTTTTTAAGTCCTTACTCTGATATACACCTGTTAATATGCCTTTAAATTGTGTATTTGAATTTTACCATTATTAATTACCTTACGTGCTTAACATACTTGCTAGCATTTTCTATCTCAGAAGTTGTTAATTTCACGGGCTTTTTTTTTCTATCTTTACCAAACATACAGCCCCAAAAGTCCTTAATAACCTTATTTATATAAAAATAATAAAAAAGTTTTTTACAAAATATTTAAGCGCAGAAAACCAGAAGTTGGTAAGTTTGCATCAAATGCGAATAGAAGAAAAAAATATAAAGTACTCTAAACCCTAAGCTATTTTATCAGAACTTTTGTTGACAGGTAAGTTGTACACGCAACCATCAGTCCAGAGGATGTGAGTTGTCACCAATGAAAATCAAACTCGCGACCTTGAGATTGCGCGACAATGTTCTCACCACTGAGCTACGGTGACTGCCGCATATTCGGTCGATAAATTACGTATACACCTTTTGTTGTATTCAGATAATCTTTATATTGAAACCCATGTAAGCTATAAGTAAAAAATCACATGTACCTGAAAGAAAGCTTTGACTTGCTCGCGAATTGGGCCTTACAGCAACTTATTGGACTTATTAAGATAATTAAAAATATTATAGCTGAATAAAAAAGTTTTTATGTTGTACAAATGCCGTACTCGTAACCTAAAGAAGCGCAGTTATAATTAAGTGGGCTGAAATGTAAAGTGAGTTAAACGCGTAAAAATTCGATTAGAAACTTAGCTACCTACACTGGTTAACTTGGAGTGCCTAAAAAAAATTGTCACTAAATTTTTTACTATATTGCTGACTTGAAATTAACAACTAAACATTATGTTCATTTTCTTTCTAAAAAAATTCAAGTAAGTTTGTAGATTATAATAAAAACCTAATTAGTTATACGCACAAAATGCTAGTTCTGACGCCGATAAATAGCATTATTTTATGTTATTATTTATTGGATTTAAGTTGACAAAAGAATCTAGGTCCTGTAAGTTATATAATAAATTTTGAAGCACCTGTTAAAGTTTTAAAAACACTGTTACCCTTTTTATATAATAATAAAAATTAAAATAGCCTCGTCCTCAGGTAGTGTAAAATCAGTTGCTATTCTATCATCGTAAAGGGGATTGAGGTCCAATTCTTCTAAAGTACTAAAGGTGCCACCAAAAAAGTCTATGTGATAAACCAGTTAGGCGGAAAAGTACTAGAACGAAAAAGTTATAAACTTTAATAGTAAACAGTTTCCAGATATACTGTAACATATATGGTACTTCACCTTTGTCGAGGGCTAAAACTTTATTGGCAGGGTCATGACCATCGCTACAAAAATTAGAGTTGACTGGAATAGAATTATGGTCGACTTTATTATTTATTAGTTCCACTTTCGGAAGGCAACTTTTAATCTATAAAAAATGAGAATTTTAAAAAAATTAAAAATTGTTTGGAAAGTCTAATGTAATACTCCCTCCTCAGGACTGAGAGAATTTATTTTGTTCTTTAGCCAAAGGTCATTATTCAGCTTAGTAAAATTTTTCTGAGGTTTTAATATTTTCTTAGTTTTGCAGTTATTAGTTTCCTGATGTTTTAATTTTGTGTGAGTGGCAAGAGAGGACCGGGTGGCATACTTACGTCCACATCTATAAAATACTTAGCAGTTGTATAATTTGGAAGCAAAATTGGTACCCTGCGACCGGGCATTTTACCGATCGTTCAATTTCCTTAAATGTGCGTCTATGGCGGATACGTTTTCCTTCGTTGTTAAACTGGTTTTCTTGAAAAAATGACATCTACATTTTACAGTTATAAAAATAATTGGTAATAAAAAGCTGAGCATTTTTCTTTCCAGGAAGCCATTAAATTGATGAAAGGCTCACCTGCAAGCCTAAGGTACGCTCTGAAAGCTTATCTTTGTATATGAGTTTCTGAACTTTAGTAAACATGGAGTATTTATTTTTTGGTGGTGTTTGTGGTTGAGCTACGTGGAAAACTGGTAACTTTCCATGAAACTGTTATAAACATTTTAGTTAACAATTTGATATTGGTTACATTGGCGGATTGTACCTGAGATGGGTTATTATCAGAATTTTCACCTTTTTCGTAATTAAATTTATTGGGCCTAATGCATCCTATTTTAACAAGATAAATAACTAAAGCTATCCCAATTTAGATTTATTACTACAATAATTACCAGGAGTAGGGATGGTAGGAGTTAATAAAGGAACATTTAAATCAGAGAATATGTCATTGTTAAAGTTGATGTTGTACAATGAAGTAGGGTCGCCCGCAGCAAGTGAGTCAAGAATATTGTTACCCATATTACTATTGACATAGCCATTGCTATTAAAATTTAAACCATCGCAGGCGATTTTTTGGGGTGGCTGAAGAAAATTATTAATATTTCTTTCTGTCATAATAGGTTCGGCGAAATATTTATGTGGTAAATTTGATGATGCGATTTCTAAATTTTTATCAGTGCCATTTAAAATAGTATTGATCCCGAACCCTAATATAATTTTATTTTAAAAATATGTTATGGGCGGGTATCCCGAATTTATATATAATACTAAGTTTTAAGTATTATTGTTGTATATATATATATATCTATGATCCATGAATATAAAAATTACCGTTTGGTGATTTAAAATATTGTTGATTCCATTGCTGCGTATATAAGGTTATTACAGTATACTAAGGCTCATAATACGCCATTAAATTAAATAACCTGCCACGGATGAGATGGTAGTAATTTCGGTGTCGAATTTTGAAACAGCATATCGACTATTGTAAGTAATGATAGAATTTTGGAGAGCTGAGAGACTCCGAAGGTTAAATAAAGCATAAAATTTTTAGGCTGTCAGCCTCTATTTATAATTCATGTTCCAGCAGCCCAAAATGGGTGCTCCAAATTTGTAAATTTTATTTGGAAATCATAAAGTATAACCGATAAAGTCATAGGTCGCCGCTATTCATCAAAAAGATGGTTGGCTGTCATAGAATTAACAGAGCTTCCTGTCTCAATCCATAATTTTTCATTTCTAGGTTGTTATTGCGTAATCTCGTGGTTAGAGATCAAACTCATAACTTATAAACCCTCATGAGGGTTTTCTTCAATTTTGTTGCTTATACTTCTTTTTAGCTTTGCACGTTGTCCCAGTCTTTGGGAAAGACCTTGCTGCTTTAAGAGACTTTTTTATAAGGAATTTATTAAACTATACACAAATTTTATTAGAAGCTGGCTATTAGTCTTCTTTCTCCTTGGCTATGCGAATCTAAGCTTCTAAGCTTTATTAATTAAAAATTAGTTATAGTTAAATTCATAATTTAAATGAGAACGTGGAAGATGATCGAACTAAGTATGAATTGTATGCATACATTAAGGGAAGGATTTAAAGTAATAATTATAAAACTTATTTATTTTATCTTATAAATTTTGATAGCTTTGACATGCTATAATGATTACACTAAAAACAAATTTAAGTAGGCTTTAGCTGGTTAGGTCGTAAGTAATCAAAAGAAAGAATTAATTTACTGCTCTTCTTGTATAAGTTGCAGTGCGTTTAATATTTTTAATAAAGAACTTTATATAGCTACATTTATGTTCCTTATCCTTATGAAAGGTTAGAATTTAAACTAGAAAAAATTAAATGCACTTGTAACTTGCTTACAGTAATATACCATTTATTAAGTTACTTTGTCCAGAGTAAGAATTTGTTAACCGCTAAACATCCTACTCTGAGGGTACACCCCGTGCGAGCAAACACCTATGCGTGGTAAAAGCTTTAAAATTAATAATAAAACAAATATTGAAAGTTTTTAAGTAGAATACAATGTTATAAGCTGATATTGTAGGAGTAATTTTTTTTTTTACTAACGATATTTTCTGGTGCTCGATCTGGTCGTAAAAGGAATTAACGAGCTCTCAACGGGTTCGTATTGCACACTTTAGTTTTAAGCTGTGTTTAAGCAATCTCATATATATATATGTATTAAAAATACTTCTACCCCCCCTAACCCGTATTATGTATTTGGAGTCCACTGCGCGGTCGGCGATAGCGTGCGTAGACTTAGATTCTGTAGTTGACCTCATCTGTCAGTAATCGATTAATGTGCCGACTGAGCCGAACGTGGCGATAACGTTGCGTCGGAAAACGTTACCCAGAGGTTCAATCCGGAGATCTTTATGTAAGACGACATTACGAACAAACCACGGCGCGCCTGTCATAAAGCGTAGAAGCTTGTTTAGTCTCATTTGAAGCGAAGAGACTATTGCCGATGAGTCGTAGGACCAGGCAGTAGACGCGTATGTCATGATCGGTCAGATGCACAACAAACACAAGCGTTCGTTTGACATGCAGCGAGAGTTTGCTTCGAGCACAAAGTAAAGGGTAAAAAGTTTGGAACACCGCCTTGGTCTTCGCAACGAGATGGTTTGCGTGCGCTTGCCACGAGAGCTTACTATGATTAATGGTCCCCAGGTACCTCGCCCCTGAGGATACCAAGGAATTACCTTATTTTCAAGGTTAGCGGCGGTAGTGGTGTAGTGCGCTTTTTTGTGATAAGAAGGGCTTTGTTCGGGCTTCGTTCTTTTCCGCATTGATAGTGTAAGTTTTCAGCAACGACATCAGTTTGGAAAGCGTCACTAGATAATACTACAGATGTTGGCGCAGTAGAACAGGTGACTTTGACGAGGAGTAAACCGCTGTGTCATCTGCATATAACCCGACCTGCGATTGGGAGTCGTCAGACTTTGGCAGGTCGCGTAGATAAAATGCAAAGAATAAGGGTGAAGAAAGAGATCTCTGTGGGACTCCGGCTGTTAGTAGTCTTAGGGATGAGGGCGCTTCGCCCACCCGTATATCAAAAACGCGCCCTCAAGATAAGATTTTGATCACGTTAAGGAAGATGGTAGGAAGGGCTAGCGCGCGTAATTTGTAAAGCAAACCCTTGTGCCAAACTCGGTCAACCGCTTTTCGACATCAAGGAAGACGGCGCCCACTGCCTTCTTTATATTGAAGGCACGGGTCATCTACTCTGTCAAGCGGAGGAATTGAGCAGTGGGATGTCCTTCTCGAAATCCAAAATGGAAATTTGGCAGAGCGTAGCTTGAGTCAACAAATGCTTTCAAGCGGCGCAGTATGGCCGCCTCAGCTACTTTGCCAATGGCTGACAAGAAACTGATAGGCCGTATTTGCTGGACGTAGATGCTGGTCGTGGTGCCTTCGGGAGCATCACGACATTGCCGTCTTCCAGCACAATAGGAAGTGCCAAGAGTCATCGTCGGGTAGTTGCTAGGGCAGCGTAGGCGTTCTACAGCCATTATTGGTAATTGCTTTAACATTACGTAGGTGATACCGATGGGGCCAGTCGCCTTTTGTCTTGGTAAAGCGTTAATATCCTCTCCGATTCGACTATGATGAACAGCTCAAACCGTTCCTCGGCATCGGCAAGGCGGTGTGAATCATAAAGCACTCTTCCAGCAACTATATAAGCAGGTGGCAAACACTGAGCAGCGAAGTGATCAACAATAAGTGTGGCTTTCTCAGCATCATTTTCCGCCACAGTATTGCCGTCTCGCATAGTAGGTAATGGTAAACGCGCTTGGTTTTCGTATTTCCTTATGAACTTCCAGTAAGAGACGCGACCGTTACGGTTATTATCCGATGTATTACTTAACTCTGTCTTCCACAGTCGATTATAGTGCGCCAACAGCTTTTTTCTAATGCGCTGGTGCAATTTATTAAGCGCTAATTTTATCTTCGGGGCGTTGCGATACCGAGGCCACTCGAATAAGGTGTCGCCGCGTGCGGACAAGGGCCTTCAATTTATCAGGCAAGCGGTTAGGGCAGAACTCAACTTCTCGTGTTCTCGTGTCGGTGTGGTTCGCCATGGTCAAAGCGCCCTCGAATTCAGCAAGGCGGAAAATGTTTAAAAGGTTATATCAAGAGCCTCAGAAAATTCAACCTGTCCGTGAAAGTTCTAATATATATCAAGTAACTTCTTTTCGTTGTTCAAATCAAGCAGAATGAAAAGAGGTCCGACTAGAGTTCGTAAAGAGCTTCAGTTGCCGTTGAAATATAAATATTTTTTAAAACGGCGATATTTAATACATCTGTTATCCCTGTAGCTTAAATAATAGGACCCATGTATTTAAAACGCGCAAAACTATTTAGCTCGCTAAATTCTGTAAGCGCAATGGTAAATTCCTTCTCTGCTAACAAAATTAGCTACCTTGGTAAAATGTTAACTAGCCCGTTACTTCTGATCTCACCATTATTTAATAATTATGTGTGAGTTGTATTTCTTAAAGTTGGAAAATATCAATTTTTATGTTTAACTTTTATCCTAAAATTTTATATTTGTATCTATCTTAGCTCCCTAGTTGTATCCCAACCTTGCATTCTAGTCCCTACTCCTGTACTGAGTTCTTTGGATAAGTTTAAAAAAACTGAATAAATGCTAATTTTCTTAAATTCAGTACTATAAATCGGTTTTTGAAACTATTTTTTTAAAAACCGTGGGACTAGATTTTGGTTGTAAAAGTGGCTAAATTCACAATTTTTTTTATCGTATTCTAAGGGTTTTGTATTATTCGATATTTATAACTAATTATTCTAAGGGTAAGTTGATAAAGTGAATACAAGTATTAAGTACTTATCAATGCTCTAGGTAAGAGCAGAGTTGCTGTACTGAACCGCCAAATTTACTAATTATCTTCAAATATCCGTTGCAGTCAAGTTTTCGGTCAAGTTCTTTATTTAAAGGTTCAGATCAACCACAACCGAAAGGGAGCATCTAATTTTTTGAGCTCAATTTTGTTAAAGTCGATAGCGGCATAATTTTTATAATGTACTGTGAGGGTTTACCGAGAGAGGGGACAATCACTTATTAACCTCACGCGCACCCTTTACCGATCCCTCCTTTCTTGTCCTAGTTACCTTTTTTGGGTGGTGCGAATTGCTCTCCTCAGGTAGCTCAAAGTTGTCAAATAAATTATAACTTTTTTAGTATATCGATAAACCTATATTATACACCTTTGTTTTTATTATACGGTTCTAGAAAATGCAATCCTATGCTGTTTTTATGATACTATTCCCGGATATCTCGCTCTATTCTATTAGTTTTATTGCTTTATAGTTCAGTTTTCAAACTTTTCTATTATATCACCTGTGTCCTAGCGGTTTAAATTCAATTGTTTTTCGTACTTACTGCTTTTTATTTAAATTTTCCTTGATTACTTTTTATGTACTGGTTATCTAATAACCTTGAAAGCAAATTGTTAAAAAATTTTAAAGGTTAACCGCACAATGAAAAGTTGGCAAACTCAGCATAGTATTCATACATTCTGTTCGAGTGGGTATATGAAAATTAATTACTATATTGACCGTGATAGAGAGCGTTACATGCTGGTTTAAAAATGTATACTTAAGTTTAATTAGTAGGTAGACTAGGGAAACACGGGTGTTTTTTATACTCTTTTATACCTACCTCGTTCTTCGCCTATTAAAATTTCTTAACAAAACTTTAAGTCTGTTTATTTTGGTACTGAACTCCAACTCATCTTATTAAATAATTTTTGTAAAAAACCAATTTGGACAGAGCCATTAAAATAGTGTTTAACCATGAATAGCAGTAAGTGCTAACCCTTTTCTTGAAAATTTGCAAAAAAAAATTTTTATTAGAGGAAACGGGGGTTTAGAAGTATGGACTCCTCTTTTTTCATTTGCGAAATCTCATGAAGTAGATAATTTTTTTAATGTAGACGACACAGGTAGCTTTAATATATAAATAATTCATTTAACCAAATTATAATATTTAAAATTTGTGTGCTTTAAAAATCTTAAAAGCGGCACAGGCATTTTTTTTACGTAACGATTAAAGAAATATAAGTATTGCAAACACCAATTTTTATAAAAAAAAAAAAAAAAAAAGAGCTCATTTTAAGTGACAAGTTATTTATATGCAAAAGGCTACTCCTGTGTTTGATAGGGTCAACGAACTTCGATTACTCTGCGCTCTTTATTAGAAGAAGACTTGTTTTTCATATTTGGATAGTATAAGGGGGAAGAGCACGGTATGTACCAACTGTTTTCACTAATTATTAATGTGTTTTAAATTTTCTTTTGCAGCTTTCAAGCTTTGTGAATGCACACGCCCTAAAGACGGTAAGCTTTCTTTTATAACCCATCCTTTACAAAGTTAGTGATATCACTAAGTTCAGACTTATAGACCGAAACATTAAAACCATACTTGTATTCTAAATAGTCAAGCCAGCTCTATAGGCTGAAGGAACGTCGTAAAAACGTCAGAACAAAAATCTTATAGTTCAGTATTTTTTATTTAATATTTCCTGGTGCTCGAATGGATCGTAAAAGAAAACATCAGATTTAGAAACCCTCTACAGGGTGGTAGCGTACACATTACCTTTAAGCTTGTATTAAAGTAATCTCGTATATCCTAGCTCAAACCATAATACTCTCTCGTGCAAAATTGTTATAAAGTTTTGCTTTTTTTTTTTTCATTTAATATAGAATAACTTTTCAATAACTAATGGGTTACTTTAAAATTTATACACAGTAAACTTCTATGCCTAGCTACATTTTGTTAATACTTGATCTTAAATTGGTTTAATATTCGAATGGATATGAGCTTGTAAAGTTGAAAGATTATAGAAACAATTTTACACGGAGAAAAAAATTTAATTTAATATACGAGGTTTCTAATTAGTATAGCTCCATTTTGCCAGAATCACTGCTTGTATCCTTTTTGGCATACTGGCAATTAGATTGTAGCATTGAATCTGGCGTTATATTTTCCATTCTGATTGTGCACATGTCCTAAGCGCGTTCAAGTTAGCAGGATCTGCTTCGTATGATCACAATTTCTCAAGAGTCCCCTGCATGCTCAATAGGATTGAGATCAGGAGGTTGCGAAGTCCAGTTAGCACTTGGAACGACTGTATAAGGGGTTAATATAAACAATTATTAGTTAGTGCGTTATAGAATTTTTACGAAAAAATTTAAACAAAAACAATTTTGAACGATGGATATGTAGAGTGTGCGCCGTCCGAGATTTTCGTAATTGACCTCATTTGTCGGTAACCAATGGGTACGCTGATTGGGCAACTGCACCGAAAAAGGTTTAGAGGTCTTGATGTTATGAATCGTTGCCACGGCGCGCCTGTCTAAGGCGTAACAGCTTTTGCTTTGTCCCACTTGGAGGGGAGGCTATTGCCGGTGGCGTTACTATGATTAAGTAAGCTTAAATTTGTTATTGACTTCTGAGTAGGGTCTCATATAGAAATATTTTTATACTTAGAAATCTATAATAGTATTGCCCCCGGTTAAATCTAGTTTTTACAAAGCTGTTTGTCAACTCAATAAAATTTAACGTTACAATTGGTAACTTCTAGTGTATTAGATTTATGATAGAAAGTTAGATTTTACTAACCCCTTAAGATAGCAAACAATAAATTCCTTGTAAACTTTACTAAATATACTTTAATATCTTTATATTCATTATCAACAAAGTGGTTCAGTAAACCTCCCTGACTGGGGTCGGGGAGTCGATCATCAAATATTATTTTTAGATGGACAGGTAGGGATAAAAAGGTTATTAAAAATAATTAAATAAAAATCCTTATATTGCATAAAAACAATTAATTTTTAAAAAAAAAATACTTGCTGTCTGATACTGCAAACTTACATTAGAGAGTTTTTAAGTTAAAATAAGGAATGGAAATAATTGATAATAATCACACTTTTAAGCCTAATTAGATAAAAAACTTTTTAAAATAATGAAGTGTTTGTACAGACAGTTAATAATTTTGGTTAACAGTAACAGTGTGCTTTTCAGAAAGAAATCTAGTAAGTATTACTAACTAAATAAGGCAACAAAAATAACAGCTGAAAAAAGCTCTAATAGGAAATAAATCTTTTTATACAGCTATCAAAGAAATTTAATTACTGTTCAAGGTAATCGCGCTTCAGTTAGCATCTTTATAATAAAAAGGATGAGCATCCATGGCTAAGAGCTTAGCTCTCTTAAATCGTACTTAAATAGTTTTATTATTATGGAAAATAAAAACTGCTTTAACTGGGGTGGTCAACTACAAGTTATTAGTAGAGCTATATTAACTGTTGATAACGGTGAAGGGTTTCATGATAATTTGCTATGAACAATACGAGAAAAAAAGGTAAATGTGTGGAAAAGTGTATAAAATAAGAGGTTTACTATAATTAAAAAGTGTAGAAAATCGCGGTACTAGCAGAACAAAAAACCCTTTAACTTCACAATGCTGACTATCATAAACATGCTCCTTTTGTAGGTGCACAAATCTTCCCACTAAATCTAAAGGGGCTCAGTCGACAATAAAATAATAACCAGCAAAATATAAGAAACGTTAGCGAGACGCGCTGTGTGCCATCGCAAGTTTTGCGAAAACGCAGTGGGAGGTCATGGCTCGAGCAAATAAGATGAGGTCTTTGGTCCACCGGTGTGGGCCACAATTTAATTCAGCAGGGGGCATGCTGAGTACTTTATCAGAAGGCAAATACATTTTGAATGACAGTGTAAGTGACGTGCCTCCCTTCTCTTATACTTGTTTACAAGCATTATATTTATATTTAATTTATAGATCCCGAAATTAAGTGGTATTTTGTCTTTTTTCAAAAGCTTTTGTTCCGAAAAATACAATTACTCTGAAGTAGATTATAAAGAAGTTACTTGTTTTTAAGTGCTTTTTAGATTTAACTTTTTTACTATGTAGGATATCTTGTTTAATCCTCCTATTTTACCTCACGACTCTCAATCTATCCTTAAAAGAGTGGATGAGTTAGAAAAAAAATTTTTACAGGACGAAAAGATTGCTGCTTCGGGAACAGTTAGGCCCGTTACAAAAGGTTGTGTTCATTTTCATTTTGCTTTATTATATTATAACAGTTTATACAAATAAAAAAGCACTGAACTTTGGCTCTTCTACGTTTGGACGCCCAACGGAAGAAGAAGATTATCAATCTGAAAAAGTTTCTTCCGGTGAAAATTTAGAAGACGAAGTTTATAATAAGTTTTTTTCTAAGTATGAGGGCGCTTGTGATAAACTTAAATTAGGTAGTTTGATAATAACATATTATCATAACTGTTGACACTTCATTATTATCTTTTTAACTCAGATAATTCAAAGTTGGTAAACTATAAGAAAAACAGAGAGTATGCTCTTGGCCTTTTACCAATAGACGTCCGAGAGAAAGTTTCAGAGAGAACTAAAAGATCACTGGCTAAAGTATATATAAAATAAATCTAATAAATATATGATAACACACTCCCCCCCCTCCCCCCAGTTTGCCACGGAAACGAACAAAAAGAAGGCCTCTTCTTTTTCTCTCGGGGAAATGGAGAAGTCTCTGAAGGGGTTGTGCTTTCCGGACCGGCTATTAAGAAAAGCAGCAACCATCCAGAAGTGCGTTGAGGTGCTGATGTCTTGTATACCCCACGTGCGATCATTAAACTACGCTGACACACCTTTTAGCAAATTATATTGAGGCAGGATCCCTTAATCTCGAATGCACTTCAAGAAGTTGGTGTCAGAGTTGTTAAGGTAACGGTCTACACTAGCGCTATTCCTAGGGGGGTTACCCTTCCAAAAGGTCGAAATGAAAAAGCAAGCAGTTGCGGTGATTCGCTGGAGGAGTACAAGGGGGCCCGAGGTAACTGCTTTTTGCGGCGCACACCGCAGAATAATAAGTAACGTTTTTATTTCGAAGTATGAAACAGCGGAAAAGGCAAAGGAGATTTCTACGTACTTGAGTTCTATTAGCGGACGGCTTCGCCACGCTGCTCAGGCTCGGCTACAGATGGGGTTCTTTAGTGTCTCTTGCTTTGCTTTTACACTGCTGGAGGTGTGTGACTCCGCAGACATATCCCGAGCATGGTTTGGGCGCTGGACAGGGAAGGCGCAGAGCAGTCTAAACTTGACGAGGTTTTTGAACGTCTAAAAGAGGAAAAACATTTGCTCGAAACAATGAAGAACCAAAAGACACAGAGTAGCAGTAGTAGCAAAAGCGAGTTATCTTAATAAAGCTATAAACTATTTATGTTAAAAGTTCGGTTGTTGTGTTGGTACCAGCCGTCATCCGTTAGTAACCGGTGGATTGCTAGAAGAATGACTTGTTTATCCGCGGAACAACGATCGTCCAGTCGCTGGATAGTCGTGAGGCAGTCTTGTCTGAGGCGAGTAGCAATCAGAAGGTGCAGAGTGCTTCGAGGGGGGCTGTATATGAAGAAGGTACATGCGCTGGAAAGCCCTCGACGCACTGGGCAGCACCTGCACCTTTTCATCGTTGGAAAGGCACCGCAGAAGCCTATGGTCAGGTGTCCCATGTGTCAGTAAGATCGCCCTGCCTGCCACCACTAACCCTTACCAGAACAGGTGGTCTCTCTTCTCGCTATATACGCGCACTTCACTGAGGAGTCTGCCTTCCGGCCTAATAATGACCTTCACGTGGGAACTGCTGTCGCCTGAGAAAAGTTTACCGTTAGCGGTCCCTCTCGCGGGGCTGTTCCCCCCTCTTAGGCTCGTTCTTACCGAGAACACTTCCGTGCAGAACCACCTCGTTAGCTTTGCGGGTATGCTTTTCTACAACGTCCATAAACGACTCGACCAGGCCAGAAACGTCTACCAACGACCTCGTCCGCCCGATGATGGTTGCGGTCACCGAAAGTTGGTGGGCGTAAAAGCACGGTTTTGTTTTGCAGGAGGTTTGAGGCCCGACCTTGACGGTCCCCAGAAAGTACAAGTTCCCAGTATTACACGAAAGAAAGATCTGAAGATCTCCAGCAAGTAAATTCAGCTTTAACGTGATAGTGGCCGTTGTATTTTTCTTAAAGTTCTTTACACTCGTCGAAGTGCAGTCTGTGTAAGCTTCGTTGCTGAAGGGTAGAGCTCTTACGTTCTTCAGAGTCCTAAAAAGACATTAAACAAAATGAGAACCAAAGCGCATTAAAACTATACAAGAAAAACCGCTCGCTGCAGTTCTTAACGAGCAACACAACAGCGAGATGAGGATACACGGGAACCGCCTCCGCTTGTATTAACTCAAGCAACACTTCACTACTACTACAGATATTTTGACCGCTGCTTTTGTTACTATTATATTCCCCTACAGAATCTGTTGCCTCCTGGCCAAAAGTAATTAGTTTCTTCAGGGGAACAAACGGAGTGTGCACGGAAGAAACATATCGACTTTGAAGGAGATTTTCAAGAAGCCTCCGGCAGTGGGCCACTAAATGTTGTTTATTGAGTATAACTTCTTCCTGTTCCTGTGAACAAAGATTTCTTGATCTTAAAAGTTGGAATATATAAACAAATAAACACCCTCCGGCGGTTTTCACCAGTAAGAATTTTAGACTTGAAAAGATTGACAAACTCTCAAGACAACTCTTTATGAGCAAAGATTTAAAAAGGTCGCTATAATAATACCTTTTTCAAATTCTCTTTAACATGTTCATCCAAGCATCTCGAAGCTGTTTTTGTATTCATTTGGCTGGTCGCGCTTTGTTCTTCCGCCTCCAAAGTAAAAAATTTTACACCGAAGCGTTCATGCTCAACAAAATTGCCAGAGGGAAAGTTGGAGTCGAAAAAAAACTTAGAAAAGCTTCAGGCTTCATAATATATTTATAACAGTTAACAAAAATCTACCAGGTGTGAATTACCCCTCCAAAGATTAAAGCTTAAGCCACACAAATTGTTTTTTTGAAATTCAAAAATCGTGTTATCTATAAAAAAAAGTTATCAAAACTGCAAATTGCTAATAAATTTAGCAAGTTTTATTATATACAAAGGTATATTTTATATAGCCTCCATAATATTTCAAAAGTTAATCCTTTAATAGATATATGTTTAAGCGGGCGTTGTGTAATAATTAAAAAATTGCTCATTAAAATTTTACAATAAAAGCAGTATAGAAAAACTTTGTCCCGCGTTAAGAACTTCAGAATTCTCGTAATCCGTTTTAATTAATAAGAGTTTTGAAGTTCCATTTTTAAAGGAAAGCAAGCAAAGAAAAGAAATTTCTTCTATTAACAATATATTTTAGGAAAAACAAAAAAATAGTAAAGGCGCAAATCTATTTAAACTGTCCACAGTTAAATATTTTAAAAGGTGACAAACTTTTAAATAATTGTAAGAAAAATATCTTTATACAATAGAATAAGGCGAGAAGACGAGTTTCCTATTGATTTATGAAAAAAAAAAGCTACAAGCAACTGAAAATAACATACAGAAAAATACAGATATGTAAACTAATAAACCCAAGCTTTATTTAAACTCTTTAATGCCTAAGCCTCTAAGATTTATAAACTCACAAATGATACTTTACTATATATTATAAATATATTAAATTCTCCAATCTTTAAAAGGTTAAAATAGAAAATTTAGCCAGAGTTCAAAGCAGCAATCACCATGTATTATATAAAACAAAAAAGTAAGTTTTTTTTTAAATCGAAAAATAACTTAAAATAAAGTAAGCCGACCTTCTTTAGTTATATTTCTAAAAATTTTCACACTTTCCGCTACTTCCTCTAGTATAAATAACTTTACTAAATTGCTACCCTTATAAAACAAAAGTTCTTTGTTCTCCGTAGAAATCGCAAGATACCCTTCTGCTGAAAAAGCATTAGACAATTTCCAACTTGACTTATAGTAATAATTAATAAAGGGCATTTTAAGAAGTAAGGAGGTTGACTTGATCACTTTAAAAATTATATCCAACTTCAAAAGTTTAACGTGGAAACAGTCAGAGGGCTGGTGACAACTGCCTTTATTTTTAACAGGATCTTTTAAAGTACTAAATAAATCTTTTATAAAAAGTAAACTCAAAACGAACGAGGATTTCTGAGAGATGAAAGGCGTATTGGTAGGAAGGCAAACACTAGTTGAATCTACGCTAGATTTTAACAACAGAGCATAAGAAAGACTCCCATCTAAAACAGTTCCAATTTTCATAAAATAGTAAATGTTTGTTATTGAAGGCGCAACTTCTGTACAGTTCATACTGTAAGAACTATGCTTCTTTAAAGCACAAGGCCAAACTTGAATTCTTTGAGAGCAAGTAAGCAATATGGTTTTCCCTACGTGCGGATTCTTAAACGCAGTGAAATAGAAATTATTAGTTGTAAATTCTTTAATCATTTCTTCAATATATATACAAGGGCCGTCAAGTATTAAGCATTTATCAGCCAAAAAGTAGGAAAAAGTGCAAAGATCGCTGTAAACGGATGGTTTGATAGTTACAGGGTTTTTTAATAAAACTACAAAGTAAGGTGATTTATAAAAATAATTGTGGATACTACATTTTAAAGGCAATAATTCATCTTGAACTGTTAAGTTTATTAAACAGTCATTCAAACTTCTACAGGAGTCAACAGATATATTTCCACCCTCATTAAGGGTATAAACACTTTTTAATATATTTTCACCTTCGCGAAATTCACTGGTAAAGCAGTCATTATTAGAATCAGAAAACGCTGTTGTGTTTAAACCATACTCCGCTTGAGGGGCTGCTGGGCTACCGCTTGGGATAATGCAAGCTTGTTTATTCAATAAGCTAATAAAATTAAAATTCACACTGATCATAAAAAAACGAAAGCCCACAACTCCTTCAACCTTTATTTTTCCCTGGTATGTCTCCTTAAATTCTGAAAGAGACTCAAATGAGTTATAGTAATTACTTTCATCGAAGGAACTATTAATATTATTTAGATCCTCAGTGTAAGAACACAATACAAATAAAAAAAAGAAAAGTCGTTCCCCTAAATTACTGTCTATAGCAAGCTTGGCATCGCAAAAATAAGCTTTGTCCCTAAAAGAAAAACACAAGCGACTTAAAGGCAAAAATTCAGGAGTTTTAACTTCTGTATGAGAACTATAAATTACTTTTGTATCTTCATGAACACATTTATAAAGTATTATACGGTAAAGTTCCTTTTCAGATAAGATGTTTTTCTGGAGTACGATAAGATTTTCCTTGTCAACTTCAAGAAGTTTTAACGCAACCCACGGCATTTATAAATTAACAGCACTCGGACTTGGCGTGAGGTAATAAAAAATGTCTGTTTCTTGTGTATCCACGAGTATACCGCCGCGCCACTTCCATCATAAATATTACTTCTGTGCATATTCGCTGCTTATCGACTATTGGCGCCTTAAGTTTTACACAGCATTTAACCATAAATAAAAGTTATTATTATCAATTGGTAGACTTTGATGAAACATTGTTAATAAAAAATGGATCGAATAAAAACAATAGAAAGTTTGTTCAACAAAAACGAGTTAATAAGCGTGTTGTCCTAAATGGTGTGTAAATATATACACTTCAAGTGGGCCTCTTTGTCTTAATAAACATATTATGAATCCGACAGTTCACTAATATACAAATTTACCCTAACATTTAAAATCTTAAGCACTTAATATTTAAATTTAGAAAAGCCTTTTCTAATGCAGATACACTACAACCTTTGCAAATATAATATGCGACTATAAAAAAGTAAGAAAGCATTTCCGTAATTACAATTAGTAAATAGCTAAAACCCAGATTCATTATATTAGACAAACTTTACTGGAAACTAAAATCTATAAAGAATATATTTTTAGGTTTTGGAAAGCTTATTCTTTATTTCAGCCTGTAATAGTTACGCTCATACTTTAAACTGTAAACTCTTGATACCAAGCCCCTCATTACTTTTATTAAAGAAAACACCTAACCTAAATTTTTTAAAAAAAACCTGCACGCAAAAATTTGCACCGTATTATTTTAAATACAAACCTTTTATCCTTAAAATCTCTTTATAACACATTGTGATTTTTTTATGGTTCAAACTCCGAAGAGTTCTTATTATATTTACTTCACACGCCTTAGCCTTATTAAATGTTAGATATTAACAGCTTAAGTTTTAATTACCATACCCACCTGAAATAGTGCTTATTTAAGTTTTGGCCTCATCTAATAAATACACAGAGATTTCGAGAAGAATCGTTAAAATTATTCGTATCAATCTAATTTTAGTTTCCTCTATCTAAATTGGATTCTCATAGTGGTCCTTCAGTAGATCTGGAAACTAGTTTTACATTAAAAGATCATAAAAACAATAAAATTGGTACCAGATCCTAAATAGAATAACTAGCGATATATGTTTATAAGTTGAATTAAATCTAATAAGATATAAAATTTCTTGGAAAAAATAACTTTTACTAGTTTAGTAGTAAAAAAATTTTTTTATATTTCAAAATTTCCTTTTAACTATGAGGACCCTAATCTATAAATGTGCTATATAATTTGTTACAGTTTTAGCTCTTACCTCTAAAAAGCTAAATTTTGTTTGTAAACAAATAAATATATTATAAGAATTCAATATCTTTCTTATTTTATATATACTAAAGTAATTAATAAGGTAAAAAAGAAGCAATGATGGTCTAGCAAACATATTTCTTCCCACTAAAATTCACGTGCAACAAAAATTCTCCGGCCATAAAAATGTGGGCACATATTTTTAATCACTCTACTTGGGAAAATATAATATTTATTTATAATAGGCGTTTAAAGCGTTAAATAGTATAATTATTGCTTGCCAAAGTGAGTGAAAAAGCTTAAACTAAAAAGCTACTTTGAATAAATGTTTTTGTGAAAATTCACAAATTTAAATACTTTTCTAGTAACGAACTTAAATTAATAGAAAAGATTATCACGCCTCGTTACATTTATCTTTATATGAAGAAATTAAAATTATAAAGTAATTAAGCATTTACCTTTTTTTTTTTTGTTGCTGCTGTTTTTGGCCTATAAGTTTATGGAAGAATTCTTATAAAAATAACTAGGTTTTTGAATGCTTTAAAAAAGTTGTAATAAAGTTTTAATTTTATTAAAATTGAATGATAAACTTAGATATAAAAGATGTAAGTCTCACCTTATATAAATCATTCCGGCAATAATTAAGAGCGCAATTAAAGTTATGGCCCCAACTGACAAAAACTTAATTTTTCCTTCTTTATTGTATCCGGTTTTTACGGGATTGAGATCGCTTAAACCTTTATAATTTGGCATATAAATTAAAATAGAGTTCTCTAGCTTAAAACTTTTTAAGAAAAAAATTTAGTAAATTTTTAACATGCTTATATGAAGCGATTTGCAGGAATACCAGTTTTTTTACCCAATTAGCCAGGAATATATTTTTTTAAATAATTATCAGCAGCGATTACTTAACACACATTATACCTTTTAACAAGCCAATAAGCCTTCAGTTTAAAATTTAAATGATGTAATTAATAAATAAAATTTACAATAACTATATTTTCTGAATAGATTAACTTACTACTCATACTTGCATTGCTTTTACTAATTATTATAGTTTTGTGTTTTATGTACCTTACATATATATATT
Source organism: Zophobas morio (assembly GCF_036711695.1). Taxonomy (NCBI): domain Eukaryota; kingdom Metazoa; phylum Arthropoda; class Insecta; order Coleoptera; family Tenebrionidae; genus Zophobas; species Zophobas morio. The sequence goes on from NW_026972363.1 coordinate 182,919, forward strand.
AATTTTTTTTTGATACACAACTGTATAATTCTCTTTTTTTTAATATTTTCGTTTTATTTGTTTGGGTAATCCTCTCGCAACTAATTAAAAGGACTTACCTCCACTCTATTGACTGTGAACGCCGCTTTAAAAGAAAAGAAGTTAGTGATGTTTAAAGCGAAAGTATATTACCTAAAACAAAAAATAATTCTGTATATATACTTAGAAGGTGCAAGAATCCCTTTAGAACTTAAGACTACTCTGGACGCTACAAACGCTACTCCTTATACTGCGTTGCACAATCTAGACAAAGCTAAAACTTATAAAGCGGACTTTTTGGAAGACAGTGATATATGAGTGAGGGCCCCATTAGTAGTAATAGTAATTCATATAATAGTGTTAATTATAGGAGCAAATTTTTCAGTAGTAACAAAAACAATAATAATGCAGAAAAAGTAACAAAATAAGTAATAGCAGTGTAATTGTAAGAACAACAAAGCAAAAAACGTTGATAAAACAGTATAAATGATGATATGATAGGGAACACTAACAATAATAATACCTAAAAAATGTAGAATACCCCTATCCCCCAACCTTCCCCAATAACTGTAGGAAGAAATTCTCGGAGTAGGGTTCCAATAAAATTTTAATAATGCGAAGAAATGGAGACATAAATTAGTCTTCGCATCTTCCGAGAAGGACCTTAAAGGATTAATGATTAAACTATTTTTTTAATTAAAAAATGCCTAAATATATACATTTAAGCTTTATGCGAAAGTGTTTAAAGTAGTTTTTCTTGTTGCCTTTTATAAAATGAATGTAAAAGACATCAAAGAAGATTAAGAAAACAAGGGTTTCTACCCCACTGAGGTTATATAAATGTGGAATGTAATCAAGAGAGAACTCCGCTACCCTTAGTTCTTGTTTAAATTTTTAAAAGCGAAATACTATTTTGACTGTTAAAAATAATTAATTTACATCCATCCCTGCTGAAGTTTAAAGGAGAATGATAGAACTGGGCACACCGCAATCAGTTGTATGGTCACACCAACAATTTTGTATTTCTTAGTGCAGATGCGATGTGGGTGGTAAAAATCATGATTGTCAAACGTGTCTAAAAAAAGGGCGGGAAACTACCTTGCACCAGCTGTAAGGGTGCACACCCTACCAGGGTATAGAGATTGCCTTTAGTATCCTGATAATGCCCCTTAGGTAAACCTATTAAATGAGGGCCTGTCACTTCGAAACGCAAGACAATATAATAGTAACAGCAGACTAAACTTATGCTCAGGGGACTGCAGTCAAAGCTGCATAGATTTCCATTAACTTGGATGTGATTACTATAAAACAAATTATTATCTCTTTTGCTAAAGCTATTAGCACACAAATTTCCATATTAATAAGTGACTAATTTTAAAAATTAAAAATTAATAATTATTGAAAGAACTAATGAACTAATTTCGAGGTTTCGGCCAAAAAATCTCTAGCGCTTTCTGCTTTTTTTTCCGTTCTAATTTGGTAGGACAAGCTAGTTAGCTATCAAGTTCTAGAGTGCTAGCTTCGTTCAACTAAGCTAGAACTTTTCAGTGATGAATGATCAATCTATTTTACCGCTCATTTCTTGTTCATTTACCATTGGCTGATAGACTTGTTTTGGTTTCACGACAATACGAACTTAGCCTTGTAACTGCTACCAAAGGCTTCTTGTATAGCGCACTAGTGTGGCTGATTGCTATCCTAGTCATACCTAGCTACATAGGTTTTTCTCTTATTTATGTGACTTTGAACTAGTGAAACTTGACCTCCTTTTAAGGTGGTTAGAGACAATTGGAAAGCTCTCTGAAGGCTTAGGTAATGCTATTGTGGTGAGTATAAACCTTTGTCCGCTGATTAGATAGAGAAAAAAATAAGATGCTTGGTTAACTTTAGGAAAGAATCTCTTTAGCAACAGCAATAGTAATAGTAACAGTGCTAATTATAAATTTTACTGTCTTAACAATCATAGAAGTATTGTGTTCCTTAATTCTGGGTAGTGACTTCTACTTAATAACTTTACCCACCTGAAGGTGACTTTTGCACTCCTCGTTACACGACTTTAAAAAAAACCAGTAAATTGGGCGAGGAAGTTGGGCCTTTCTTACTTAAAGGGACATAAGAAACTCTTTTTTAAAGCAAGTAAGCTAACAGGGTATAGAAGAAACTGGTCTACAGGCTAAACTTTGATATACTGGTTTTTAAACCTTTTATCTACTTATAAGCCTCGAAATAAAGAGTTGAATGCAAAAGGTTTAGATAAGTTGTACGATAATGCTTATCCAGTCATTGTATAAGGAAACCTGAACTGGAAAAATCCATCATGGTACAGGAAAGTCTACAATCCTAATGGTAAAATACCAGAACCTTGGACAGAAAAGAACTTAGTTTTTAGTGTCAGCCCCTTCTTAAACTGCACACTTGTTAACTCGTGTCTCGGTGGATGTAAAAAACTAAAAGCCTCTACGATTTGTTTTCTGACTATTGTACAGTCTTACGGGAAGTCTAAGATTTTTTGGATACAACTGATAAATTTGTAAAATTACTGATTTGGACCCTTTTTAAAAAAATGCATAAGCAATAAGCATCACTATACTTTCTTTACTCCCATTATGCTATCCCGGGACTAAAAAGGCTCTCTCTGATCGTCAAATATCTAAAGTACGCGATCACTTATATTTACTAAAATTTTTAACTTAATATCTTTCTTCGCATTAAAGAACTTATTTATAAAAATAAATAGACAGACAGGCTTTCAGTAATAGAATGATACTTAAAAATTTGTAATTTTGTGTTAAGCGAGAACTGCGAGCTTTTTGACACACAATATAAAAAATTAAGCTATATTATTTTAATGCCACCAGACACTTGGTAGAAGTTTTACACCGACAATGTATGACAGCATAGCGTTTTAAAATAAAAATTTTAACTACTACTAATATTCCCTATTAAGTAGATGCCTACTAACAACTAGATTAATTAATCAATTACTATAAAGATCAACCTAGAGATGATCAATATACATTTACATGCTAATCCTATAAATTATACGTTATAACAATTATCAAATCTATACTACGGATCAATCCAGATTTATAGACTGGGACCGAAAGCCGAACAAAATTAACAGTAAGGTTTACTCACCAACAGGAACTTAGTGTGTCTGGCTAGTCTATCGGAAAGGGCATTGGCATTACGCGGGAAGATGACGTCTAAAGGGCCCAGTTGCAGGTCCCGGTGAAGAGCTTCATTTCGCGCAAACCACGGCTCGTTTTTATCATCACGCGCAGCGATTTGTTCTGTCACACTTCAACTGCGACGCTATTGCAGTGGGACCGTAGGTCCAAACCGCAGACGCGTATTGTCTTTATTGGTTGGGTGTAAGACATATACAAGTGCCGTTTTTTTTTCGCAGAAAAAGCTCTTGCTCTTACCGCATAGTAAAGGGTAAGGCGCCTTAGTTGCTGCCTTGAGCTTCGCCACTAGATAGTCCACGTGCGGCTTCTAGGAAAGTTTGTTGTCAATGATGACTCCCAAGTATTTCGCTCCAGAATACCACTGAACCTTCACGCCATCAAAGGTTAAGAATGCCAACAGGGGGACGCGTTGATTAGTTACTAAAAGCGTTTTGCTCTTCATCGCATTTATAGCAACTTTCCTATTACGGCTCCAGTCAGTATGGGCATCAAGATAGCGCTGTAGATGCTTGCATAGCAAGACGGAGGACTTCGACGATGGTAAATGGCCGTATAATCGGCGTAGAGTGTGGGTTTAATGGCAAGGGAACTTCGCTTATAGAAACTGCAGGTAAAAGGGGCGAAAGAAGGGATTCCTGGGGGGCCCATGCGGACAGAGATCGCAGCGGCGACTGTGTATCTCCCACGCGAACGCTGAAGACACGGCTATTGAGATATAAATTCAGCACGTTGTAAAGGCCATAAGGAACGGATAACGAGCGCAGTTTTTGCAGTAGACCTTCATGCCAAACTTGACTAAATGCTTTTTCAACGTCAAGGACAGCGCCTGTTTCCTTCTTAAAGTTAATATAAAAAAAAAAAAAAAAAAAAAACCGCATGTGTGGTCCATTCAGTTAAGCGGAGGGGCTGCTGGGGTGTTGAGTGCCCTTGCTGAAATCCAAATTGACACTCTGGCAAGGCGTCCCAAGCTTCAGCGACCTCTTTTAGACAGCGCAGTAAAACGGCGTCACCCACTTTCCCCACCGCTGAGAGGAGGCTGATGGATCTGTACTTGCTAGTTGCTGATTCGGGTTTAAGTGTCTTTGGTAGAACCACAACCGTCGCCGTCTCCCATCGGATCGAAAGGGTACCAGGGAACATCGCAGATTTTACTAGGAGGTACAGATAACGCATCCCTGTTAACGGCAAATTCTATAGCATCTTATCAGTGATGCCGTAGGGGGCAGGCGCTTTTCATTTGGGTAGCGTTTCGACAATCACTTGAACCTCATTAAAAACATTAACCCTTAACGGGTAAAACCCTAAGGCTTAAAAAATAGATTTGTTTTACGTTCACTGGTGACTAAATTTACCACTTTTTTAAGTTTTGTTGAATGCTGTCTAATTCGTTAGAACATGGTACTCAAACGTACCAGAGATCGATTCAGAGACAGAGCCTCTCGTCTGGGGTCAGGTTCCATAGAACTACCCTTGCAAATGGGACCTAGGCGTCATGTGGTAAACATAGCAACCAGTAACCTATAAGGGGTTAACTATCTCAAGTGGTTCGTGGACATCGGGAAGAGGTAAGCTCAACTGAGAGTGCACATCATTGGCAGTTAAGTGGGCAGCTGGCACGTTTTGGGTAGCAAGGAGATCAGCAAAAAATGTAGGTTTGTCTTCATCACTCTCGGCTACTATAACACCTTCACGAAGAGGCGGTAGTGGTGCAAGTCCCTGATATTAGATCTTTTTGGCAAATTTCTAAAAGGAGGAAGAGGCGGTTGCTGTTGCCTGATTCGGATATATGGTGCTGCTTGACCCTCCAATTTAATGTTAAAGTGCACCATTAGCATTTTTCTTGTGCACCTGCGCGCAGCCGATTAACGCAAGTTTGTCTTGGGCGCTCTGAGACAACATGGCCACTCGGATAAAACGTCGACGTTTGGCAGATAAATGCCTTTAGTTCGTCAGGCAGGCAAACGGGTCGGTGCGTTACTTCACGAGTTGTCGTGGCAGTAGTGCGAGCTATGTTCAGTGCGCTTTCGAATAAGGCGACCGCATCGTCCAGCAGGGCAGATGTAGACGGTAGTGACGGACACGGCGGGAGAGTGGTTTATAAAAACTCAGCATGTTTTTCCCTGTTGCTAAAAAATCGGGTGGTAGTCTTCGCTGTGTCCTTCTCGTCGCCTAATTCGAGAATAATTCGAAGGTGACCGGAAGACAGCTGGTGGAGCGCTTCAATTGCGGTTGTGAGACCTCGTATATCTTTTAGTATGGCAATGTCCAGTACGTCCATGGTGCCTGTAGCCGCCAAGTGTTTTTGGTTGTTTGGGGGCCTAATATGCATGCCCGTGCTCATCAGCATAGGCTTTAAGAATGGGGCCATCCCTCCCAATTATAGACTCGGCTGTTCCATGAAAGGTGCTTGCAATTGAGTCCCCCGCACAAAATAGTTAGTCACTCGCAAAGATGGCGACCAAATCGGAGGGCGATAGTAGCCCCCAAGGGAATTTGTAGGTAGCAATCACAGACACGGGCCCCTGGTGGGCCATACAAAGGGGAAGTCCCACAGCCTCGAGGCTTTGTAGAGGTTGCAGAGTTATCGAGTGATGTTGAATGCTCCGTTTCACCAAGACAGCTACGCCCCCACCGCGTACATCGATCTGGTCTTGGCGGTACGTAACAACGTTGCGCAGGTTAAATGCGACGGTAGGGAGGAGGTTCGTCTCTCGTTGATGGCGCACACAACAATTCTTTCACGTTGTAACAGCTCCTGGAGCTCATACTTCTTTTTCTGAACACCTTTCGGATTCCAGAATAGTAGTCGAATATAGGCGACGCGTCTTTGGTTTAGAAACCGTTGCAAGCAGATTCTAGTCCTTTCACAGTTTCAAGCATGCTGGATAAATTTGTCGTTATAATTGCCAACAGCTGCTCTAATGTCGGCTGTGGTGGTTGCTGTTGCCGATCAGTTTTCGCAGTAGAAGCGTGACCAGGGGCTTTAGAAGCTAACTGGATAGTGGGTGTGTCTTAATGACTCGGAAGAGACCCCCGAGTTACGGTTTTTGTTTTTGGTAAGCACCGAAGGAGTGGACTTCGCGGGATGATTGGCTGCCTTCCACGGAAAGTATTCGCAGCCTTGCTAATTAGCGGTGAGCGCTTCACGGCAATTTGCAGAACTGTCAGATCTACCTCTTGTTTTTGTGCACAAAGCTGCCGAGTAGCGCTCGCCATATTTAAAGCATGAGGGGGCCCCGGTGCAAAAGCTTGCGGTGTGCCCGAAGACCTGACCATATGGCACTACCCCACGCGATTACTCTTCCGAATTTTCTTCACTCGAATTTGATGAGAGAATTTTTGGTTCTAACGTTTTGTCTCTCGGTTCTGGGTATATGTACTAAAAATAGTGATAATGAACGCTTTTTACGTTCCCATTGAGGATATTCTCCGTGTGCATTCGCGCAATTCGAAGGGGTGTGACACCCCGAGAGCGTGCAAATCCTCCTCAACGGTTGGAAGATCGAGTTCACAACAAATCCCCCGGAAGACAAATTTCAAAAACTTTTTTTCCCCCTCAGGTATAGGATATGTAATGAATTACTCCTGAGCCTCGCATTATCGCTGTTTTAGAGCAGTAATCGTCAGCTGTCGTGAGAAACATTTTAATTCCAAGGCGGTTATCTCTTGATCGTGGGATATTTATGCCGTGGTTTGCCTAAGTTCAATTAGTAAGGACCACTTTTGTTTCGCATAGAGTAACGAGAGGAATCAATTTTTTTACTGACTCCATTTCTTTCGATCGTTCTTTTTTCTTAGGAGTAGTACCAGAAGCACTATACATCTCAAGGTCTACACTGTGGTGTTATCACCATTATTATTACTAAAATTTTTACCATTACTTTAATTATTAATATTACTAATAGTGTGTCGCTCTCGGATATATTATTAAAAGAAACGCTATGGGAAGTATTAAAATTATTACTACTACTATTACTACTGGAACCTACTTTACCGTTAAGAGTTCCTTTTTGATTAACTGTAAGTTCTCGCTTTCTTCTAATATCTTAAAAGTCTGTGAATGACCTAGAATTCGTAGGCCGAGTAAACATTATTATTTGTCATTACTTTAACAGGCTCCTTTCGTCTCTTAAACTTTAGTTTTGCTCTGTGTAATTTTTATGTACTCATAAAGTTTAGCTTTGGTTGATTCTAACTCTCTTCAGAGTTTCTCGTTGACAGCAAATAAGTTAGAGATCAAGGTTCGCAGCTCTTCTTCAGTAGAGGAGCTCAACTTTTAAAACAAAGAAAACTTAGATAAATAAAGATAAATAAGAGGATAGAGTTTATAACGAAATTAATAATAATTATAATAATAATAATAATTAATAATATATTGTATTGTAATAAGCTTTAACAAATCCGTCCACTGTAAGTAAAAAGTAGTAGAGGCGCACAGGTCACACTCAAAAACGGAAAGAGTGCGAGACCAAAAAACCGGGTTAGTGTTAGTTAAAACTAATAAGCTTTACTTGTCGAGATTAACCGCAACTTTGAAAGAGGAATCCCCCCAGTTGGGAGCAATTAATTAGTAATAAGGGTGACTAAGTTCGCCATTATATACCTACAAAAAACACCCAATTTGAATTAGTGGAATTATAAAGTTATTTAGATCTTACAGCTCATTCACTATTGGAATAAGGCATTTTTTACAACACTTCTCTCGATTCTCCATTAGTATATTTTGTTTATTCACGAGTAGCATATTTTTAAGCTAGTAAATATATTTTGTATGCCAACCAGAATTTCTTTGCTCCTTAGGCACTTTCTAAGCGATTTGCGTAGTTTGTTGTTTATCAATCTTAGTAATGAAATTCCAGTTATACTGGTTTATATGTCTAGTAATTCTTACATCCATTTTACGTTGCAAGTACATGAAGCGAGAGCTACCTATTCAGCTTCGGCTGAAGATAAAGCATTCATAGTCTAGAGTTTCAGTTCCCAAATTATCAAGGATTTGTTAAGCTTAAGGAAGTTGTTAGGTCTGCTCTTTAGGTCGAACTCGAAGGCGTAACTTGCGTTTGGGTACACGTCCAAAACTATTTTTCTCCCTCTCTTATCTTTCAGTAATAGCTCTATCATTCCATATAAATTGCGTAATATTTGCTTAGTCCCTTTCAGTGTTCTGCGTTTTATGTTAACTGTTGAGACAACAAGATGACTAAGGTAGTTATGTCAGGTTTCGATTCGGCAGAGATATCTTTTTATGGAACTAGGTGCTCGTTGCAGGGACAGTTATAAGTAATATGATAAAACTTCTTTATATCGTGTTGCTTGTAAATTTAGGGGTTAAATTTGCTTCTCTTCGTAAAACTCTTTTAAAGCTTTGTTGTTCGAGTTTTGTCGGAGAGAACCTGTGTGCTCATTTTTTTCGATATCTAATCCAAAAAGTTTGCATGATGCGACCTCTCTACACTTAAATCAATCGACTTAATCGGTCTTTTTAACTTCTTTTCATTGTGAGCAGACTTATGTAGTCCTCATAAAGGGTTATTATGCACGGGAGGATGTATAAGGCTCAATACAGGTAGGCGTTATCCCATGCCCACCTCTCATTTGGGCCCATAACTGCGCATTGAGGCTATCCCGTTTCTTTATCGGTATGAATTTTTATAAGTCGTATTTAGTTCCTAAAATTATATATAAAAATTATGTGAAGTTTTTGTGTATATCGCATTACTATCAGTAAAGGGCGCCTAGACCATTTGCATATTTTTGCATTCCATTTCTATAGCCCATCTTAAGCCGCCAAAGGATGGAGACGTAAGGGCTGGTCTATGTCAATTCCCTCGCAGATGTCTGGGTGAGAGTAATTCACTCTGGGCAATTTTCACACTTCATGCCTCCAATCCCATCCTAAGGGTCAGTTTGTCAATTTAAGGTTTATCCAGTATGTCCGGTGTCCTGTGCTACTCTGTAAAAGTTTACCCAGTAAGAATTAATTTCCTTAGTGGCGGTTTCATAAAGATGTAATTTGAAGTTATTGCTTTTTACTAACGATGCTACTTTATTTATCAAAAATTAGAGCGTTTCTTTTGTCGCATAATATTCGCATGCTTACAATATTGATTCGAGAATAAGAAATGTCCTGCTTTTTAATAGAAGCTTTTCCCTAGTGCAATTCTAACAATTGCTAACCGATGTTTCATAATTTTCGGCAAGTTTGGGGTAATGGACCGCATGATTACTGGCACTAGAATTTAGTATGCTGTGGTTATCTAAAAAGCTGATTTAGGTGCTGAGGTAAAAAAGGGGCGTTACTCTAGTAGTAAGGTATTACATGGGGTTCGTTCCACACGTTTAAAATTAATTGCGAGAAAAAAAACCTTTGACTTGCATCGTCTTCTAAAAGACCAATATTTCCACATTTAAGACATTTTTGTTCCTTATAGAGCAATCCTTTTTGTTGACATTATGAATTCAGCTCCGGCAATTACCTTTTCCCCTTTAAACTGACAATTTAAGGCCAAAAGTTATTCTTACCATAACTATTGCAACTTTTTTTTGGGTCAAATTGACTTGTACTTCCTCTTGGTCGGTAAATTTAATTATAGACAGCTTGTTAGTAAGCTGCCATGCCTCGCTTTGACTTGTTAAAGACTTTTAAAGATGCTCGGGCCTTGCAAACACTTAACCACAAAACTTTTGAATCCAAATATAGCTCTATCAAACCAGTATAAGCCAGTATAAGGCAATGGTAATAAGATGACGCTTCTGAATTAAAAAATCCCAGATCTGTAATTTCACCCACTTTTCAATTTAATTCTGAAATTTAATAACAACTTAAACAGGTCTGCATATTTGGCATATACCAATTCGTAAAAGGTGGTCATACGAATATATACATTTATAAATTTAGCTCAAGCAGAGTCTCCATTTTATAGTTGTGTAGTTCAATAATCTATAGTTTAAGCATATGTAAATATTTTCTTTCAAATATGAAACAGTATAACAAGTGACTTATATATGTACAATAAATATTATAAATAGAAAATTATATATTTTTTATTGAGCTACCCTGGTATATTACTACACAGAAAAGGCCCAGTCCTCACACGAAGGGCAACCTAGACCAAGAAGAGAGAGAGAAAAGAGAAAAAGAAAACTTTGTTCTCTATGTCCCCTTATATATATACACTCTAACCCTCAGCTCTCACTCTCTGTTAGTTACACTTACACCTATCCCAATCTAATACTGTTGAGACCTAATACCTTTATAAATAAATTTTGGGTCCTTTAAAATAAGCGTTAACTTTTTCGCATGGTGAAAAATTAATGGTTCAGTAAGAATTCAATTTCTCTTGTTTGAGACCATTCCACTCTTTAATTACCTAATATTACAGTAATTTAACGAAAATTCAGTAAATCGAAAATAGGACTGAGTTTGGGATTACCTTTTATTAGAGATTTCCTCCCCCTTTAAGGTGGGCCTCCACTTTTTAGCGGGGTAGGAAATCAAACAAAGACTGAATTAGCATTATTAAAGGCCTTTCTAAATCTTTAACAGCATGGATCTCGTCTGAAAGCTTAGAAGAAGATATAATATTTTATAGAACTTGTATACATGTTTTTGCGTCTAATGGTTACAAAGCAATTACTAAAAACAAGAATGGCTAAGTTTAATTTTTATATATCTTTTTTGTCATACTTTGTTAACAGGGCTTCAAAAACCTATGTCGCGTGCTTTCCACTATATATTAAAACTTTAAAATCTTAAATACTGTTTATCAAGAGCTCAGTGCCAACCTGGACTATCAATAGTTGGTAGAAGTTTTTTAATCAAAGCAGTAGTATCTATAAGCAAAAAAATATAAGTGTTCCTAATTCCAAAAAAATATATACAGGCATTCAATACTAGATAGATTTAAAAGAAGAAAAAATTAGGTTTTCATTTAATAACTTACAAAATTTATAATGTGGTTATATATAGAAATTTAATGCTACTTTTATTATAAAAAATATTTAATTTTGTAAAAGCACCACTAATCTTGCATTAAGCACCCCTACTGAATGCTTATAGGACGTTTGGTTTATTTAATTCCTTTTAAGGCTTAGTTCTACATTTGGTTAAAAGTGACAATATTTTTTGTTCAATAAAGTTTATCTTTACCTTTTCTAAAGAAATAGTTCTTTTTAATTAACTTAAAGAAATTATTATGACTTTTTCTAAGGATATTGCTACCTGGTAATATGATATGGTTTGAGTTAATACTAATTTTACTCCTTAATATCAAAACTTGTCTGCTAACTGTAAGCAACCTTACTACACAATTTCCCCATTTTACAGCATTCTAATCTTATTCGATATCTAATTTATATTCCGTGAATTATATATATAATTAATGTTAGTCAAAAAACTAATAGGATTTATATTTAAAGTCAGAAGATGTGGTTCGTGGAGTAAATGGTTTAAAGAATTTTTTAAAATATACAAACAAAACTAATGTAACATTTTTAATGTGATAATATCTTAGATATCAAATGAATTTAATAAATTTTAGATAAGCAAATTTCAAATAATATCCTATAATGAGAAAGCAATGGAAGTTAAGAGAGGGAATACTATTAATAATAATACAAGTATAAAAGTAAATAAAAAATTTGGTATATTAATTTGAGCAAGTTAATTATTTTTTTTCTACTTATCCTTAGAAATCAGATTCTCAATTAAACAATACATACAAAGATGGTAAAATATCTGGAAAAAATAAATTTCTATATATGAAGAACAAACTAATTGTATAATAATAATAAAAATATTGTTGTAACTAGTTTTAATAAATTTCTCAATGAAATCTAGGCAACAACTCTGAAAAATTTAAACTTTAGGCCAGAGAATGTAAAAAACCAGGAAATAATTACTATAAGAGATAGAACTTATAATAAATCTGTTGATTATGAAAATCAAATTATAGCTTCCCAACCCGAAGTTCGTGACGAATTTTCAAGAGTTATCAACAAAAATATTCATGTACTTAAAAAAAAAAATTGCTCTCAATATTTTGAAAATACGTATAACGCCTCAATTGAAACATTTAATTTTTTAAATTTTGATTGGAATAATTTTTGGATGGGTTGCGAAAAAAGTCAATCGAAACTGACGACAATTACTAATTCAGTCATTGTTAATGGTTTTTATATGACTCACTAACCATATTTTTAACTGTTTTTGAGTAATAACTTAGGAGAACAATTTGCAACCCTTGATAACACACCTCCGCTGGAAGAGATTACAGACCTGAGATGTGATAGCTCTGCGTACTACAAAATTCCAGGCATTAATGCTGTTTAATAGATTCATCTTAATAATAGTTTCAATGTTATTGAATTTTAATTACAGCTGGATGGATCCTTGCAGATAATTCTTTTAGCTCTCAAGTGGCAACTTTTCTTTATCCCTGGGGAACTAGACTTGTCATCTTAAGTAAAGGAGAGGTTTTTTTTAATCAATTTTCTAGCCTTTACTTTTTATAATTGCAAGTGTCATATTCTTGTGTAGGCGATTTTTACAAAAACTCGAGGTAGCATAATTTCTAATCAATCTTTTCTAGAACCTTTTTGGAGCAATAATAGCTATAGGGCTAAGTAAGTATATATATATGTATTCATCTTAAGTGTTTGAGGTACTAAAAAGACGTTAGTTTGGAAGCTACTCTTTTAGACCTGAAAAGTATAATATATACTAAGTTTGCTAGCAATTTTTTAACGAGCATGTAATTAGAATTTATTCTTAATTTTAACTTGATCTTTATTTGTTCCCTATTTAACTTTTTAAGGGATTGCATAGGCCGAATTCTAATAAAAAGGAAAAAAGAATTAGAATTTAATAGTAATATTCTTCCCGAAGTTGTATTTTATGGAAGCAATATTATCACTAACACAATATCTTATAATGGTTTCAGTTTATACGCAACATACAAACCAACTTTTTTTATTTTATATATACAGGGACTTTATATGCTACTATAGACAACGCCGAAGTAAATGATCAAGTGTACGGCTGCCAAAGAGGAATTTACGAGGTAAACAATTTGTACTGGCTTTAGTGGATCTAGCTTATGAAGGTCTGATAGATCCCTTATGGGTGGGAGTTAGCTACCTTTAATAACAAAGTGAGGCTTGTGTTAATGGGAACGGCCCATAAGTTCGGCGCCCTCTGCTTAATATTTAAAGACGGCAATTCTTATTTTTCTGATGGCTCTGATTGCGGAAGAAATGTCCTTGGAAGTTGGTCTCTTTCAGGTCCCACACAAACTCTTCTTTTTACAAAGAACTACAACTACAACTTCTTAATAGCAAATAACACTATTGTATTTTACTATCCTCTTGGATGTTCCCGTAGAATTTTGATAGAAAGAGAGTTGTCAAGTAATAAAGTCTTCACACCGTCATGGTATTATACAGTCACTGCTTTCATATATATCTTTTATTTGGTAATCTTATTAATGTAGGAACACCTTTAAAAAAATTACTAATCAAGTGATTTATGATGGTATGATGTATGCCGTTATGACGAACGCCCCAGTCAGCGGAAAGAATCAACCCGTCTGCCAAGAACGAGGTTTGTTGCTTGAAAAGGGTTGGAGTTTAGCAAAAGCAAATGGTAGAACGAAGGTATTATTTTCCAAGTAAAAAGCAAAAGGGGATGAACATTGGCGATTTTTTTCTTATTCTAAGAAAATGCTCCAAAGCTATACATTTGGCTACTGGTGCGTGGTTGTACTGGGAGGCATTGGTCTCAGAACAGGTCCAACTGCTCACCAGAATGGCACAGAGAGGGAAAACTGCGGCAAAGACGAACTGTACACTTTTGTTGAAGGTACAGCGTTGTCAGGTGGCTGGCAGCGGTAGATTTCTAATACCCCCGAAAGGCAACAAAACGTACCATGCTGTAAAATTCTGTCCCAAAGCCGTTTTGGTTCAGAAGCCCTTGAGCCCTCATCCACTCACCATGCATAGCATGACGGTAAGCTTCGTGTTATTGGAAGGGCTATGAAGTAGCTTACGGCAATTTCCAGGCTCTTCTGCTTACCGCTGATCCCTCTTCTGTCATAACTTGCTACATTCTAGATCTCTTCGGGGTGGCTATCTTAATATTACAATACAACGAATTAATGGTTAATTAAAATATTTATTTTATAAAGTTGCGTAATTTACCACATGAAATTATTAACACACGTATAACTGATGAGCTGAATCTGACGAACGAGGAAGGGGCCCCGCGGTAAGATGGTTTACCCATTTTTTTTTATAAATTTCTTGGTTTACTTTGTTGTGCAGATACTATGCCATATTTTTATCGGATGCCAAATTATCCTTTCAACGACCTGACGGGAGTTGGGTAAGCTCTCTCAGCGAAGCTAAGTGGAAGGTCACCGTGGCAACGCCTTGAGCAGCCAACAGTCGAGCTCACCATACTTTCGTTAACTATGTAGGAGCTGAAAGACTATGCAGCAATGCACAAAATAAGGTTCGTGTCTTTTTTTTCCTATCCGAGCAAAGATTTGGGGCTGGCCATTACCGCTCCTGGAACAAGCAAAGTTAGTTGTTTTTAAAGTTTGCTCTTCGCTCTTCTTTGCTAAGCTAAGCATTGCTAGCGCGCTTGGCTACATGCCACTCGAGGCAGTATCTTTAAAATTAAGCCTGTGGATTTAAAAGGTATAAGAAAAATTAGTCTTACGCCGGAAGCCAAATTTTATAAAGCCTTTGGCACGTGTAATAGGCGTCGTATGGTACACGAGGGCTAAAATTGTGGGATCTGATAACCACGATAAAATATCGCCCATTTTGGCTGTTGGCTACAGCTCTGCACGTTCTTCTTACAGTACACATTTTGTAATTTTCAAGCAGTTGGTAGGATAAAAACCTTTCCTTGTGATTTAATAGCCTCTAAAGATGTGGTAGGCGTCGTTATAAAAAGGGCTTCCGGCTTAGAGGAACTTCATTTCGCTTTTGCTTCAGCGATGAGTAAGTTATAATAATGTCTCTCTCTGTCTTCAATATTAATGTGAGTTTTTAAAAAAGCTGCTCCTCACGGTGAACTGCTTGGACAATTGGTTCGAACTCCTCCCCTCCACCTTTTTAGTTCAAATATAAAGTTAAATTAACTTAAACTCTGGGACGCTGCAGGCGCTAGATTGGGCCTTTAAGAACGTAGAAGTTGTAGAGTACACAGGAAAAAAATCTATTAACTATTATTTGGTTGGCGGCATTGCAGGAGGTTGGAGCTTTCATGTTTGTCTTTACCATACAGATACACAGTACTAACAACTTTTTTTTATATTTACAAAAAAGGGATATTAGGGTCTATTGTTCTTGTTATAACCTTCTGCTACTGTAAAAGAAAATTAAAAGACAGCGGAAAAAGAGCAGCATATGTCATTGACGTGTATAACCCGGTTAACGAGGAGGCTAAGCACGCTTACGCTTAACCGTTCAAACTTTCAGATAAGCCTTTAAGAGAAATAAGCTCTCCAGAAAATAGTAGGTTAACCTATTATTGGTTGGGCATATAAGCAATAAAATCAATTATTATAAAAGTGATTATGTTATCTCTAACGCCAGTGGCCCATAGGGCCTATTGCTGAAGGGAGAATAGAGCATAATAGCTTTTACTAAGCTTGAAGGCGGATATTTTCTTAAATGCCGTAAAATAATAAATAGTTTACGAAATAACTTCTAGTTGGAAACCGACGTGTAGGCCTTCATACACTAGTTATTATTAACCCTTGTGTAAACTTGGTTTTTTATGGAGGTTGTCATTTGTTAACTTATCTAGTTTTAGCACCTTAAAAAGCTCGTACAAGTCTTTATGCTAACTACAAATCTTATCTTTTTCGATATTCTTTTTTAAAAATAAAGTAGTTTGAGTACATTTATTAAAGCTAACTACAAAATTGATAATCTTCTGGAGGCCTGTAAGTCTCCCGGCATTAACTGCGCGGAGTTAATTAACTATCTTAAAAATGTACTGCGCTTAAAAAATATTATGATCTTTAAGACTTTTTGAAAACCAAAAGTAAACTTTATTTAACAAATAAAGGCGAAAAAATAATTAACAATATTTTCACTATTTTTATAGTAATCAACACCTTACAGTGCAAAATCACTACTGTTATATTTACAATTTAAAAGTTGAAGAGTATAATTTACCAAAAAGTTTGGTTTAAAAGTTTATTATAGTAATTACAATAGCCCTACAAGAGTCCTTTACTAAATGTTAAAACTTAATATACCCACTAACGGTATCTGCAAGACCAGGAGCAGACTCAAGAAACAAAAAGTGACAGAAAAAGCTTGTTTTATTGTACACGTCCATGAAAATATTAATTAAAAATATAAAAATTGTTACAAAGGTGTGCCCAAACGAATAACCAAGTATACGTACGTAATTCAAATTTCCACTCCCATTCGCAAAGCTCCGAACTAGTTATTCTAAAGACCAAGTAAGTGAAGGTTAGCTTTACCAATTAGTTAAGACAGAGTTTTAAAGAAACAATCAAAGTGATAATTATCAGCTTTATATCTCAACTCCTTTGGTTCACTTGTATTAAACGTTCAATGTATCGCGGTTGGTTGTCAGTTAGCACACTTATTCATTTCACTATACAGCTAAATTCATTTAGTATGGCGTTCATCCATGCTCACTTTATACTCTCGGCTACTGCTATGCACTCTACTTCGGTGTTGCCTTCTTTCCCGTATTACAACACGTTCAATTATAGTAGTTAGGGTAGGATATCTAATTTTGTCAGGCTCTAATGGTTTAGTTGCGATCAATGGATTTTTTTTGAATAGTCCATAATTGTATTTGCGTTCTTAGCACGTAGCAGATACTGTAGGTTTACAATCTAAAGTGAAGATCGGATTCTGTTACCTTCTTTATATTAATGTGCCTCCCACTTACTTCTTCTTTAAGTTCCCTTTGCTTAAAGTTTCTATTTTTTTCAAGGTTTTAGTTGTAACATTACTCTTGCGGAGAGCTTAACTTAGTTGTGCCGTAGCTCCAATCATGTTTTAAGTCCTTAGTTGTGTCTTTCCTCTATTTGTTTCTACTACCTTAGCTTTCAAAGAGTTTATGTCGAACTTATGTACCCGTCCTCTTTAGAGTTGCAGTTAATTTCGACAGTTTCAATTGTGGTCGTAGACTATCTTTAGAGACTCTTACGCTCTTGGGACCGTAACAGTTAGCCTTTTGTTCGTTTAATTAGCGTAACAGCGTTTTCGCGGCTTCCTAGTTTTGGGTTATATAAGAATTTAAGAGTAGAGCTAGCTTATTTACTGCTAACTGAATATCAAATCTCGAGCAATTTGCGAGGTACTACAAGGGTCATAATTACGTCCTTGTTATGCAGTCTTTAAAAATCCGCTCAATCTGGCAGCATCGTAATAACTTTCAATTTAGCTTGACCTTACTAGATTGACCCGTAAAACCTTAAAATTCTAATTTGAGGGATTAAATATTGTTAACGCCCTCAGTGCTATGTTTAAATAAAAGCTTATTTAGTTGTAATAAGCAAGCAATAAATTATTTTTCTTCTTCTTTTGTAGGTATATAAATATATGTCTTCCTGTCGGACGTTACGGGTTTTGCTATATTCCTTATAATAAAGCGCTAGCTTTACGTATACCTTTCTGTTATTCTCCATGGTTGCTCTGCGAATTTAGCTTTTTTCCTTGGCTACGATTTTCCTCTTAACTCTATTTCTACGGCCTTAGTATTTTTGTTTAGTTTCCTTTCCTACAATCTAGTTCTACGTTCGTTGCTACCTGGCGTAATGGTAGTACCGTTCACCTTTACATTTTCAACTTTCTATAATTTTATTATTTCAAGCACACATTATCGGGCTTTTTATCTTCATAGAAAATTACAACCTGCAGGGTTATATTCATAGAACAGTTCACTATTATAACTAATTTCATGTAGTAATTGGTAAAAAAGTTATGATTAAATTTCCCTTGAGAAATTTCCATTCTCCTGGTCATATACTTAACTTGCATCCTTTGTAATTAAAAACACCCCCAACGCCCCACACTAAGTTTATTAAAGGCATGTCAAGTTAAACCCCTTTCCTCCTTTTTGTACATGTTATAGCAGTTACGGCTTCGAAGGCGCTAATTGTGGCTAAGTAAAATATATACTCCAGTCTGCTTAGTCTGCCTCAGTTTTTAAATTTCGGATAAAAGTATAATTCATCTTTTGTGCTCAATCGCTATTAAAACTTTTAAAAAAGAAAGTAACAACTAATGTACTTCAAAAAAGGTCTAAGCTATTAATTCGTCTAACAAAACTACTTAATTCCACTGACGGTAACCGAAAACGCAAGAACAAGGTACAAGAGACCAATAAACGGGAAGGGAGAGGTTATCGCTATATTGTAGACATATATGAAAATAATTGTCTAAGATAGTAAAATCCAATGAAAAATTCATATTGGACGCAGCGTTTTTTCATAATGACTAACATATGGCGTAGAATTTTATTACCAAATTCTAATTGAAAATTATAAAATTAAAAGAAGAATTCTTTTTGAGGGGTATTTAAAATTCGTTCGCAAGCTTGCCGAATATGAAAAATTCACTTAGTGTAATTACACATTTTTATGTAAGTTTAATTAATGTATTTTGTATTTGTTATTAGTCTACACGTATATAGCATGCTACATGCCTTACTCTTTCGAATTTTTAGCATATTTACCCTTTATTTAGCGTTTCTCATGTTAGTTTTCATTAAAATACTGGACATTTTATGTGTTTATTAAAAATTAAAAGCTCTTTTAGGCTTTATAAACATATGGCTTTGTTAGAAGGTATTTATTATTTATGTTTAGTAATATTTATTGGTACTACATGATACGTAAAAAGGCACTGGTTACTTTAAACTCTAAATTTTATTGGTTTTTATATTGGGATTGAATTTTTTGTTAGCATTTTAGCAAAAGTCATTTAGAAAAACTAACGAGTGAAACTTATAATAAAAAGGGTTCAGTCGTATTCAGTAAGGTCAATGGACGTTTATACGTTATTCGATTTCACGATCTAAATTTCAACTTTGATAACTTTGACTCTTGTCAGTATTAATAACATTCACAATTAACTGTATCTATAATTAATTAACTTTGTTGAGAAACTAAAAGTTATCTGTCAATATTATATTTTAAAATCGTATAAAGGCTTATAACTCAACAGTAGATTGGTAAAAAGGTCCATGTCCAATAAAAAGTAATACGGCCAACATTGAAATTTGTCCCTAAGATATTTTTTTTTAATTAATATAATTAAGAGACTTACTTGTAAAACTACGTCTCTTTCTCTATAATAATCGTTAAAAATATGTCATAATACCTATTATTAATACTATTACTCTTGAATGTTATTACTTTTTTTATCAAAATTATTATCTAATATAATAGGAAGGTATCTCGGCCGTCTGTATTTGTGGAGTGGGAAGAATTATAATTTATAAAAGTAGCTAGTAATCCAATACTATGTTCTTTAAATGTTTTCATGCACTCCTCGTCTAAACGTTTAGTCTACTAAAAAATAGTTAAAGTTCGCGGTCACCACGTAATAGGAAAAGTCATTTATATCGAGGGGCTCCTGGGCTCTTCTTAAAAAGTTCTTTTGTATTATTTGCAACCTATGTAAGGTCAAGGAGTGAGCCGAAACTACTGATGCCTAAACTATTATTGGTCTAAAAATAGGTTAGATAATTAATTTTATATCAAGGTTAAGGATACTATTTTGCATATTAGCAGATATGAAGCGTGCGTCTTATTTTTAACTTTTTTTAACCAGATAGTAAATGTGGGCCTTCCAATAAAATTTTTTATTTTTAATGGTACCGAGGTATTGGATAAATTCATGGAAAGGGTGATCTAACAAAGAGATAAATCTTTTAGTACCCTTTCTTTTCGTTTATCTAGAGAAAGTGCGACTTAACTCTTTAAAGGATTAATGGTTACTTTCTATATTAATAACCAATCTTCAAATAAATTAATGAAGGAGTGCACAAATTTAAATTCAAGAAGCCAACATCTTGAAGCTGCTGTAAATAACAGGGTCCTCAGAATACAATGCCAATAAAGTTTAAGCGGGAGAAGAAGATATATTAGGCACGTATAAGGAGGGCAAAATAGGTGAAATAAAAATTACTTAAGTAGTTTGGAATCCCACTATTCTTATTTACAAGGGCCATAAAATATCTACTGCCAAGGTATGACTATATTTCGTTGCACACGTTGAAAATGCACACTTGATCGTTTTATATCTAACATTTCTAAAAAAAACCCAAACATAAGGTTTTCTGTAGTAAAAAGCATATATCGTGTTTTTCACCAATCTTAAAATTTGTTAAGTTGCAGAATGACTTCTAATAAGATCAAACTGAAAAGTTAAAATAAGGTTTTTATCGTCAACAACTTTTTAAAAATTTTTAAGAAGCACAGTCTCTGCGACTTATTCTAAGCAGGAAAGTAAGTTTATCGGGAGATTCTCCTTAGCTTAGTTGCGTGGGCAAGATTATTTCGGTTTAAAAACAACTTCAGCACTTCCACTTTAATTAATTAGTAACACTGGGTGATAATAGACTGAAAGTGCTCTATAAGGTAATAGATGGCGGTGATAGAAAGATTTATAATTTATTTTTGATATTTAGTCAAGATCTACTCTTTTCTTACGTCAAGTTTTGTCAATAATATTTTGGATCTCATTTTTATTCATGCAGGCCTACAAATGAGTGATGGGTCCGCAAAGCGGTTTGAAAAAATAATTTGCTCTTGTATGTGTATTCCGTGTTCTCTGTCCGATATGTTAATAAATCGATTTCTTATCAGCACGCGGTTATGAACTGTCGCCACTTTATGTAATGTACCAATGACTACCAACCACCAAATTTTAGCGTTTATCGGAGCACGTGGAAATAACAAAACCAATTATGTATCAATTATTATGTAAAGGGTAAAAATAGTATTTTCGGGAAGATTCTAAACTGCGCCATTATATATATAGCTATTTTTAATAAGGAAGAAAAGACTGCGAAAACTGATCGGCAACAGCAACCACCACAGCCGACATTAGAGCAGCTGTTGGCAATTATAACGACAAATTTATCCAGCATGCTTGAAACTGTGAAAGGACTAGAATCTGCTTGCAACGGTTTCTAAACCAAAGACGCGTCGCCTATATTCGACTACTATTCTGGAATCCGAAAGGTGTTCAGAAAAAGAAGTATGAGCTCCAGGAGCTGTTACAACGTGAAAGAATTGTTGTGTGCGCCATCAACGAGAGACGAACCTCCTCCCTACCGTCGCATTTAACCTGCGCAACGTTGTTACGTACCGCCAAGACCAGATCGATGTACGCGGTGGGGGCGTAGCTGTCTTGGTGAAACGGAGCATTCAACATCACTCGATAACTCTGCAACCTCTACAAAGCCTCGAGGCTGTGGGACTTCCCCTTTGTATGGCCCACCAGGGGCCCGTGTCTGTGATTGCTACCTACAAATTCCCTTGGGGGCTACTATCGCCCTCCGATTTGGTCGCCATCTTTGCGAGTGACTAACTATTTTGTGCGGGGGACTCAATTGCAAGCACCTTTCATGGAACAGCCGAGTCTATAATTGGGAGGGATGGCCCCATTCTTAAAGCCTATGCTGATGAGCACGGGCATGCATATTAGGCCCCCAAACAACCAAAAACACTTGGCGGCTACAGGCACCATGGACGTACTGGACATTGCCATACTAAAAGATATACGAGGTCTCACAACCGCAATTGAAGCGCTCCACCAGCTGTCTTCCGGTCACCTTCGAATTATTCTCGAATTAGGCGACGAGAAGGACACAGCGAAGACTACCACCCGATTTTTTAGCAACAGGGAAAAACATGCTGAGTTTTTATAAACCACTCTCCCGCCGTGTCCGTCACTACCGTCTACATCTGCCCTGCTGGACGATGCGGTCGCCTTATTCGAAAGCGCACTGAACATAGCTCGCACTACTGCCACGACAACTCGTGAAGTAACGCACCGACCCGTTTGCCTGCCTGACGAACTAAAGGCATTTATCTGCCAAACGTCGACGTTTTATCCGAGTGGCCATGTTGTCTCAGAGCGCCCAAGACAAACTTGCGTTAATCGGCTGCGCGCAGGTGCACAAGAAAAATGCTAATGGTGCACTTTAACATTAAATTGGAGGGTCAAGCAGCACCATATATCCGAATCAGGCAACAGCAACCGCCTCTTCCTCCTTTTAGAAATTTGCCAAAAAGATCTAATATCAGGGACTTGCACCACTACCGCCTCTTCGTGAAGGTGTTATAGTAGCCGAGAGTGATGAAGACAAACCTACATTTTTTGCTGATCTCCTTGCTACCCAAAACGTGCCAGCTGCCCACTTAACTGCCAATGATGTGCACTCTCAGTTGAGCTTACCTCTTCCCGATGTCCACGAACCACTTGAGATAGTTAACCCCTTATAGGTTACTGGTTGCTATGTTTACCACATGACGCCTAGGTCCCATTTGCAAGGGTAGTTCTATGGAACCTGACCCCAGACGAGAGGCTCTGTCTCTGAATCGATCTCTGGTACGTTTGAGTACCATGTTCTAACGAATTAGACAGCATTCAACAAAACTTAAAAAAGTGGTAAATTTAGTCACCAGTGAACGTAAAACAAATCTATTTTTTAAGCCTTAGGGTTTTACCCGTTAAGGGTTAATGTTTTTAATGAGGTTCAAGTGATTGTCGAAACGCTACCCAAATGAAAAGCGCCTGCCCCCTACGGCATCACTGATAAGATGCTATAGAATTTGCCGTTAACAGGGATGCGTTATCTGTACCTCCTAGTAAAATCTGCGATGTTCCCTGGTACCCTTTCGATCCGATGGGAGACGGCGACGGTTGTGGTTCTACCAAAGACACTTAAACCCGAATCAGCAACTAGCAAGTACAGATCCATCAGCCTCCTCTCAGCGGTGGGGAAAGTGGGTGACGCCGTTTTACTGCGCTGTCTAAAAGAGGTCGCTGAAGCTTGGGACGCCTTGCCAGAGTGTCAATTTGGATTTCAGCAAGGGCACTCAACACCCCAGCAGCCCCTCCGCTTAACTGAATGGACCACACATGCGGTTTTTTTTTTTTTTTTTTTTTTATATTAACTTTAAGAAGGAAACAGGCGCTGTCCTTGACGTTGAAAAAGCATTTAGTCAAGTTTGGCATGAAGGTCTACTGCAAAAACTGCGCTCGTTATCCGTTCCTTATGGCCTTTACAACGTGCTGAATTTATATCTCAATAGCCGTGTCTTCAGCGTTCGCGTGGGAGATACACAGTCGCCGCTGCGATCTCTGTCCGCATGGGCCCCCCAGGAATCCCTTCTTTCGCCCCTTTTACCTGCAGTTTCTATAAGCGAAGTTCCCTTGCCATTAAACCCACACTCTACGCCGATTATACGGCCATTTACCATCGTCGAAGTCCTCCGTCTTGCTATGCAAGCATCTACAGCGCTATCTTGATGCCCATACTGACTGGAGCCGTAATAGGAAAGTTGCTATAAATGCGATGAAGAGCAAAACGCTTTTAGTAACTAATCAACGCGTCCCCCTGTTGGCATTCTTAACCTTTGATGGCGTGAAGGTTCAGTGGTATTCTGGAGCGAAATACTTGGGAGTCATCATTGACAACAAACTTTCCTAGAAGCCGCACGTGGACTATCTAGTGGCGAAGCTCAAGGCAGCAACTAAGGCGCCTTACCCTTTACTATGCGGTAAGAGCAAGAGCTTTTTCTGCGAAAAAAAAACGGCACTTGTATATGTCTTACACCCAACCAATAAAGACAATACGCGTCTGCGGTTTGGACCTACGGTCCCACTGCAATAGCGTCGCAGTTGAAGTGTGACAGAACAAATCGCTGCGCGTGATGATAAAAACGAGCCGTGGTTTGCGCGAAATGAAGCTCTTCACCGGGACCTGCAACTGGGCCCTTTAGACGTCATCTTCCCGCGTAATGCCAATGCCCTTTCCGATAGACTAGCCAGACACACTAAGTTCCTGTTGGTGAGTAAACCTTATTAACGCGCCGTGGGGCGGAGTATTTGTCATCACCGCCCACGTGACGCCTTCTCAATTAAAAGCTATTTTGTAACTCGCGCCCACTCCTGATTGAGAGCTCGAGTCTTCGAAGTTTTTTGATAGATCGAGCACCAGGAACTGTATCATTTATAAACAGATAAATAATTCAACCCCTATTTTATTATTTGCTGGTGCGCTTATAGAAGTTCCTTATCCTCTAACTAGTAGCAGTACTTAACCGAAAAAAAACTGATTTTGAAAAGTACGCAAAGCAACCTCTTTTTAAAGCTTTTAACTAATACTCACTTAAGCAGTGAAGCTATACTCGTTTTAAGGCAAAAAGTAAGGAATACTGAAAAAGTTATCTCTTCTTTAAATGTAAATAACTTTACTGGAAGTCTACAGTGGTATATTAGTAATACTGAAAATAGAATGTACGTTTCAACGCACTTACGCAAAAATGTTCCACTGAACTATTTTTCAATTCTGACAGAAACTACAATTAAAGAAAGATAAACCTAATATGTAAACTATATTCAACGGGATATTCTTTACTTTAATACTACACCTAAGAGCATTATAGTTAATTATATAAATGTTTGCAGATACTTCCTACCAGAATATTTTAAAAATTGAAGTTGTAATCTAGAAGCCTCTGGTATAACAGAGTTAGTAAACCTAGCAAAATATATATTCTTCTAATAAATAAATAAACTACTTGTTATGTTTGCTATTAAGGAGGTTTGTTGACATAAGTGAATTAAATAAATTTTGGTATTGCTTTACTATATAACGTTTATAGATTTAGCTCTTCTATAGTCGTTATTTTTGTGAAAGTTCGGGAGGAGAACAGTCTTTAAAATTTTTTAGAAGTCCATTTGTTATATTAGTTTAATATAAAGAGCCTATAATATAGTCTTTTTAATAAATTTTAGAATTAAAGTGGAGAAAATAGTGTGATAAGCCGAGTTTTTGGATGAAACTAATTATTTATAGTTCATATCCCTAAAGAAGGGTAGTTTCAACTTTGAGTGGACAGCAAAGAATATGTTTTTTTACACTATACTTCTTTGGGTGCTAAATATCTTTCTTTTATAAGTTCCACCAAATATTTTTTAACATAAAATTTTATTTTGTATCTAGAACCATGTACAAAAAGTAGGCAGCTTAACGGTTACTTTATTTTATAAACACGTGTTGATTTACTTCATAAAGAAAATTATGAACTTTCTAATAAAGTATTTGAGTTAAACGTAAAAAAGAAGCTCGGTCATTAACTCCGAGGAATGTATGAGCGCCCACTTGCACGCAAATCGAGTCTAAGCGGTATCAGTTTAGCTTACCTTTCACTGACTATTATAAAAAAGAAGGTCGGCTAAAATATGTCGAGATTAACCGCAAGCCCACAGCCGGGTGCAATTAACCCGTTATAAGGGTTCTTTCAACAAAATAAACCTTATTTATTCAAACTTCAAAAATAAAAAACTAGGTCTGCAAATAATTTTAATATGCAGTTTGTATAATATTGACTTCTCTTTAAAAAAAATTAAAATTTGCGTGGTTAATAAGCAATTCCTTAGAAGCAAAGATTGAAAATATAATTAATAACTTTTACACGTTTTAAAAGAAGAAACTTGGAAATTACAACCCACTTATGGTTGCTACTTAAAATCGTGGTATATGAAATATATAGATTTATCATTGTTCTTATGAAAGATGAAAATATCTAAAAACCGTTTAGTTTTGCTTCCTTATTTCTAAGCTTAAAGACCCCTTTAACATTCTTTGTAAAACGTGCGCCATAATAGGCTAGGTATAAACCGCTACTGAGAGTCACCAGGTGGTAATCCCAAGAAGGCAGCTAAGAGCTCGTAGGTTGTTTGTATATAATCCTGTGCCATTTATAATCTGCCTATTGGTTCATACAAAGTCCAAGAATCATTTTAAAAGGTAATAGAAAATTATGTTCCTCTGAGTAACCTAAAAGAATATCTTACAATAAGGATCTTAATAAACACAATTAGTAATAATATTATAATTAGAACTTTTTATTACTTCATTATGCTTCTAGATTATAACTAGAGCTTATCCATATGAAATTGGTAGCCTTCCAAAGAAAAAGCTAATTAGCAGATAATTAATAAAGTTAAAAGTTAAAGGAGAATCTATCCCCAGAGATCGCACTGATACTTCCAAAAAAAAGCAACTAATAATAAACGGTCGACAGTTAACAGAGTTGTGTTAATTAGTGCTTAAAATCTTATTAGAAAAAAAATTTTATAATTAAAGTAATAACGCTTTTTTTTAAGTAATAAAAATAGTTAAGCGAGTATATCATTTGTCTGCACAGCTCTATCTGAGCTTACGGAGTAATTCCATAAACAAGTAATACTAAGTTCTAAAACTTAGCGTAAGAAAAAAAATAAGAACCCATACTTATAGATAAACTAATCGCTTTATTAGGCGAATAAGTCATAATTAATTAAATTATTCATGAACCTATTCCCCACAAATAGCGCATAAGAACCTTCATTGTCACCTTTACTTTTATTGAAACTTTTAAAGGTTTATCTTTATAAAGGTCAAGATGATATATTGAATTATTTACGAAGCAGCATACCTTTCCTAATAAGCATAAAAGGTTTATCATTAATTATCTCATTCTCTTCCTTGCCTGGTAAACAAATTTTCTTTTAGCTTTTAGATATAAAGTTATTTTATTATCACATAATAACACCTTTGACTATTTTTGTAGCCTTTTTGCCTTTACCTTTTTCGGTTTTAAGCCTTTCTCCTATAAAATGTGTTACAAACTTTTTAACAAACGAACTAAGATATTCACAAATTTCATTCATGTAAACAAATTGAATGATACAGAAGTACCTCCTTTGCCTTTGATCTTTACAATATAATTTAAGTCTCCCTGTTAAATACAAATTATTGGTCACCCAGAGTTAATATTAGTTTAACTGGTTTGAAAATGAAAAAGTACACATCATCTAACTACTCCTTTCAAATCAGTAATAATGAAACCAAGAGAGCTAATCTCAAGGTTAGTTAATTTAGGACAGATTATCTAGGAATTTCGTGGAAAAAACATATAAAGTAAATGGAGTGTTTAAAAAAACAACAGTTTTGTGTAATTTATGAAAAGTATTTGGGCGTAGGGAATAAGTTTTATGCATACATTTTACACTACCATTTAGAACTTCAAGGAAACTTTTGGTTCTATTAAACTTTAAAGATGTATTAGAGACAGTTAGTTGTCTTCAGAATATATTTTATTTCGCTTTCTTTGTTAATTAACATTTTATAATCTTTACGCAAAATAGGATAGTGATTACAAGGGCAGTTTCATGACTTTTAGTCCATAATAACTTTGATGATAAAAGTACTATGAACGCAGTAAAACATTAAATCGCTGCACCCATACTGTAGTTCACTAGGCACTCTCAATTTCCAGCTTATATATAGTTAATATTATTCAGCATTTGCGACAACTGTAGCTTTTTTAAAAATTGTATAAAAAAGAGTAATTTATTTTTAAAATATCTGAGAGTTGACAGTACGCATACTTCAAAAAGATCCAGTCAAACTTTTTTATATATTGATCGGTTACTTTATTAAGTTGCCTTATAGGTTGTTTTCAACGTCTGACTTATTGCAACTTACATATTATATTTATTGGTAATCTTCAATCACCCAAAAGGTATTGATTGTTAGGAGTAGATACCTTTGTATATGGTTTCCCGTCCTCTTGGGTAGGGCGTCCATTTTTTTGGTGTGATAAGAAATCTTACAAATTAAGATTTTAATAATCTACCTAAATCTCTTACATTACCTACTTTTAAGTGTTTTATAAATTACCTAATAATAAAATTTAAAATTTAAACCAAGATAATCGCGCGTGCACTTTAAATTAACAATTAAATAGGTTAAACTACCAAAGTTTAAAAAATATACACTATTTAGGAAATAAGTTAAAAAAAAAAAAAAGTAATAAACGCTTCTAATAATATCTACTATTAAATGAGTCCAAAATGTTAGAGTAGGTACATTTTCTTGCAAACAGCTTAACATTTTGTTTATTCAAATTTAACTGGTTCAAATCGATACGATCGCCTTTTAATCTAAAACCCATTTTATTAACAATTAAAAATTAAGGCGCAGTCTCAACTTGTAGTTATTACACCTTTTTTAATATAAAACAGGTTTATGTTTGTAATTATATTGCTTTTTATTGAAATTTATTTATACTTTTGTTATTGCATTAACATGACTTTTGTAATACTTAAAATCACTTTAAACCTTATAAAATTTAATATTGCTAAGATACCTTGTGCTAAACAACAAAGTTTAAATAAATATTAAGTTTATCATTAATGTTCGTAGTTGATTCTGTACCAACCTTACTTTCGCTTTACTAATTTTTTTTGTTATTCTATGCAAAAAACCTTCTCCGGGAAAGCGACTAAAGATACGGGTATCCAAGGCCCCCTGAAGGCCAACCAGCAAAAAAAAAATGCTTGCAAACCCCTCCAGTCTATGAGCTCCCTCCCAGTGGGAAAAAGCGTTATCCTAGTGTTCATTCTGACGCTGGCTTATATGGCGAACGCTACACGTAGTAACCCTTTTAATAAAAATTTTTCAGTACCTTGGTTTGTTCCTTGAAAAAGTCATAATTTAAGTTTTTAAGACATGCCAAAACACTTTTTTTTTTTAATTTTAAAATACCGTTTTTGAAGAGAGCAAGTCAAGAAAGTGAGAAGTCAAATGTTTTTCCAGTGTAAACATAAATAAAGCAAGAGAGTGTGTGAAAGTATGACCTTTCAAATTATATTCATAGTATATATATTCACCACAGGCGTCAATTAATAATAATAATATTAAATAGAGGCATTCATTTAGAACCCTTAATTACGCATATAACCATTTTAAATAACTACCTGTGGACCCGAGCACTTCAAGTTATTAGTATTTTTTCGGCCATACGACGCACGAGGCACCGGTTAATTGGTTTCAGGTGAGCGCCATTTCTGGAGTTGCCTAGTTAAGATGTTTTTTTTTTACGTCGAAAACTTTGTAGCAAAGGTAGAGATATAATAAAAGCGTTTGTGTCTGTGTGAAACCTTCGTTTTTGGGCTTGATAACTGTGATATTTGATGAGCGTTAGCATGGTTTATACGGTTGACTTCACAGAAAACTAGATTGAAAAACTTTAATTGTAACTTGTGTTCATAACGTCTAGGCTATGATACTTTTTTTACTAACTCCCTACTTACGTATAGGTTTGTTCCTTCTTGTGAATTCTTCTGCTGTAATTGCTTTATTATTAACTTTAAAGGGATTGTTGAATCTGGCTTTGTTTATTTTAAGTTCCTTCTCAAAAATTCGCAAGTAAACATATATTTTGGAAAACTTTTAAAGCTTATTATTCATAAACTTAACAAATTTTCTATTTTTTTAACATAGCTATTATGTTGCAGTAGGATTTTTTTATAATATAAAATATGTCAAAACAGCAATATGTTAATAAGCAAATTCAGAACATGGTCTCCTTTATGGAGCAAGAAGCCGCCGAGAAAGTACCGTTTAAATTAATTATACGACTTCACCATATAAATATAATGCTGGGATAGGCAAATGAAATATTGATAAAAGCCGAAGAAGAATTTCTTCAAGAAAAAGGTTTTTAACTAAGTCCTTGTTTATGTCTAGAAATATATTCATTTGTTTTATTGTTTTTTGTTCCTGTTTTTTTAGATATTTTAAGATCATTTTTTATCTTGTCTTTAAAAATCTAATTGATATTTTTATATTAAATTATTGGTTTTACATAAAAAAGTTGTGAACTTTTACTTAAATCTATAACTGTTATAATATACATATAATGCATCTCTATGCTGGGGTTCTATTTTGTAAGTTGTATGTTCTGTATATATCTTAACAAGCTTTTTATTATCACTGAGTCCTTCACTAAAATAAACTTTGAAGACCTTAATTGATTTTTTTAAAGATCGCATCTTACAAGAGGAGAAGACTAAAATTCGAGAACATTATGATAAACGCATTAAACAAGTGGAACTTCAGAGAAAAATGTTATTATATTTTTGTAGCGTAGTAACACTGAGGAAATGTAGTCGTTTAATTAGTTTGTACTCAAATGAAGTTAATCAAAATCGACTCCGCTTGCTGGAAGTTCAAAATAAATACGTCAATGACGTCATCTCTGAAGCTAAAGCCGAGCTGGTGAAATTATTCTCGGATCAGGAAAAGTATAAAAGTTTCTTAGAAAAATTAATTTTAGAGGTTCGCTCCTTTTGGTAATTTACTACTTTTTATTTTTTTAACGTGTAAACTGCGTCACTTTAAAGGGAATGCTAACACTTTTGGAGCCTACTGTTACTATTCAGTGCCGCCGGTGCGACGTCGCTCTTGCAGAGTGCGCATTGAGAGCAGCTGAAGACGAGTTTTCCTGCGTTGTTTCGGGTGGGGCGCACTTATATATAACCATCATAAAGGGTCACGTGACTCCTCGTGTTGTAGGCAGAAGCTGCAGCGGCTCTGTCGGTAGCAGTTATTTGCCGGTGGCCTGTGCCGGCGGGATCCTTGTCTGTACACCGGATGGGCGGATCACATGTGACCAAACTGTGGACAAGCGGCTGAACAGCATATCTTTTGATGTACTGTTGCTGGCTTTCTTTCTTTTTTGATTACTATCGAGCTATAAAGGAACGTTAAGGATGAGAAAAAAGAGTTGTAGATACCGCTCTTCTTATTGATTATATTTTTTAATGTTGCTTCCAATCCTTTCTTTTCCATAGATGATGCCTAGAATCAGAGAAATACTATTTGGGTCGTCCAAGGACTTCAAGCCACTTTCTTAAACGAGCTTCTGGCTATAAACACACTTTGCCCTATTAAAGTTTTATTGTTTTTCTATTAATACAATAGTTGTGGTGTCGTTATAAGTAAGTTGGCAGGGTACTGCAAATTCTGTGGGGAAAGAGTGTCTTTTGCGTTTTGTGTATTTTTTGTATACGCTCCCGTTCGATCTTCAGAATTGGGAAGGAAGGAATGGTGACCTACATAATTTGTTACTGCGCCCTCTTTGAAACAACAAAATTGTTTAATTTCCCAAGCAATGTTTTACTAAAGCGCTATATTAAGTATCAGGTTGCTGTTGTGATTCTTATTAGCCTGCAATAACACAGACAAGCGGTACAAAAAAGAATTCTTTCAGGCTGTGCCCTTATGGAATTTACACACATTTAAGTGGATAATATGGCTGGCACAAAAAAAACTAGTTACAAGCGTAACATCCAAATTAGACCTTTTTCAGGTCATATATGCCGGAACCGTTGCCCAAGATTCATTGAGATTTAACACATTAGGATGTGCGCAGTAGTGAAACTAATTCAGTAAGTTGTCAAAAAGAGCATGAAGGGAAAAAAAGTACTATAGACTTACCAATACAACTAAGACTATGAGCTGGCGAGCCTATGTCATTCCCCTTACTTTTCCTACTTTTACAAAAAGAAAGTTATAAGCGCCTAGCTTTCTACTGCGTACACGGCCATTGTATTGCTGATTAGTATGAATTTTTGTTAAACTTAAATTTTACCCCATTTTCTTTGTTAAAGCTCCATAAACGAAGAAACTCTAGGTTTAAAGAGCCATACCATACGTATTTTAAACAGCCTCCAAGAGCTCCCACATTTCAACTTTTTTTATATCATAAACTTTAACCATTACCGTTTAGAGCTTTTGAACTAATTTTTTTTTGTTAAAGATTTTCTTATGAAGGGACTAATCTGGTAATAAAGTATTTACTTCCCTCTATAAGAAATAGAACATAATTTATTACTTACGAGCTAACCTTTACAACTTTAAAGATTTTAAGATATTTAGACCTATCAAATAGAAATATATAAAAGTTCTACTTATAAGTTATTATAAATAGGCTCTTCTATTTGAAGTATAAAATCTCTTATCTAGCTTTTGAAATAGTCAGTGTGGATACTCTGTGCAGTAGAAAGGCAGTCTTTTATAAAAGGTGGGATGTTGCTGTAATGAGGGTTGCATAACTGTTTTCTTAAATTGAAATAATAAAAAGTTTTTCATATAGTGTCTGTACGCTATGCGATTTAAGTATTAAGTCCACTTTGTAGTAGGGCACACTGTCAAGGCCCTTTTCGTGATGAAAGTATTGACCATCTTTAGGGGGGGGGAATCAGAAAGGTGCAGTCAATGCAACCCTAGGAAGGGACACCAAACTAGAGGGTTTAACCTTTTAAAAGATAGTGCCGGTTAAACGTTTTCCCTCACCTTTGCGAAGCTCATTCAGAATCATAAGCTTTCTTTTTAGTAAAAGAGATGATAAATAATAATATATAAAACACAAAATTTATACAAACTTTATTTTCCGTATCTAAAATATATGCACTCACAAGGCCTTCACTACGAATACGGCACTGTACCTTATAATTTCTCAAAAGGACTAGAAGTTTTCAAAACCCAGTGTTGTTCTAAATATATTTCAAATTACTTAGGGTCAAGAGTTGCAGGTCTCTGCAATTACTAGCATAATAGCAACGCTCTGCTTATCACCTGTAACTTTCATAACAATCAGATATACGGTTGTGAAAAGATCCTTTTAGAAGCTACGTTATATCAATAATAATTGCACTAGTTAGTACGACTTGGAAATTTTTTGTAAAAATTAATATTAAGAAAAAAATTAATTGGCACAATTATTTAATATATGTTTTTAACCATAAATTTTTTTAATTTACAATTTCTATAGTAGATGAAAAACTCTAGCCAAATGTTATATACAGATAAGATGGTATTATTATATGAAAACGTAAAGACGTTATAGATATAGTAGAAGTATTAACGTAAAAATTTATTTATGGAGGATAAAAATTGGGCTCTAATAATTACAGCCAAAGTAAAGGGTTAATCAACGAAGCCAGTTGCTCGTTGGCCAGCTTTCGAAGATTCCAAATTCAATTTTGGAAACCTATTCAGCTGGTAACGAGTCGGTGGTTTTTTCTCTTCATAGTAGGTCGCCGTCCGCTGTAAATTCAAGAAATTTTATATAGGGAATAAAAAAAGTTAGAACCTGTAACCTAGTAAAACAAAAATAAATGTCTATAGAAAAAAGTGCAGAGAACTTATGCTTATATTTGCAAAATTAGAAAAACATAATTTTTGTAATACGTTATAACCCGGCCTTAAGCCATGAAAATTAAATAAATAAAGAAAAATTTATTGCATATAGCTAAAAAGCATCATAAGCAGAGTGAACAAAGCCTAGGTCGCTAGAAGTAAAGGCTAAATATGTAGAATCAATTAGTTTTTGAGGTTTTTTACTCTTTCTATTTTTTTTCCCATTTTCTTCTGACAATAGACTAGTTATAAGCTTTTTTTCAGTTATACCAGAAAACTGTTTTTTGTGTAAAGGTGGCTGAGTTGGTTTTTTAGTTGTATTACCACTTCCATTAAGCGCAACCGCCGAAGAGGCATCATCACACACACCTTCACTAGTTTGTTTACTAAGATTATACAAGTTATTATATGACTGCATCAATGTAGGAAAATATGATTCTTGAACAATAACAGTTTGCTTATTCTGTTTTTCCAAGATTGATGATAGATTTGTGCTAACTAACGGAGACGCGCTCTGGGAGGATGTGATTGTCGAGGGATCTAAAGGTTTCTGAGTGTTGTAAGGTTGATCGTTAATACTTTGAGTATTTTTAATTTTCGGTGAGACCAGCTGCTGTGCCTTCTTCCTGGCTTCAATAACCTGTAAGGCAAACAATAAGGAGAAGGGGAACAGAAAGGTTGTAACTATAAACTACCTTAGCCTTCCGCAAGCAGAACTCCTTAGCAAAAGCAAAGGCTTCAGCGTCGTTCCCCAAAAGATCTCGGATTGATTCCTTAACCAACATGACGTTCTTCAACTGAAACAAAAAAGCTAAAACAGAAGCCACTTTCAAAAAAAAAAATTAAGTTACTCTTTCGTCTTTTAAAACTACTAATCATGTACCATCAATTTCGCTGGAGCCAAGCTTCGTTAGTTTTTCTTTGCACCATTCCCGAAACTCTTTTTCGCAGGGAAGGCAGCTTTTTTCAGCGGAGGGAAGCGAAACCGTTACAGGAACGACGGAAGCAGAAAGATTATTTGTATTTGTCTGTAAATTTTTCTTTGATTTTGGCTTCTCTACATTATCAGAAACGGTTCTTCGTGACGCTCCTACTTGATTCCAAGGGGACTTTTCAAGAGGGTCCACAGAAGTAACGTCTAAATAAAGTATTCATCCTTAAGTGATAGCTTTATCAAGCTATCCGCCTTAAACTCAAACTAACCGGTAGCTAGCAAAGCCCCCACTGCGTTTTTTGGAGAGGAAGTAGGATGAAGCAGTTTCGTTAGCTGTTTTCCTTGTTCGGGCTCTGGTACTGGCTCAGGGCAAGCTGCCTTTTTGGTTATCTGTTGCCCTCTAAAGAAACGCAGTAATCCTTTAACTAGGACAACTGTAGTTTTTAGTACGCTCAAGAAACCTTTAACCTTTTTTTTCTCTCCAGAACAACTTTGTTCTTCTTTTCTAAACTCTCTGCCCTCAAAAATGGCGTATTCGTATGTGAAGCCGCGTGAGACGCGACCACTAAGTACCACGGAGCAACAGTGCTCGTCTGCGGTTTTTTACTAGCAATTGTAGGTGTTTTGCAATTCTTTGATACCGAGGGGGACTTCTCGGGCTTAGTGGTTTTTTTAGGGCCCTCTGGAAGAGCGGATGGGCCACTGCACTTAGTGGCGTTGGTTGGCAGCGTGCATCCCTTACTACTATTCTCACATTTCTCCTTTTTATCGCCATTTTGGTGTGCAATAATGGGTTGTTCTTGCAGGCCTGCTGTATTTTTAATTTCCTGGTGATTCTTATTTCTTTTGTTTTTCCCCTTATTCTTGGCACTGCGCGTGTTTTCAAGAGGTTCCTGAGAGCCGGTTGGTTGTTCGTGCGAGGAGGGCTGTTCTTGAACAACGGGGGAGCTGCTTATGGATGAGAGGGTACTTGCGTTTGCTTCTTTGGAAGAACATAGGGGCTCCAGTGGCATAAATGACCCAAACGGTGGGTCGGATGTGCCATCTAACTGTGCTTTTAACTGTTTGAGAGCTGACTCCCGTTGTTGAAGTATATCACTCTCCAACGCTGATAAAGAGTGTAGGTAAATGGAATTAATAAAGTACAATTCTAATAAAAGTTACGCTTAAGTTGACGTTGAAAATGCTCTTGTGCTTGCGCCAACAAGTCCCCATGCTGTTCCTGCGGGTAACGCTTAGAAATGGCCCGAAGTTCATCAAGGAAGTGTGTTTTCGCCTGCAAACGCTTCTCTAGGAGCTGGGGGGTGTTCACTGGTGAAAATAAACAGCACAACGAGAGAAAAAACTCACTTGATGCTGGAAATGTGTATTTACTGCGCTCTGCAGCATGCTGGCTCGCTGTTCGGCAGTGGCGGACGACGGAGTGCTCGTCAGCGAATGCAGTTTTGGTCTTAAAGAAAGTTGCTGCAATGCGAGATCCTGTAGCCCTGCCAGTGTAGTCGCGCAGTTAACGTGAGTAAGGGAAAGGATACAGTTGAATAGGAAACCTAAACGCATAATGGTAGTCTCGACTTCCTCCGTGTTAATATAATTTTCTATTATGTTGTTGTTTAGCGGAACACCCAACTCACTACCAAAATGATCGCTCTTCCCGCCAGCTAAGTGGTCGGTAGACAACCAAGTGGATAAGGAAACAGGAGAAGGTGGACAGGCCACACCCTCTAAGTCTTTCTTCTCTGATAAAGTTTCAGAGGAAGTAGCCATTTCGCGATGAGGCGGCGGCAAAAAGAAGAGATCGCCCGACGAGAAGGCTTGACAGTCATTTAATGGAAAGCGCGTGTTATTATCAGAACGCGCAGTACATATAAGAGGATGGGGAGTATCGCTGAAGGGTGTAGGGTTAAGGTTAAAGGAAGACAAGTAGGCGGATTGGGGGGCAACGCGTTCCGAACTAAAAGGACGGCCGCACAAGTTGGGGTGGAGCGTGTCAGAAAACTCATCCTGCGAAGGCCGGCCAGCCAGCTCGGCGGAGTCAGCAAACGGGAGGCCACCGGAACGCTGGATAAGGCCAGCGAGCTGAAGGAAGTCAGAATGTCGCGTGATGTCCCTGACGAGTAGATCCGGGCTCAAAAAGTTAAACCGGTACCAATTTAGCATTTCCGCCGATGTAAATGGTCCTAGTAATTCGTGAGGCAACAATTAAAGGTAAACGACTTAAAAAGAATCACCTTGAATGTCCCCTTTCATGTCCCTGTAAACCCAGCGAGGTTGATGGGGCGCTGTAGACCAAAGAGTGGCATCATTCGCCATATAAATACTACGAAATAAATACAATACAAGAGGCACGGAGAGCTTGCGGGCTGCCCGGGTCATCCACAGGACAAGACTCATCTCGCTTTAGAAGGGGGCGTAGCAACGAGGAGAAGAACGACAGACGTGAGCTGCACTCCTTACCTGCGCAGAGTCAGAAGAGGTTTCGAGGTGCTCGATATGAAGCGGAATAGAGGATTCCACGGGAACATCTTCTACAGTATGCAAATATGGCCGTCTCAGTAAGAAAGCTGGCAAGTTAGAATGGCAGTGGCAAATAATTAACTAAACTACATCCCAAAATATATATAGGGGAAAAATGGTATAATATGTTGAAAAAAGACACTTTCATCCAGGAAAGAAAGCAATAAAAATAAAATTAGAGACTCGAGCGAGACTCCAAAAGATCTGCGCACTCCAACTCCTCCTTCTCAAAATTAAGAGGTCGCGCAAGATCGCTCGTGTTACAACTGCGTTGCTGAAAGGCAGTTGCCATGGTATTAAGGCGCTGCATACGTCCAAAGTAGTTGTGCGATTCAACGGCTACAACAATAAAGTTAAAAATAATGAACAAAAAATTAAAAAAAGATGGAAACTTCGGGTCTTCAGCTGACGTGGAGTCCCACGCGCCCCCCGAGTAGCCACTTTGCTGTTAACATCCTCTGACTTCCTCCCCTGCAGTGCACCAGAAGAGAATAAAGTGAAGTACATAATAACATAAACTAAAACTGGTAATACTGACGATGCAAAAATTAAGTCACAGCTTGAAAGTGGAGGCAAAATTTCGAGGGATAAAAGTGAATCGTGTTCCAGAAGTCCATCTGGGATGGGCGCTAAATAAAAGGTAATTAAAAATGCGCTTTCAAACTTAAGGTAAAGTTACCGTCCGATTTATATAAAGCTAGCAATTCTTCCTTAGAGTATTCAAATCGTGGCTGGAAAGGTTCAGAGGTTTGTTGAAGAAAATAAGGAAGCAAATTGGTAGAAGACGCTTGTTGAACCCCCGAACTCAAAGTTTGAAGACGTTCACTGTAAGGTTTCGACGAATGAGGCCCTCTTGACCTGATAGAGTTATAAATAGACTAAAAATAATGAAATAAAAAATACCACTCAAGTTTAGTTAAAGTGGAAGACATCCGTTCTGCTAACGCTAAAAGACTATAAATGGATAGTAGAAATAGTAAGACAAAAATAATTCAAATTATTTTAAACATTTTATAATAAAATCAACTGATACCTAGAATTCTTTAATACCTTATAGGTTTTATATATATATATATATAACTAACCATAACACAGCAACAATTAGGTAAAAACGGAATAAACCAATATAAATGAGTAACTAATGAGATCAATTTCAAAGCTAAAAAATCCAAATTAAAAATTCTAATTATTCAATTTATACAATCGTTATACTCATAAGCAACAATTAAAAAATGATATGAATTTTATATTATAGAAACTTCTCTATACAGCGCTAACTAGTTAGTAGAACCTCCTAATATAAAAATGTAAGACAACTTGCGGAACTATTAAGACGTTACAGAAACTATTAGGGGGAAGGAGTTGGGCTCATGTGGAAGGGCAGATGACATCACCGAATAGTTGCAAAGTGCTAGCTCCTACACACT
The DNA here is from genome assembly GCF_036711695.1 of Zophobas morio. Taxonomy (NCBI): domain Eukaryota; kingdom Metazoa; phylum Arthropoda; class Insecta; order Coleoptera; family Tenebrionidae; genus Zophobas; species Zophobas morio. Next base: position 221,280 of record NW_026972363.1, read on the forward strand.
TCGTCTACCAAAATTTTCAAAAAGTAGTCTTAAAGGCTGCAGTAGGGTCTCCTCTAAGTTTCATGATAAATTAAAAGAAAATTTGTGTTCCAAGCTCAGATTTAAAATCCTTAGTATCCTTATATTAAAAATCTTGATAAGTTAAGTCTCTTATTCAAAACCTTTTACATTTGCGGATTTCAATCTCCGGGACAAGTTGATTTTATTAATTTTATGTCCACTAAACTTTTGAGACAAGCCCCCAAATATATAGTTTTATTTACCTATTTTTTTTTTAAAGCTTTATTAGCTTATATAATAGCAATATACGAAAAAAATATATCGCTAAAAAACAGGTTTTATGTAATCCTCAGAGCTAATCAAATAGTTGAGAGCAGTTTTAACGCGTTTATAGCAAATAAATTTAAAAGACTACGCAAGAAGAATTGCATGACACACAATTAGCTGGAAGGTTAAAATATATAATTATTTATCAACAAGAGTTTGTGATTTCAGTACGTAAATAGATTATAAATTTTCTTTGAACCTTTAACTGCAAACTTTAGTTGTCATATTTTAATAGTAATTAAAATTTTGCAGAGAAACTTAAGTTGCAAAGTCTAATACGTTAAGGTAGCTTTTACGTTTTTATAAAACTAACTACAGCCCTCTCTGGTTGTAAATATGTTTTAAAGGAGTTTATCTAATAAGAAAAAATGACAAACAAAAAAATAGCACTTGCAAAGAGTTGTTGAATTATGGTTATGATATCAGCTATGCATTAAATGTTATTTAATGCTTATATAAGTTGATCTGTTTTTATCATTGTAATAAACTATATTTTTAAATTAAGATTTAGTAAAGTTTATAGAAGTCGCTGGGTAACTATATTTAAATTATGGTAGTAATGACCAAGAGAAGTTTAAAATAGTATGAAAAAAAAAATTAGACATAACCTATATTATCTTATCCGCATTCATATAAATAATACCATAATCATATTTTGTTATTATGCGTTTAATGTTCTAAAGGTAGCTAATACAACTTGATAAAATGAGTCAACTTAATAATATTTAATAGCGAGGATATTTATTTAACTTAAGGGTTCCCTTTACTCAAATTTTTGTTTCAAGTGAGCTAAAATATAAGGCGATCCTTGAAAACTTCAATTTCAAGTAAGGAGCAGACAAGAGACACTTAGTACCATATTAAATAAAGTATCTGTTAAGAAAGTAATAATATGCCCAAATGCGCACATAAAAACAAATTATTCCGCAAATTAAGATAACTACTACACGGAATTCAAAAAATAATTTCATACTAACGTTGATTTTAAAAACTGATACTAAGTTAAATAATCATATTTATTAATAATAAGATTTCCATGTGCTCGATTGGGCCGTAAAGGAAACACCGAATTTCAAGCTCTCAACAGGTGGTAGCGTACACATTAGCTTTTAGCTTGTGTTAAAGAAACCTAATATATGTGTGTATATATTTAAATTTAATTCCACCACTAACCCATAATATATACTGAGTCCGTTGAGCTGTCACATGCGCCTTAATTAACCTCATTTGTGGGGAATGATTGGTATGCTGAACAAGCCGTTTGGATGGCGTTGGCATTGCGTCGAAAAACGTTCTCATGTGGTTCAATCCGGAGAGTCTTGCTGTAAGCCGTCGCTGCTTGCAGATAAGGACCTTCAAATTCAGCTGACAATCGGTTAAGCCGGGCCACTTTTTGCCGTGGCGGTGTAGTACGCCATGGCCGCAGCGCCCTGAGCAAGGCGTGATGTTAAAAGATTAAATCTAGAGTCTCGGAGAATTGAACCCAATCCTTAAAAGTCCTGGTCTATGTCCTCAGTAACTTCTTTTCGTCGTCCAATTCAAGCAGAACTAGCAGATGATTCGTTGAAATATGAATATTGTAATAACGGCGGTATCTAGTACGTCTGATATCTCGTCTTCGCCATGTTCGTTGTTTAGGTTATTAATACGGCTGTTCCGAGAGGAATGTTTGCAGTTAAGGCCCCCACATACATCAACTGAGGATCAATTTATAAAAAGGGCAATAGATCTGTAGTAAAAAGTGTCCTGCCGGGAAACTAATAAGCTGCGATTATCAACTCGAGCCCCTGGCTGGTAAAGTGGTGTAAAACTCCAACCGCCTTAATGCTTTGCAGGGATGGCAAAGTTACCACACTGTGTTGAATATTTGGTCTAATTAAAAAAGCTGAGCCTCCACAGGCCCTTTAAAAACTGTCCTGGTTGTTCGTCGTAATGTTGCAGAGGCTGAACGGAACGCTAGGAAGAAGATAGCCTCTCTAATAATACACAGCTCAATTCTTTGGTGTTGCATCAATTCCTGAAACTCTTGTTTCCCAATGTAGAATGTTATCTGCGCCCCAGAATAGAAGACGGGCGTGACCAGGTGCTTGGGGCCTAAAAACCATTGCAAACGGAATCCCGACCTTTCACCATATCTAACGTTGTTGACAGGTTTGCCGTCAATATTTAAAGCCGTTGTCTAAGTGTTGGGTGCGGTGGTTGGGGAAATGTCTTTGTGGCCGAGTGAGTGGCATAAGAATTGGTTGGAGTTACATGGAAAGAGGTCTGATTTAAAGGGTGGGTTGGGCAGTTTGGTTAAATAGTGTAGATCTTCGCGGGTAATATTTGCAGCTACGATAGTCGGTAGTGTGCGCTCCGCAGTTAGCACAACTGGCAGGGATTCTAGTGCCCTGTACAGTCAAATGGCCTTCGCCACAGTGAGCGCATCGGGGGGCTGCAGAGCAGAAACTTGCGCTGTGCCCAGAGACCTGGCAGCGTTGGCACTGACCGACCCACTACTTTTTCGAAACTCCTCCACCCTAACCTGAAGATAGAAAATAGTCTAACTCTAACAGCTTTTGTCGATCACACCTCTGCCACTAGCACCATTAGTAAGGTCCCTTCGTGCTTATCGATATTGTTCTCCGTGTGCATCCTTGCTACGCGGAGAGGTGTGTTGCCTTGCCTGTCTAAGTCTCCCTCGTACTGTTTGGGCGTCGATATAGCGATAGCTTACTCGTAGAACAAATTTTAAAGTTATGTCCTCTAGTAGTTGGTAGGTTAAAGGTTGTAGCGCTTCATTACCCATAAACTTAGTGATAGTTCAATTGACGTCTGCTACTGCTAATATACTTTAATTTCCGTTTTTCGCAAAGAAAAAGAGAAGAAATTCTATTATTTCGCTTAAAAAGAGATGCGGCCGTTGAAACCGGATCGGAATTGCTGAAGGTAAATCGAGCATTGGGAGAATTATTATCCCTATCTAAGCCAAGGCTGGCTTCGTGCCCTCTAAAAAGCATATCTGTGTCTTTCCTAATTTTATAGTTACTGTTACTATTATTAAATATAAGATTTTTGGTGGTATTATCAACAATTTTTATTTTTTTATACTATTAAGGTGGTTACAGTCATTAAGGTTATTTGCAGAAGTATCATTACTACAATTTTTACTACTACTACTACTGCTTTTGTTTTCTGTATTATTATTTCTATTGTTTTCACCATTATTAATTTTTTGTTATTAGTGTCGTTATTATTATTTTAGTGCTTTTTTTCAAAGAGTACTTTCTTCACTCTCCTCTAAAAATTACTCATTTCAAGGCACGTTTAGTATTTGAAGAGCACAGTAAGGACCGCTAATATTAATTGTAATAGAAGAAATCCCCACCCTCGGTTCAGCTCGTAGTCTAGTTTCGTACTTAATACGTAACGCATTTTCAAAGTCCTGTAACTTTAATTTCACAGCCGTCAACTCTTTCGAAGCTTCTGAATAATAGCTAATAAATTAGCGTTTGTCCTTAATTCGGCTTTTAGAGGTGGGGAGCCCTTTTTATTAAATATTAAAGAACAAAAACAAGCAGTAATCAAAAAAATATATATTAACGAAGTTAGTTACGAATTTTAGCTAGTATATATATTACATTTATTAATTTGACTAGCCTAGTAGGGCGTGCGTTACCATTTCACCACACCGCAACGCAAGTGACCACTATTAATATAGTAATAATACTAAAAGGGTTTAACATACATATATATATTTATTAATAAAAGTATTTGGTGCTACCTGCCTACAACTCCCTGAGAACTATTAAAAACGGAAACGGCGTAAAGTAAACAAATAGCTCCAGGTGATTCCTAGAACCTCATGTGTAACACGCCCAAAAAATGTAAGAGGCCATTCGGCACTGAAGGTAAAGTTCAAGCACCTCTCAAAGAAGTAAATTTTTAAGTTGAGTCTAGCTTCTCCGTTATTATAAAGCAATTGAAAGTACAGTATTACTTAAGCCCATTAGTGTCTAGAAATTCTAATAGACACATCGTTGCCAAACTTTTGTTTCCATGATTAAAATTCTTCTTTTTAAAAATCTTGCCCTCAGAAGCAATGTTTTATACAATCACCGTAGCGCCTTTGCATTAATAATGTGAAAGTTGGGAAGAAACAGACATAGCTTTACTAAATTTCCTTAAGCTTAGACCCTTATGACACAACTTAGGTGGTAAATGTGTTATACGATAAAAAAGATATTAACCCTAAAGACAATTTGAAGAGGTTTCATTTAGGATTTTTTATAAGTTGTTAATGGCTTTAATTGTCACAAGACGTTCTTTAAACTTTTCCTGTTATTGTGCTAATTAATATGGCGTGCGTCTTTCTACTTTATTAAAAGACATTTTTTCTGAGGATGCCATACCATGTGGTTAACCCTCTTTCAAAGACAAAAGACTACAATACTAGAAATTAGCATGTGAATTTTTTATATTAAGTTCTGATTTGCTGAAAGGATTTGGCTACCGCACTATATCTAATATATATACTAGTAAGAAGCACTCTCTTCCAACAGTACCTATACCCAGTATAGGAGAGCCAGTATAGGAACAGGCACTACGGAAAATGACCCCGAGCCAACCGGGACCGAATGCAACCCCAGGGTAGAACCACCCTAAAGAGTGCGCCCAGCCCACACCATAAGATTTTTTTATATGACTTAGTTTTATTCATTTATAATGTCAAATTATTGATAACTAGATGTGATTTAACTTAATTATTAACTCTATTTACTTTTAAAAGTTTATTATGAGAAGTCATATAGTGTTATGTCAATTTTTTTTTAAAAGCTCAGTAACTTTAAACAGGCTTGGTCACCTTTGGTTAATTTATTAAGCTTCTGCTAATATTTAATTATATATGACTTTTTAATTGTAATTAATTTAAATTTGTTTATTATTTATAGTAATAAACTATAATAGGATTAAATGAAAGTTGAACCTATTTAGGTTCCACAGTTAGGTTTAAGTTAGAAAGTCTACCCTAGTGTGTAAACATTAAATTTAAATAAGTTTAGTTAACGATCACAGAGGTAGGATGTTAACCTTAATGTGTTCTCTAAGGTTGCAAGGAAGATAGCACTTGTGTGAGAACTTTATTAGACTTTTAGGTTTAATTAGCTTTAATAGCTTATCTCATTATTAAAAAGAAATGAAAATAACCGTTCAAGGAGAGGCAGGGCTCGAATTATATATACTGGTAAATAACATTATTATATCAGTCTTACTTCTATACTAGTATACTACTACATAGCTACAAGTACTATAACCTTCAGTCAACTAATGTTAACCAAAGAGTACTAATAGCTAATTTTTAATTTTTATAGAAAATTTTTAAAATTTTTTAAAAATGATTTTTAATTTTTAATGAAATTAAAAATTTTAATAACTTTTATAAATTTCGGAGATACTTGTTCAACTAAATGAAATTATGATGCCACATAATTTATTATTGAAAACTAGCTACATTATGCTTGAACATTAAAACTGTCGTGTTAGTCATGATATATTAATTAGATCATAATTTCTTAACCTGTTTCCCACTCCTAGAGAGTTTTTAAAACGAAGTCCATCAGTGCATGTTTTCATAGAGAAGGAATCAGCATGATGGGGTAAAAACCATCCCAGAGAAAAGAGCACCCATGAACACAAGAAACTGCCAGCTAACCCACATCCTTGGTTGATAGCTTTGAGACCATCTTGTTTCCGTTGAAAACAAATTAAAATTTTTGCAGTTTATAAACTATCCACGTATAATACCAATAAAGTTATAAAATTAGCGAGTAAGCAGTCTTTACATGTTAAGGCCCGTTCAATTAATTTAGCTTACATCTTTTACGATTTCACCTTTATATATTATGACAATCCTTTTCCATACCTTGCTTTAGTAACTATTTAAAAGCTTTAAAGCTAAAATGGTATTAGTATTCTTTTTTTTTTTACTCAACAAGTTAAAAATAGATTTTCATTTGCTTAAACTGTGTAAAATTTTTTACAAATGGACCATTTTCTTCTGAACACTGGTTTATATAAGTTTTTTTGATTAAACGATCTTGAGTTTTTACTTATGAATACCTTGCAGCGGATGATATACTCTTAAAAATAAAAACTTCGAGTTACTTAGAAAACTTTAGCTTGTTTAAAGATAGTGTGGCCATCAATTTTATCTTCTTAATTTATAAAAAACAAAAAAAAAGAGTTAAAATTAGAAAAAGTATTAATATGCCCTTCTTTTTTATTATTAGATGCCTTACAGTTTTAAGTTGCTATATGTGCGCCACTACAAACTTTACTAAATAGATAGCGCCGGCCATGCTAAAACTAAAAAACTAATAATATTGTGTTCTCCTAAAACTCTTCAAGAACAACTATATTTCATATAATAAATGAATCACACCTGCACAAGCGTCATATAAAGATAAAGATCGGCAGCCTCATTTAAATAAAGAAGAATATTACAGAATTGTCTAACGAGTTACAATTCACATGCCACCCCGGCACTAGAGAAAAATACGAAGACACGGAAGGGGCCAATGGCGCCTCTCCTTACCGGAGCCTTGTGTTCTAAAATCCAGAAACAGAAACAAATCAAATTTAAAATAAAAAAGTATTTAAGGAAACCCAAGGCCAGCGCCATCCCCAATTTTGGTTTTTCGTGGAGCCTTCCCGGTGCTCGCTTCTCGCTTTTCCTGTGCTATAGTTGTGTCGTCTGAAGGCGTGTGCTACGGCTTTTCACTCTGTTTAAAAATGTCCTTTTTTTAATACTTATTTGGTCACTCAAACTTTCCTATAATTTAAAACAAGTTAATGTCTTACAATCCCTACGCTGCTCTTGCAGAGAATAGTTCTGTTTTAAAGGCCCCTTCTCCAGTTGTGTCTGCAAAGCATAATACTGCTAGCAAAGTTAGTCCCGCTTTAAAACAGCAAGCTTCTGCTGTTGAAAAAACTAAACCGGTGACAAGAGCGAATTTTCGTTCTGCTAGGAATATAGCCCCTCAAAACCATTCTACTCTAGAACGACCAGGCGAAAGAAAAAAACCCGTTAATAATAAATTCCAGAAGGGACCTTCAACCTTTAGACATAATAAAAACACTGACAGATTCGCAAACAATATACCACTTCCTAATGAATTGAATGATGCAACAAAACCTTCAGGCAGATTGAGCCCGGAACAACTGGACAAAACTTCGGGTGATGTAATTGGTGATCTTACGGAGGAAGGTTCTTATTATTACAGCTGAAATTTTTTTAAAATAACTTTATTATTCAACAAAGCGCTACGTTCTAAGGAACTAAATAGGCGCCCATACAGGCCCCGCAATCGAGGAGTTGAGGTGAAAGAAAGACATTCAAGAGGAGGCGCGTTTCTCAACTGTTTTTAGCCTATCTTTTAAGTAATTTATGAGTTAGGGCCTGGCACTGGTATGAAAGAGTACGCTAAACGAGGTGGCGCCCGTCGCGGGGATTGGGGTAGGAATGACGATCCGGCCCTTCAGCAAGGAGATAGTCTCAGCCAGCCGGATGCCACCCCCAACGTACCTTCTTTGCCAAGGGGTTTGCCTGAAAGGCCTGCAGAGGCTGAGGGCCAAACGTTAACTTTGGCAGAGTACAAGGCGAAGCTTGCCTCTAGGAAGGTTGCTAAGGGTGCTCCCGGCGTAGGAGAGCTGAACCCGGATACAGAGCCTCAGGCGCTCCAGGGAAGCCCCCAGAGCCAAGCAGACGCAAGCTCCTATACTAAGCAGCGAAAGGAAAGACTCAGAAGGGATCCTAAAAGAGAAAATGTGGAGGCGTCCTTCTCTGTTCGACCCGAAAGCAAGGGGACCCAAGGGAGGCGCCCCCGGGGACCGAGACCTCACCGCAGAGAGTTGAATACCAACAGGCAACTTTTCTTCTCATTATACGCAATAGCGTGAACAGGAATACTTAATTGATTTCACATAGCAGGGTTGTCAGCAAGAGCCCGGAAGCCCCCGACGTGGAGTGCTCTGTTGCCTTCCCTACCCTATAAATCTTGGTGGTGATCTTAGCTTGCACTGTACTCAATAAAAACGTGCTCTACTCTCCTTGAATTGTTCCTGCACCTGCATGACCCCTCTTAGACCCCACTTACAGCACGTGAGCCTCCCACGTTGAGGGCAAAGACGTGAAAAGCTGCTTTGTTTAAGCACGTTGTTATGAGCTTTATTGCGGATGCGCGGGCGCCGTTCACTTCTTTTTCTTCTTTTTCTCGATCTGTTGCTCGGCGTAGTCTCTGACCTTCTCGGAAAACAAGGCCTGCGGCAAGCATGAATAAGGGTGTACGAGGGCAGTTCCCCACAGCGCTCACGTTTAAGTCGTCAATCTTCTCGATCTTGCTGTCGCTCATGGCAATCTGCAGGCTTTGCCTCTTACACTTCTCCACCAGTAGTTCTAGAAGACGCTTCAGGTTGTTAATGGCGTCTAAAGCGTCGGATTGCTCCGTATCCAGGAACTCTGACACCAGTTCGTTGATTTCCGCCAATTGGCTTTCAGCAGCTGCCAAAGTATAATAGACCTTATAGGACAGACAAGGTGGAAGTACGCTGGCACCTTCTTGACGTTTTACGTGATCTTCTTGCTTAGCCTTCAACTCCATTTTATAGAAGTTCAACAGCTTTTCTTGTGCCCGCAGCGCATTACTCAGAGAGGCGTTTTCGTCACTCGCTGTGCAGGAAACACTCCAGCGCAGGGTAGCATATGGATAGGAGCTGGTGGTTACCGTCATAGAGGGCGAGTTCTACGTTCGCTTCCGGCGCCCTTTTGCAGCTCTCCTCTATCAGAGTGTTGACTTTTTCAATGTGCTGCGGAGAAACAAGATACATAATCTCTACAAGGAAAACAGTTAATGATTGCGGGTGCTTACATCGGCGACGTCTCTTGACTTGGTGTTGACCAGGTTGGTAGTGTTGATCAACTTGTCGCTTACTTCGTGGACGCTTAAGTCTTGCTTCTCCAGTTCCCTTTGCAGTTTTGCCTTCTCTTCCTCTGCACCGCCGCAGGAGGGTGGAGTAGAGTAGAGTATTGTGGCTGCAACTCGAGTAAGGGTGAAGGTACCTAATTTACCGAGTTGTCCATTCAGCTGATCCCTCCTGCTAAGCAGCTGCCAGTCACAGCAAAAATTTAAGGGCTGCATGGACGGCGTGCATGTTTATATAAAGTAACTTCGAAGATCTCAAACCACGTCTGCGCACACCTTTCCTGAGCAGCGCACAAGCCTTTCTCTTGCTCTAAAGCTTCGAGTGTTTTTCTGTGGCTGTTGCACTCAGCTTCGCAGTCTGCCAGCTGAAATTAGTTAGTTACCAGAGACACCGTAGAATAGGAGAGAAGACAATGCTTACTTTCACTCTCAAAGCTTGAAAACTTTTTAAAGTTTTGTCCATTTCCTCTTCACTAGGCAGGAACATACCCAGAAAGTTATTGAAAATATTGGCCGTAAATGCCATGTTGACCCTCCAATAATTAAGTACAATCTAACAATATAAAAGAAATTTAGTAAGCACCAGAAAGAAAAAAAATTTACAAGCTTTAACCGATTCCACGGTTGCATATTTGTCCAGCGGAGGATTAGTACTTTTGCAGACGTTCAACAGCGCAGTTGCTCGCTAAAAAGAGTCGAGTTAGTGAGTCAAAGCAGTGACAGTATTAATTGCGTTAACCTCCTCCAGCGTTGTGTGTCCGAGTACATCCATAAACTTCTGCTTGAGCTCGCTGCACACCTTGCAGAGAAGGCACGCCGGTCATATGGTGAAATGCTCGCCAAGTACGGCTACCTGTCCCAAGACATGCACCCACACTTCAACATCCTTGAAATCGACGGAGAAGCGTTTGACCCTCTTCTCTTCTCCCGCCTGTTGCAGCGCGAGTCGGTAAGGATTGAGGAAATAGAAGTCATGCTTCACAAAGTTGTGCCTTTTCTAAGTGGTAGTTGACCCAGCGGAGTACAACGCGCTCCTGATCCAGGCTTAGCAGAACCGTCAAGTCCTCTCCTTTCTTTAAAGAGCGTATCAAAGGAAGGCGTCTGTTTTTATGAGTTAACAGTCAAAATCGAAAATAGGTTTCACCTCACAAAAAAAGGGATTTACTGTAATTCAAAAAAAATAATTCGGCACTAACTCGTTTAGGGAGGCATATCTTAAAAGATGGGCTCTCAAAACTTCCCAAGTATAATCGTGCATCTCTATATGTTCTCCGCTAAGCAATTCAGCTTCGTTGCAAGTTATGGTCGAATTTAAGTTTTTCCTTAAAGCTTTAATAAGGTGTGAACTTCAATAAATAAATAAAAAATTTCTATTAAAAACTTAAATTTATCAACAAAAAATTTTTAAAATTTTATCAACTGTATTTGTATTAAAAACATATAAACAAATAACCAGCGAGAACTAGAGAATGATTTGCTTTTTTCGATTGATCATCGGTGGCGGGAATATTTAATAATTTAGAGTTTAACTTGGCTGTAAATTATATACATATAAAGTTAAGAAAACGAAGACAGATTCTTATAAATGTCAAAGGCCTTCTTATAGTTCAACCTTTGGGAACAGCTTCTAAAAGTCTTCCGCAAAAAATGCCGTCGGTAAGTTTTTCAAATATCTGGCGTTCAAAATGGTCAATTTTAGGTTATAAAATTAATACACAAATAAGTAAGTAAACATACATTCTCTTCAGTGAAAGGTAGATAACCGGAACAGGAAGGAAGAGTCGTCGCAACTTCGTTAAAATATTGGACAAATAGAGAAGTTTCAGCGCTGTTCATTATATAATTCCTTCAGCAAACTATACAACCTTTATAAAATATATTACAAAGTAGCTTCAACAGAAAGTAAAAAAAGAAACTTTTAACTTTCTAATATAACAGTAGGGATGTAAAATATATGTAGTTAGCAGTGCATAAGTCAAAAGAGACCACCACAGCACCAAACACAAACTGTGATTGGTGGTAGCAGTTTATATAGCTGATCTCTATTACAAACCTTACCAGTATTGGTAATAATTGAACACTCGAAGTATGGCATTTTTCTAAATGCAAATCACAATATAATCATTAAACCTTAATTACCTGACTTAACTGCCTTTTAATTAAGGTTCATAATTCAAATTTGAATCAAAAGAATAATAAATGCTTTCAAACGTAAGCTGTATTACCAGTGGGGCGTTTTATCAAAACGGTAAAGAGGCTCTAATGAGTTTAAAGCTTAGACTTTACAAAAACGCTATTTTTTCTTTTTAAATGACAACAGCTACATTTGTATAAAAGGGGTTATATTAAGTACTTTGCTTTTATTTAAAATTAATTTAAAAGTGAATTTAAGCTGGGTCGTTTAAAAGGGGGAGGAACGAACTTAACAAATTTTCTGTATACTTCAGCCTTCAGCCTAAAAATGAGGCCTTGAGTGAACACTAGTGGATACAAACAATTTGGTAATTATCATCTTTACCTATTTTAATATGTAAAAATGCATTTAAATGACGTATGTTCAATAATATTTGCCTTTTGTAGTATGCCAGGAATCAAGATTTATGAGTTCTCACTGTGGTTTTTTGGTTTGTGTATCATTTACTTTATGTACAATGTAATTTTTCTCATAATGCCTTGCCCGGTATGCCAGGAATTTAGTCGTTGGTTAAAATTTTTATATTTCCCATCCTGGCTTCCTCACCGAATTAATCGTGCTATAATTTTCTTTATAAATTTTAAGAATTTGGAACAAGTGACACAAGTTTGAAGGTAGGGGGGGTCTAGATTTAATTACATTCCTCTATTTAATTTTTTATTAGTTTTAACCTATACAATTAAGTTATAAGGATTATAGTAAGTTAAAGTTAATTAGTTTAGTTGACTTTACAAAATAAAACATTAAAATTTTGTTTGACTGAGTTAGGTTACTTATTAAAGGTAAATTTTTTTTAATAACGTTATTAGTAGTATAAGGTATCTTTCAGCAGTTTTCTAAGCAATTTTCTCTATAAATATACACCAGGACTAAGTACTAGAAAATATATACTTTATTTTTACAGGATATTTATAATAATGGTTGATAACGTTAACCGGTTGACATTACTTTTCTAATACATTATGTTAACTTAAAAGCAATACAGGTTCAGGTTCATTGTCTCCTAAGCGCCTATCACACCTAGCTTTGCAGCTCCCGTCTCTTCACGCATACCCATTATTTATTTAATTTCTTGTTAATGATACATCCTACATGAGAGGTGCAGTAGATTCTTATTTGATTAAACCATCTCTTTTACAACAGGTATATTAGTGCATCGTTAGGGGGCGGTAGTTAGTCAGCCCAATAACTCTTGTGATACGCAGATTTTTTTACTATTTATCTACATAGTAAGGATATGTTATGCTTACTTTGAACAAAGAGAGGCGTGTTTTAGTGTTCCAGTTAGTAACTGATTGTGAGGCTTACTTGGCATGTAGTTAGCTTTACCCAAAAACTACGTCAGTTATCAATCGATCTCAAGCTTTTATAAGTATATACTTCACTTTTTTTGCTCTTGGGAGGTGAAAGCGCAGGTTGAAGCATATATGAAAGTCATGTAGATAATTGGTTTTCACGAAGTGATAGCATGCCTCCTTTGCAGCAATAGTAGAAGCCTGCTTAAGCAGCTTTCGCCTTAAACTGAAAAATTCCAGTGTAGTGTTTACAGGATGCGGTTTCATCTTGATCATTATATAAACTTTTGTCAACTGAAAAATAAGTACAAAAATTTTTATGATTTCTAAGGGGAAATTTGATTTGAGCATTTTATACATGCTCAAAAAATTTGGTTTGTTGGTATATAACCACTTTTTCTATGGCATGAAAAAAGGTTTGGGACGGGGGATGATCTCTTAGACTTTATCCACTGTAATTGTGAGGAAAATTATAAATGCAACAAAGAATAATGTAAGCTAGAGTTTATGGTACTAATAATGTACTTAACAGTGCTCTGTCAGAGAGGCTTTAATATTTAATTGCTTATGCCAGCAAGTCCTCAGGAATTTCTTGTTTCAAACATAATTTAATATCTAAATGATGCCTTTAAATGCTAGGCCATTGACCGAAGGGATTTTAGTCAATGTAGTTTACTACCTAATTTTAACTCCTTAATATCTTTTGGATAGTTACGAACTTTTTTATCTTGATAATATGCTTTTATAAGCTACTTTGCCAGAAGCGTACATAGTGAAAAGTAGCCGGTGTGTGTGCCCTCTTATTTCACGAGTCCAACTCCCTTTCCCCTTTCCCGTTCGGGTTTTCACTCGATTGTGTAAAGAAGAGTACTTCAAAGCAATCAATATTTAATTCTCTAAAAATATCGAAAGGGTCTTTTCACAGCAGCGACCCTACATAACCTTTTTACGGGATGAAGGGAAGACATCAGTTTAACCTCATGCAAATCAAGCTGAGGCGGGTTATAAAAGCTAAGTCTTTAAATTTTAAAAGCCGCTCGCATGGTCAGGTAGGTTTCGTTAAAATAAAATGTTAGTTGTCACCGTAGCTCAGCGGGGAGAGCAGTGTCACGCAACTTCAAGGTCGCAGGTTCGATTACCGTCGATGCCAAATCGCATTTTTCTGGTCTGGTGGTTACGTGTACAACTTTTCTACATACAAAAACTAAACTGAAGGCAAAGTGAAACCGTACGGGTATACGACAGTGTGTAGTACTATATGCTTTTGTTGGTGTACAGTATTATGCATTGTTACTATTAGAGTTATTTACTAGTATATTATATACAATGCCAGCGGAGGAGTCGCAGTGTCCATGTGGCAAAACAGTAACGTGTAATTGAATTTTACGAGTCGCTCACCCACCTTCAGGTGTTTTCATTAACGGGGCAGGGTTCACAAATTTACGCTGCACCAATCCGGCAGCTTGTCTTTCTTGTAATGCACGTGGTGGGCGCATTGAAAATTTGTCCTTTGCTACTAACCTCGAGGGTTGCCTCCAAAGTAGCTGCGAGTGGCGTTAGTATCTCGTCTTTGCTGCTAGCGTTGTATTTGGGGTCGAAGAAATTCAGCATACCGAAGCTGGGAGTTGTAGTTTGTAGTTCAGCAGTTAAAAACTTCGACGAGAAATTTCAAGTTCGCCTTTATAAGTAATGATTATATGGGTACGCACCCGCGCTTATACGGTCGGCACTCGACTAATGAGCATCCGCAAGTCATTATAGAAAAAGTTCTAAAATACACCACTAAGTTGCGATTTTTACTGTGAGCTTTTAGCCATTCTTCTATATATAAAGCAATTATTAGGTATCAACTGTAAAGACTGCCCTAATTTTTTAACGCAGCTCGACCAAAGTAAAGTAAAATTACCCAATAGGGAAATCCGCATCAAACTTTAAATAAGCATTTATAGAGGCATAGAGTATTTAAGTAAAATTAAATTTTTTGTTATTATCTATAAACAACTGCTCTTAAGAATTAAAACTTCCAATGCGTATTTCCAGTTAATCTTATAATTTAGCAAATGGCATTTATTTTAACTTCAAAAGGCTAAGTACTAAGTACTTTTAAAATAACTTTTATTATTTTTTATCCTCATATTTATTTTGTTTTAAGACATAGAACTATTTAATTATGGTAAGGGAAGAGAGGGACTTCAGCTTCGCAAACTTTTTACCTAAGTTATTAAGATATCAATTTAAACAAAAATGAAGATATAATTTCATTTAAATTCGGTAAACACTAATCTAAATAAAAGCGAGCTGTATAATCCTGCCAATAACAAAGTTATCGATCCTCGGTCGTTTAAAATTACTCATAACTTCCAAGCCTATAGTAATATATATGAGGACATCATAACGGTAAAACAATTAATATTATAAACTCTATAGTAAAAGAGTTAAAGAGAAAGTGACAAATTATAAATAAAGGTGGTTACATAACTTATAAAAAAAAATATTGTATCCGCCACGCCTCTGTACCCCTTTATATAATAAAACAGGCAGTCCAATATTGTGTGTTTAGTTTTAATGCATAACTTATATACATTATTTTCCGCATAAAATTAATACTTTGAACGCCCCTACATGCAAATCTATATATTTTTTAAGTTATAATTAGCTATTAATATAGGGATATATTAAACAAAAAATATTGTCTTTTGAAAACTAAGAAAGGTTGCTTCATGAAAAGAATTTATACACTTTAAATGAATAAGAAATGTGATGTAGATAAGTTAACAAAATAATAATCTATTTATGTCATCAGCTAACGAGTTTCTAGACTAATAGTGCAACTCTCAAAAAACGTTTTTGGTCACAAACAATACAAAAGATTTTCCAAGACAAACGAGAACTTTCGGGAATTAACGAGGCTCATGCAAAAAAAAGTATATCCATGTGTCTATCATGTGTGTATTTAGGAACCATTTTTTCGAGTACTGGATTGACGGTTTTTTTCAATGGTATTCCCGTGCTAAGCTTTTTCTTTGCTACTCCATTCTCCTTTTCTTTTTTTAACTCTTCGTTATTTTTCGAAAAATTTCTCGTTATAAAATGAAACTTGCCTCTGACTAATTTTTCTGGCTATTAAGACAATTTTATCAATTTTTTTTGTAGGCACAGCTAACTCGTTTTCGTCCTTTGCTTGAAAGAGTGTTAGTTGAAAGGCTAGCTCCAGAAGCCAAAACTAAAGGAGGAGTCATTATTCCCCTTACCGCTCAGTCAAAAGTAATTTTTCCTTTTAGTTATTAGTACTTACCATAACATTATGTTTTATTGTAGGTTAATGAAGGTATAGTTAAAGCTATTGCCAAAGATGTCGATAATGTGGCTGTAGATGATCACGTCTTATTACCAGAATATGGGGGTAAAGATACAACAGTTTAACGTATTTTGCATACTATAATTTATATATAATTATACATCAGGTACATCTCTTTCTTTAGATGACAAAGAATATTATCTTTATAAAAAGTCGGAAATTTTGGGCGTTGTTGAGAAGTCTTAAAGTAATGTAAATCATTGGTTGTAATAAAGATTAAAGTTAAGTTCTATCTTGCTATATCTTTGAAGAAGTAACTGTGTGGGTTTAAATAGTACAAGCGTATATTATTAGTTACTTAACACATTTAAGAATTTTATATGGAAGCTAGTTAACCCCTACTAAAAAATCGGTGGCATCTAGTATTCTTTTACGTTTTTCTTTCTTCAGGCACGAGCGGAATAGTTAGTACAGGCACTTGCTAAAGGATTTTTCTTTTTAACTACTTTATTTTTACTGTGAAGGATGATAAAAGATCACCTGAAAATTAATCTAGGACCACAAGTATTATCTAGATAATTTGACCTAATGTAGTTAAATATTCCAAGTTAGCAAAGCTACGGGGTTTTTGCGAAGTTTCATAAATTCTTTGTTTTTCAGGTAGTTTATCGCGAGACTAGAGTTACTTTAGTAAAGCACATTTTAGTTGCCTACGTGCTCTCCAAAGTTGGTTCAGATTAATTGTTAAGCATGCTCACTTATGACATGTATAGGCGGTAGGGCACTGCCTTTTTGTATTAATAAAAATGATACGTTTTTATGTTACTATGGATGCTTATTTTTTCAAGGTCAGCGTCTATATCCGATATCGTTTAAACAGCCACAATTTCTTGCGTCAATTTTCTTTTACCAGTTTTATCTGTTCACGTGGTTGCTGGAATCTATTTAATTAAGATAAGACATTCATGCCCAATCATGGAAGTTCTGAACAAAACTTTAAAGTTGTGATCTACTTTATTTGTAAAGTTTGAGGTGTAAAAAGAGAAGCATGACTGTATTTTTCACTGTGCTACTGGAAATTGTTTAAAAACAAGCCGACACAAGCGATGGTAGAGGACGTTGCCACATGCCAAAGAAAAAAAGATCTATGTAGAAAAGAGTGCGTAAGGTGTACTAATTTTGTATGCTCACAACATTCTGTTCTTAAAACTATTTGTAACCGATACGAAAACTTAATAGTATGTATAATCTCAAATTATGTTTATAGACAATAAATTTTAGTAAAACTTGTTTATAAACTCAGTTCGAACTCTATTTATCCTACTGAAAAGTAGAAACCCGGAAAGCTTTGTTTTATAAAACCTTTTTGGTCATAGTTACTCTAAAGATTCTTACAAGTACTATTATAGAACTCTATTTTGCATTTAACAAAATATATATATACGAGTGAACCCAATACTACCCTTAAATTAAAAATAAAGGTCTAGAACGAGATTTGTCCAATAAAAATTATTTTTTTGGGGTGAGTGAGTTTCTAACTTATAATATTTGCAAGCCAAAAATATCAAAAGTTGAAATATTTAATTTTTAATATTTATTGTCATAACGATGCTCTACCAACTTCATACGGAAAAAAAATTACTTAAATTTCCACAACTTCTAAAAAGGAGTAAGAAATTTTAGTTTACTACATAATAAAATGCCTCTGCTTGCCTGACCTTATTATATTATTAAATAATTCTAATTATTAACTTAAATAACTTATAATAAAAATTGCTCTGGCACCAAGCGACATATATCTATAAAATATATACAACAACTTTACTCTTACAAGTCAGCTAGATCTAGCTTTTAAAATAAATTTCATAAAAACCAGCTAAATATAATCCATTTGTATTATATGATAAATAATCAGTGCTAACAGAGGAGCTCCCATAGTTATATTATATGATTCATAAAGAGAAGAGTCGAATACTTTTATGCCAGTTTTTATTTCTGATAAGGAGCGTCAACACTTTTCTAATAAAGCCCTGCAAGTCTAGTCTTTTATAGATACTTAGAATAGATTACTTTATTACATAATCTTTTTCTCGCCATTTAACAGTCATAAAAGTAATCGGCTGATCCAAAATTAAACATCTTTTCGTAAATTTATATTCAGCAAATATAATCAGGTAAAGGTCATAACCAAATATACAATACAAATGGTCATTCAGTACATTAAAAACGGCCTCACTACCAATTTTCAAGTGTGCTTTTATCCTATAACCTTTTTGCAAAGAATTTAAACATAAAATTCCATGCCCTTTCCTATAAAAAGTTGAGGAGCTACTAAAGGCTAGCCCACGGCACAAAAAAACAAGCAACTACGCATAGTTGTGACCGCATCAATTGTTCTTTGCTTCATACCACGTGCTTTTCAAAAACGTGACTTTTCGGGAATATTTGAAAACAGGGAATTATTAATAGAGTACTGCCGTAGTGCCCGTGTTGACAATTAAGTTTTAGGTTGTTTTACTGTTGTCATGTAGCTATGGGTTTTTGCTGTTTGCTTTTTGCTTTTATAGCGATTTATAATCACTTGACTTAGTTTAATTATTTTAGTAGTTGTTTTACCCACTTTTTTTTTGTTATTTTTTTTAATAGTTTTTAAAGTCCTGGTTTATTAAATTTTTATATTTTGCTTTTTTATCTCATAATAGAGCTCAAATTTGTTATATATATTTATTATAAATATTTTAATAATCTTTGTATTACAAAGCAAACTTATTGTTTTATGTATGATGAGAAAGAAAGGTTACTGAGTTAACGTGATATCTTTTAATTAACCATCTTTCGACTGAATCTTTTTTTAATTCAATGTAATATCGTTTGTCGAAAGCTGTTGCCTAATTTTTTATATTTAGGATCCTTTTGAGACCGAATAGGAATGCACCGTATGTTTCCGGCTGCGTCGCGCAACCTTGTTTTTAAAAGAGCATATGCAAAAGATATAGTTTTTGCCGCTAACAGTCGAGCCTTCATGCTTGCTGGTGTAACGAAGCTCGGAGACACAGTTACTATTTTTTTATATAATGACTATAATCTTCTTCTTTACGCAATTTTTTTACAAGGTTGCTGTTACTATGGGCCCTAAAGGCCGCAATGTTATAATTGAACAACCATATGGAGGTTCTTGCTTAATATTTCTCTTGTATATCCACTTACTTATTATACTCTAGGCCCTAAAATTACCAAGGATGGTGTTACCGTAGCGAAAGCTATCGAATTAGAGAACAAATACGAAAATCTGGGTGCCAAGCTCGTACAAGAAGTAGCCAGCAAGACAAACGACGTTGCAGGGGACGGGACGACCACTGCTACTGTTCTTGCTCGGGCCATCGCTCAGGAAGGCTTTAAAAACGTGGCCGCTGGTCTCAATCCTTTAGACTTGCGCCGCGGCATTCAGGCTGCCGTGGTATAGTATGCGTGACGCTGCAGTGAAATTTTTTTTGTACTGAAGCACCTGCTCTCGTTCTAGGAGTGCGTAGTCAAATCGCTGAAGGACGTTTCAAAGACCGTTACTACTGGAGAGGAGATCAAGCAGGTTGCCACGATCTCGGCCAACGGGGATAAGGAGATTGGAATGCTGATCTCCAAGGCCATGGAAGCTGGTCTGTTCTCTTGGAACCCTTTCTCTTTGCACTGTTAAACACTTCTTTGCAGTTGGTAAGGACGGCGTTATTACTGTTAAGGATGGGAAAACGCTAGAAGATGAGCTTGAGATCGCGGAGGGTCTTGTTTTTCTTTTTCAGGTTTTATTCCTCTCCTCTCTACTGTGTTTTAGGAATGAAGTTCGACCGCGGCTACATCTCTCCCTTCTTTATGACTTCTAACAAAACACAAAAGGTACAGCTGCACTTGAGCTGCAGATGAGCGCGTTACTACCGTACGAGTGTTTTTAGGCGGAGCTACACAATGCTCTTGTTCTTCTCTATCAGAACAAAATTTCCAGCGTTAGCCAGATTGTTAAGGCCTCAGAACTTTCTATCCAAGAGAGAAAGCCCCTCCTTATTATCGCAGAGGACGTCGAAGGTCCGCCCTTGACTCGTCCTCGCAAACAGTAATTCACAGTTCTGCTTTTTTCAAGGCGAGGCTCTCAGCACTCTGGTCCTCAATAAGCTCCGCGGAAACCTCATTGTCTGCGCCGTAAAAGCTCCGGGCTTTGGTGACAGTAGGAAAGATATCCTGGGCGACATCGCTGTTCTTACCGGTCAGGATCGCTTTTTCTGCTCCTTGGGGGCCACTACTCACATCGGCTCTTTAGGCGGAGTCGTAGTGGGCGACGAAGGCTCTGAAGTGGCGCTGGAAGACATCACCATCGAGCAACTCGGCGGCGTGGGAGATGTCACCGTCACCAAAGATGATACGCTGATGTTAAATGGATGCGGGACATGCGAAGCCATCAAGGCTCGCTGCGAAAGTGCTATTGTTTGGGTTAGCCTTGTTCTTTGCCAGTGAAGCTAACTCGTGCCTTTAGTGATTCGTGCGCAAATCGACTCCACGACTTCCGAATACGCTAAAGAAAAGCTTCGAGAAAGGTCTGCTTATTGCTTATTCATGTTGGATGCGACTCTCAGACCACGGCGGGCAGATACGCCAAATTGACCAATGGAGTGGCCATTGTCAACGTCGGGGGCAGCAGCGAAGTTGAGGTCAGCGAAAAGAAGGACAGAGTGACCGATGCCCTTAACGCCACGCGGGCTGCGGTGGAAGAAGGTTTGCGTTCTTCCTGTGGGTTCGACTTGTTGCCTCTGGTGCTAAGCCCCGTCCAGGTATTGTTCCCGGCGGTGGCACTGCTCTCTTGCGCGCTTCCAAGGCCTTGAATACCCTGAAGCTCAATAACTTTGACCAAAACGTCGGCGTGGATATCGTTAAGCGCGCTTTACGGGCACCCTGCCAGCAGATTGCCAATAACTGCGCTGTGGAAGGCTCGGTGGTGGTGGATAAAATATTAAACAATGAATCTTTGACGTACGGATATAACGCCGCCACTGGCGATTTCTGTGACATGGTTGGTTCCCACCGCCTGGGCGCATTGGGCTATATTACTAACCTGATTGAATGCAGATGAGCTCCGGGATTGTAGATCCGACCAAAGTAGTCCGCACTGCGCTGCAAGACGCCTCTGGAGTTGCCAGCCTCATGATCACGACTGGGGCAATGGTAGTTGAGATACCAAAAGAAGATAAGACTGCACCTGCTACTAACGGAGTGGGCGGAATGGGCGGAATGGATGGCGCCATGGGCTTTTAGACTCTTTTGGTGGTGTCGTGCTCACTAATAAATAAAAATACAGTGTGCCACCAACTAATGCACTTTTTGTTTTTATGGATGCTATTATCAAGGACTGTGTTCGCTTACTAGTGAGTCATGAGTTTTTGACCAGTCCCGAGTAAATATAACAAATAAGTTATCTAAAGTAAAAATAGCGTGTTCAGAAAAAGCCGGTTCTCTTCCTTCTGTGTAATAAAGATATGCTAACTCCGCTGCACTTTCTGGAAGGCCAGGGATACCTTCACAATAGGGTTGCCTGTTGAAAAGCATCGAAATTTAACGCTTGAGGCTGTTTGGTGTAGCGGATCATTAGACCCGTTTTAGTTTCAGGGAAGGACTCCGGGTTTAGTTACTCCCAGCTGCCTCCCCAGGCGGTGGTTTTTCACCACCCCCGGCCAATTAGGTTTACTTACTGCCTACGGTATACTTATTTAAAAGTGTAGTCAATTTGGGGTTAAGGCTTTATTACGAGTCCTTCTATGCGGGGGTAGAAAAGAATTTCAGTTACTTATTTACCACTTTACGTATCAAAAAAATATGCAAGAATAAAGTTCTGAAGCTTAAGAGTCAGCGTTTCTTACAAGGTTATAGCACTGCTTTATATTAGCAAAGTTGTGAAAAACCTTTTTAAAGTAACGTTTCTGACACATTAGAAGCGAGCTTTTTCGCGTTATTACCCATATGAAGACCATAAACCGCTTTATTCGCTGAACACAATTTTACCATTTTTGTCAGCTTCGGTTATAAAATAACTTGGTCACATGTAGAAATCTTTATTACAAATATAAGGAGTCGATTACAATATAAACTTTCGGGTAACTAAAAGGCACAAACTAGCGAAGAGAAGCCATATTGAAAGGGTTAAGGCAATCTCAGCACAAGCATAACAGCGGTTAAACGAGTAAACACGCGACGGTTGAGCGGGCAACGGTGACGGTTGAACGAGATGGGCAGTCGTCAGGAGAGTTGGTCTCTGTCTTAAACCACTTTCGCAAACTTTTTGTTCGCCAGAGCAAACGTATGCACCTGCAACTACTCCACATACTTGAGGTGCGAGTTCACAGTTGTTATTTTCACAAATATTTTGATTCATTGCGTAGAAGTCGTTTTCTAAAGCACTATCATCAGTTGGTTGAGAAGGACCGCTTGATTCTAGTATTGAAGCAGGATTATTTGCAGCATCAGCTTCATCTTTTCCAATAAACTGAATCTCAGCTATAGCCTCTTTGTCCTCGTCGCAAACTTTGGGAGGAGCACCTATACTGGACAATATAAGCGAAATAACGGCTAATATATATATATATTACTAAAGTCTAAAGGCTTTATAAGTCTTATATTTTCAACCCCACAACTCTCGCACTTCCAGGTCGAAGATCTTTGTAAAA
This sequence comes from Zophobas morio, assembly GCF_036711695.1. Taxonomy (NCBI): domain Eukaryota; kingdom Metazoa; phylum Arthropoda; class Insecta; order Coleoptera; family Tenebrionidae; genus Zophobas; species Zophobas morio. The sequence goes on from NW_026972363.1 coordinate 244,055, forward strand.
ATTTTATTACGTTTATGAAGATTTAGTGGTTGCAAAGTATTTGCCGTTTTTACGCGCAGGATTTTATTTATGCTAGATACACTATAAGTTTTCAGCGCTATTCGCCGCGTAAATAAATAAGTAATTTTTATATTTGTTCTCTGTTTGGGGGCCATACTACAGCTACTTTCCCCTTATATCTTCGTCTTGGAGAATTTATGACTATTAAAGTAGTAGCTTGTGACAGTGCTACCCTTTTTTAACTAAAGGGTTAAAGAGAGCTTGAAAAAACCATTGAAAAGGCAAGGTAACGAAAATTATTAAGTTAATAAAGCTTCTTGGGTCCCTAGTTTTCCAGAGCTTAATACGTTGTGTGGATAACCATACCATAGCCTTGCGCTCTTTCTGGAAAATATTGTTAGGGGATTCCAACGTAGTAAACTAGTAAGAGGCAACGGCGCTGCAAGAAGTCGGTAAACGTTATAAGGAGTCACCGCTAGCTAAATAGAATAGGCCTGCGATTTATGGCGCGCAAGCACTAAATTTCATATAAAAACACAAAGTCGCAGAATTTCAGTAATAAAAGTTATTCGACTGAGGTGGACCTCCACAAAACTGCTTTTTGAGAAATTCTTATCATTAGTTTGTCAGACATTAAAAACCTGTGGACCCCAACTTTTACTAAAAACAAAATACCACCATTTTTCTGTTGAATAATCAAATAAATATATCCACTGCTTGTATGAGCAACGCAACGTAACTTAGTGGTTAAAATATAATTTTTCCTGCAATGTATAAAAATTGTGGGGAATGGTGATGACTACTTATTTTATCAGCACAATACTGATGAGTAACTTCAGAAAAAACGGCAAATATTTTTGCACCAACCATGAATAAAGTTAACTTTTACTTTTTAGCCAAAATTATTCTTTCTTCCTCGGAGTAGTCTAAAGAGCCGACGCTTCCCTTTCCGTCGGAAATAAAGTGGGAAATAAGCGCTATCAAGACGGTCCTTACTAAAGCCGCCGAAAAACTACTTAACCACTTAAAGCTGATTAAAAAAAAAACGAACTACTCCAGGAGGGGCGCCAAAACTCAGGATGATAAGCAGAAATGCTTAAACATATCTTCTTTCCTGTCTCAAAGCGGCCGTTGGGCTGTTATATAGATAGACTTGGTAAATTTTTAAAACCAATATATTGCATACCGTTAGAAGTATAATATTCGGCGGTTTAAAAGGGTACTCGGAAGGAAGAAGGATGCGGCCATGGTACACGCCTTACTTATAAAAATATGATAGTGGTAAATACTTATAAAGCTAACAAGGTTACGTGTAAAGATTAGAAACAATAATAACAAAAAGAAATGCCTTAAAAATTTATGATAAAGTACTAACCCATGTTAAACAAAATAATAGTAAAGATTTAAAAGAATGAACCATCCTGATATGGTGAGTCTTGTGGCCCACGTATGGTAAAATGCCACTCAAATATATTTTCTTCGCAAGGTTGTGCATAATATTGATCTAAAGGAAGAGTGTAAGTACTTTAACAAAAGCCATAAGTGAGTACTCGTAAAACTTATATAAAAAATAAAGAAGGACGCAATTTTTCAAAAAGTTAAAAAAAAATAACACGAAGGTATAAACCGGTTGCCTCTCGTAATTCACTGGCTTCTTTTAATACTCGTTTAACCGCTACAAATACAAAGCAAAAAGCTAAGGCAAATAAAGGAACTGTATTAAAATAAACTCTCTTACAAGGGCTTTTATGGCTACAAAGGGGCATAGCGTAGAATAACGCTCTTAATATAAGCTTGCGAGATAGGCAACCGAGGGACACTCTTATCCGGGTTTAACAAAGGGCCCGACTTACAGGGCAGTTCAAAGAATATTAGTCATTAACCAGCACACTTTAGTTTTCCTGTTTAATCCTCCACCAATACCGTTGGCTTTTCAGCATTACAATATAGGTAAGTACGCTGGGCGGAATCGCTTATTATAAGCTTCCAGTTCAGCGGAAAATCCAGGGCGAGAGGCACGCGTGGAGATTATTTGGGAGCTTATAGCTATGTTGTCAAGTTAATTTTACTGGCGTTTGTACTTGCTTCCAAAATACTATTAAAACATTAGAAGCTATGATTATTAATTGAAAAACTATATACTATAAGAAATTGCTTTAATAACCTTTTGGTACGGAATTAAAATTATATATGGAGAGCCTAGTTAAGCGTAGCATCATACAAATTAGTCACATTGAAAATGTCGGTAAAAGATTAAAAAAAGGTAAGCCATCTGCTCAACTGTTTTTAAAATGGCACATTTTTTAAATTAAATTAAAATCCAGGATTGTCTCTTTCTAGATGTACTCTACGTGGTCGAGATTTTGCATCTTTCGATTATTGAAAACGACTTCTCAAGTAGCTATTTTTTTTTTTCAGCTTTATAAAATTGTAATTGAATACGAACATATAAGGTTGCTAACTATTTCAGTTAGAAAAGATGAAATGCATTTGCCCTGCTTGTGCTCTGAGTTCCTTTCCCGTTTTCTTCAAGTTTTTTTTTAGACCACGTCCTTTAACTTCTATTACTAGTTTTTTTCATCAAACTTGTCTGTTGTTACGATCTCAGCTTCGTAACAAAAGATCTTGGAAATTAGTTATGAAGACTTTATCACAAAAATACAACTTTACGTAAGGGCAAAACCTCTTAAAAAGTGATCTGAACATAATTTAAATTATTAAATAAATCTTTCCTACTGGGGTCGCAAGCATAGGAAGGAGATTTACCGGAAAACAAGGGAATACTTTTAAAAAAAAATAATACTTTGGTCGAGATTACCACACCTCTTAAAAGAGGTAATGTTTTTGGGCTCCTCGTGGTAGCAATTTATTTTTACTTTATACGATGTATAGTGGCTGTTCTTCCCAAATTTTAAAACAATACTACGCTAATTTAAGTATACATTGTGCCTTTTCTAAGTTTTTACAAGATCTTTTGTTAAAAAAGTAAAATACTTTTTAAAGTAAATTTACTCTGCTTATACTTCTCCCTTCTATTGAAACGGATTTATATGCTTCCTATTTTATTAAGTTGCTGTACATATCCAATAAATTTAGGTCTCTTTTAAATTGTTAGCCTACTTTTTGTTTGGTTACTTTTAAAATTAATTACCAAAAAACATTGGTAAATGGTGAGAGCACTTCTGACCAATTACTATTTTTATGCTAGGCCATCATCGGGTTATTTGACAAAAGTTTGTAGTCGTACTGACTGTTGTATGTTTGCCAATATTTACTAAGTACTGTTTTCCATTAGTGGTTGTTACTATATTTATACCTTTTACTATATATATAACTATCACTGTTAGTTGAGACTTGGTACTAAATATATGCTCCTTAGTTTTGTTCAACGTCTCTTTCGAAATTGTTTTAACTACCTTGATAAATAATCTGTAAATACTTTGCATTTTTATAAAGAGTTAATAATCTTTTTTCTCGATTTGTATATTATAATTTAGTTATGAGAAAGTTACTTTATTAGAAATCATTTTATAATAGAAATTCACAGACGTTGGTAAAGAACTAACTTAAGCAACTTAGTTTTATTTGAGCTGTACAAAAACCCCTTAAGTTTCATAGTTGTTAAAATCCTAATAGAATCACAGTAACTTCTTTTACTTCCACTTACTATAAAAATAATAATTAGTGTCAAGGTTATCAGACTTTCTTGTCTTGCTTATAGTAAATAAAGGGAAGCGGAGAATTTAACCCCTTGACGGGCAAAAGTTTGACGCTTAAAATAGAGTTGTTTTACGTTCACTGGTGACTAAATTTACCACTTTTTTAAGTTTTGTTGGATGCTGTCTAATTCGTTAGAACATGGTCTCAAACTTACCAGAGATCGATTCAGAGACAGAGCCTCTCGTCTGGGGTCAGGTTCCATAGAACTACCCTTGCAAATGGGACCTAGGCGACATGTGGTAAACATAGCAACCAGTAACCTATAAGGGGTTAATATGGAATAAAAAATGTTTGACCAGCAGAGGTTTTTCAAAGCAATTTAAAGTTGTTTTAAAAATAAAAACATACAAGAAAAAACCGGAACGCCCTACAAACGCTTATATTTATAGTTTAAGACGCCATTGAGTATATTTTTATTAGTGTTTAACCTAAAATTCTTTATCTGTAGTAAAAATTTTATCACTTTCTACAAGATTGATTTAAGTTTTACCTTCAAAGTTTTAGATCGATGTATCCCTATCAGCTAAAGAAAGAAGAAGGTAGATCTTTTTATACACTTCAAAATATTAGTAATTTTTTAGGCATTCTTCTAATCTAAATTCAAGTGTAAACATTTTGCAATCCCGTGAAAAAAAGGAAATCGTACTTTTCAATAAAAAAAATTATTTTTACTCGGTTTAATAGTTCCGCAATAAACTAAGTAGTGCAGATAGTTTGAAAGAAAAATTTAAGAAGGAACTAACGATAACTAACTCCGCTGCAATAATGCAAGAGTTAAGCTAAAGCTGAGCGCAAATGGCACTATAAAAATAAGCTTACTCAAAATAGGAAATGACTATAAGAGTTAAAGTATGCTAAAGATCTTGAAAATAAGCCATTTACTAGCGAATATTATAAAAAAATTTCTAAAAAAAGGGGGATAATATTTGACGGAAACTCTGTTTGGCATCGGCTTAAACCAAAGAGCAGAGTTGACTCTACAAAAACTTGCATTCGATTCAAAATAGTGTAGAACAGAAAACTAAAGTTACGTGACTCAAGTCAGAATTCTTAACTTTGACGTCCTGCTTCGCCTTCTCAGCGGGAGCACCGAATGTTGACCGCGTCACTCCCCTTGAAATAGTGAATACCACACAAGCCGCAGTGCATAAATATAAGGATCTCTATTAAATACGTGCTGTTCTTAAGGCGGGTTTCAGACGCATACTCTTTTTCTTGAAGCTCTTTAGCGTATTTAAAGCTAATGTACAAATACTACACAGCCAAACATACAATAACTAATTTCTAACTCAGATTTTTGTTGAAGAACGTCGAGCTCCTTTTCCATGTAAGGCACCAAATTCCCTTAAGAGTTCAAAGGCTTAGTATACGACACGATAAAGACGATAAGAACGGACTGCACCGTCCAAAAGAGCGGTGGCTCTGCCAAAAACGTCTTCTAAAGTCTCCCAAACGACAGGCTGGTGAAGGTACCCTTCAGGGTTGCAGTTGGTTATAATCTACACCCTGCCGGAACAGTATATGAAGGAAACGAGCCTTGGTCAGTTACGAGGGCATGCAACTTTCCTCCCATCTTATAAAGAACGCTAAAATGGTTGTTTCGAAAGAACACCACCAGCTCCTCCTCAGGCAGTTCTATGGTAAGCTGGAGAAGTCCATAGGGAGTCAGCTGGGTTGGGTAACTTTGAAAGAAAAGCTCTAGAAGTGCCCCTAAGATCTTCTTTTATAGTATGCCCGCGTAAATCTCAAAATATACGAAACCCTCAAGTTTTTCCTCCTCGGTGGAATCTTCGCTTTGAAGAAGTAAAAGCTTTTCTACAGCTTGATTATAGGAGAGATTTTCTAATTTTACTTAGCTAGTATTGATGTCTCGAAGAACTTAATAATTTTAAATAACCTAACAAAGAAGCGCCGGCGTCTGTTTCAGGATCAGGAAGCCATCCATGATAGAGTTTAATTCCAAAAACATCAAAGATTTCAAGTTGGCGAGTGAACTCAAAACCTGTAACCCTTTAACCACTAGTCAATCAAAATAAATAAAAAGAGAATTTGTTACATTAAAAAAACCAAAGAAATTCTGCAAACAGTAATAACGTGACTGCCACTATTATTTTGTAAAAACACTGAACTTGACCTAAAAAACTGTTGTACACTTAATAAGTGGTAAGAAATGTACGAAGCGCAATCCTAAGTAAAAAACACTACATTAATTTAAACAAAAAAAGGCGCTTTCGCTTAATTATTCCTGTAAAATTTTTGCCTACACAGAACTAATAGTAATAAATTCGTTATATAAACCAATTAAAAATAATATGCTATAAAATAAACTTATTTTCAAAAAGTTAAATTTAATCAATATTATTGTTTTTAACAATTATTAACTTCTAAAAAACATTATATAATTAAAAAATTACAGTAAATAGCAATTAATAAGATCATTAAATTAGATATAAGAACAAAAAAGTAACAAAAGCTTCTACTTTGAAAATTTAACATTCACATCTAAACCCGTCTGCAGTTGAGGAAAAATTTCAAGGCAATCAGAAATGCGCAATTGAAAAGCACTGCTAGATTGCCTTGACATGATGCAGTTTAATAGATCACTATAGAATTAGTAACTATAACTTCCACCTTCTGGATTCAATTAAAATATAGTACACTAATAATGAATATAAAACTTCGTCTGTTACGCTATTGGTATCTCTTGGTAACCTCAGCTGACTTCTCAAGATTAATATGTTACCTATATATATTGCATTCAGTTATTTAAGCTTTAACAAAGTTAAACTCTAATATAGATATTACAAACAATACACATTCGTTTAACAAATTACAAATGGCTAGTAAAGGACAAGAGCCATTTTCATTTTGGCATAAGATATTAAAAAAATTATCCTTCCATTTTATTTTTTTTAAACTGTAGACGGGCATGTAAGACGCCCAGTAGCTAACAACAGAATAGCCTGAGATAAAGTTGCTACACTCTCGCTGGACTCTCCGAAGCAGGGTTATATTAGGCTTCACCACGTGTTCAACCAACGTACACTTAGCTAGTACAAGAACATTACCATATCATTTAATTATTTATGTAATATACGGGAGAATTACACGTGCAGCTGCAGAATAGGTCAATAACCTTGCTACCTCTCTATATACTAATTTTATTGTTAAAAGCACCAGACAACTTGAGTGACTACGCGAGTGGAGTCTTAACTAACACAACGTCAATTGGAAATCAAGTAAAGTACTGAACTTTAAACTTAAAACAATGAGCAAAACCTGCTCAAGCAAGTAGAAAGTATTTTAGGTGTTTAATGGTTGGACTTCTTTCCCTTTACCATAAAGTGATAACTAATTTCACTTATTAGAGTACTTTTTTTATTAACTTAGTGAAGTTTTTTTCCCTGAAAGTTGCTATACATATTTAAGTGCTTTTGAATAGGCGCCACGATTTGTTCTGGGACGCTGAGTGTGACCCGTAGAGACTCGCGAAAATATTATTAATCTATATTAAAACGATTTAAAAGTTTACATTGTTAACTATAATAAAAAAAGTAAGTTATTAGATTATTTTTAACTTAGCTCTTGCGTAGTTCAATAAATAATTTTTTTTTTTAATATTTCTTGGTATTCCAATAGATACTGAATTTACGAACTTTCAACAGGGTGATAGCGTACACATTAGCTTTAAGCTTGTAATAAAGTAATCTCATACGGTGCCGCATCTATTTGCTTAGGAGCGCGGGTATTGCCATGACGTAGCCTCAGGACAGCACACTGCCAAGGCTCTGGGCCCCAAGTAGAGGAGTGCGAGGGTCATGGCGCAGGGCAATAATGCTAGTATATTATTGCCGAGACGTAGCTTTGGTTATCGGTAGACTAACTGTAAGGGCAAGTTTCGGATGCTCATTTTCGCAAGATAAACATAATTCTGCAAGCCTCACTGACACCTTACAGGAATAATTTACCAAAGATTTAAAGTCTCCCACTCTTACTTGTTTACCATTTTTAAGAGCAAATCTTTCGATTCGCAAGTTATACATACAGTTCTCCAAGGTAAACTCTCACCCTCTTGTTACTATGTTACTTCGCACGGTAACCATAATCAGAACCTAAGACTTTATCTTACCTTGTATGCAAAAGTGCTAATTAGAGGCTACTTGCTGTTTCTGTTAAAGCCAAAGCAAGTCTCAGATCCTAGAGGGTTAATAAACACTACAAAGCTAGTGCGTAAACACGTTGTGCGATTAATCAGGCCTAGAATGGCCATCCAACTCATACATAGTCATTGGTTAGATTCAGTGCATTGTTGTTCATTATTATTTAAGAATAAATGCTATACCTCGAAATAATTCTTTCGAGTTGAAGTGTGTTAGCTTTTACAAATATTGCTTACATCTTTATATATATTAAAATTTAATTCTACCCCTAACCCATATAACATATTTAGAATTCATAGCGCGGTCAGCGATAGTTTGCGCCGTAGTTGACCTGATTTGCCGGTAATCGATTGGTGTGCTAACCAGACCGATCGTAGGTGACGATAGCACTGCGTTGAAAAACGTTACCCAGAGGTTCAAGCTGGTGGTTTCGCTGTAAGAAGCCCTTGCGAACTATTACGGCGCGCCTATCATAAGGCATAGCAGCTTGTTCTGTCTCACTTGAAGCGAAGAGACTATTGCTGATGAGTCGTAGGCCCAGGCAATAGACGCGTATGTCATGATCGGTCAGATGCACAACAAAAACAAGCGTCATTTGACATGCGGCGAAAGTTTCCTTCGAGCATAAAGGAAAAGGTAAAGAGTTTGAACCGCCGCCTTGACCTTCGCAGAGATATAGTTTAAGTGCGGTGGCCACGAGCGCTTAGTATTATTAATGGCCCCCAGGTACTTCGCCCCTGAGGACACCAAGGAATTACCTTATTTTCAAAGGCCAGGGGCGGTAGTGGTGTAGTGCGCTTTTTTGTGATAAGGAGGGCTTTGTTCTTATCTGCAATAATAGTAATTCTAAAAAAAAAGCGACGACAGCAAGTTGGAAAGCATCCCTAGATAGTACGGCAGTTGCTGGCGCTAGGGCGGGTGACTTTGACGAGGAGTAAATCGCCATGTCAGTCGCATAAGAAGCTCTTCGCGTAGATAAAGTGCAAAGAGTAAGGGTGATAAAAGAGCTCCTTGCGAAATTCCGACTGTAGTGGCCTACCCCTATATCGAAGACGCGGTCCTCAAGATAAGATTTGATCATGTTAAGAAAGATAGGAAGAAGGGCTATGGCGCATAATTTGTAAAGCGTGCCAAATTCGGTCAAACGCCCGTTATCTTCTTTAAATTGAAGGCACGGGTGGTCCACTCTGTCAAGCAAAGAAGTTGTGGAGTCGTGGAGTATCCTTGGCGATATCCAAAATGGCTTGCGTCAACCAATGCCTTCAAGCGGTGCAGTATGACCGCCTCAACCACCTTGGCAACGGCTGACAAAAGATTGATAGGCCTGTATTTTCTTGGCGTAGATGTTGGTCGGTTGTAGTGCCTTGGGAGCATCACAACCGTTGCCTCTTCCAGCGCGATGGGAAGGTGCTGAGAGCCATCGTACAGTTGATGAGGCACTATAGGCGTTCTACCGCCACTATTGGTAATTGCTTTAACTTTACGTAGGTGATACCGTCGGGGCCAGACGCCTTTTGTCTTGGTAAACTCGTTAATAGTCTCTACAATTTCGACTATGATGAGTAACTTAAACTGTTCCTCGACATCGGCAAGGTGTAAATCACAAAGCACTTCACCAGCAACTATACAAGCAGGTGGCACACACTGAGTAGCGAGGTGATCAGCAAAAAGTGTCGCTTTCTCAGCACCATTTTCCGCCACAAAATTACCGCCCGTATAGTTGGTAATGGTTAACGAGCGACCATTACTGTAATCATGATATATATTACTTAACTTTCTCGCAACCAGTTGTGATGCGCCAACTGCTTGCAAGGATTGAATGGGACGCATGGAAAAATATGAGTCTTAACACAGATCAACTCTTTCGCGTTGCATCAATTACTGCAACCCTTGTTCCTATGTAGAACGCTATCTGCGTTCCAGAAAGGTAGACGGATATGACGAAGCGCTTGTGGCCTAAAAATCATTGCAGTCGGAGTCCGCCCCCTTCACTATCTCTAACGTAATCGATAGTTTCCTCGTCAATACTGAAAGCAGTTGTCGAAATGTTTGTTCTGATTATTGGGGGGTTCTTTGATAAGCTGCCTTTTTTGTGGCCTAGCAAGCGGCATAAGAAATCGTCATATATTGGGAGGAGTCTGTGTGCGAATTATAGATAGAAAAGTTTGATTGAAGGGTGCAGCTACGATGGTTGGCAGTGTGTACTTCACCGCAGTTAGAACAACTGGCAGGAATTCTCGTGCTTTTGTGCACTGTACATTCAAATGACCTTCGCCAATTGAGCGTTCCGGGGGCTGCAGAGCAGCAACTTGCGCTGTCTCCAAAGACCTGGCTGCGGTGGCACTACCGGACTCATCTCTTTCGGAGTCCTTCACCCTAACCTGAAGATAGAAAACCGTTTATAATTCTAACAGCTTTTGTCTATCACACCTTGGTATATGCACTAACATCATCGGAAGGTCGTTCCGTGCGTTTCCTGGATTAACAGTGTCCTCGGTGTGCCTCCTTGCCGCGCGTAGGGATAGGATGCCTTGGTGCGTAACTCTACCCTACACGGTTTGGACATCGAGCTCACAATATATTCACTAGGAACGAAATTTAAAGGCATGTCTTCTATTAGTTGGTAGGTGAAATAAGGTAGCGCTGCATCACGCATAATATTGGTGCTGGCTCGTTACTCGTCTGCTGTAGCTGGATGTATTTTAATTTCTTGACGGGTGTCCCTAAACTTCGGAATGTTGTTAGTGCGGATGGCTAAAAGAAGTTTTACAAAATGATTTCACTTCTGTTTTTCGCAGAGGATCCACAGGCGGGATTTACTATTTGGCCTCAGAGGAGCTGCAACCACGGAAGGTAGCTAGGAGTTGCTGGAGGTGTTTCGGGCTGTAGAAGTATTGCCCCTTTCTAAATCAAGCTATCTTCGTGCTCTGTATGAAGCTTATCTGTGTCTTTGTTACTATTTTCAAAAATAGAGTTTTTAGTTGTATTACTATTATTTCACTATTTAGGTTGATACAGTCAATAAGGTTTTCCTACAAGTATTATTTACTAAATTTATTACTACTATTACTTCCTTTGTTTTCTGTATTATTATAATTTTTTTTTTATTTTTACTATTTTTAAAGTTTTTATTATTAGTGTTGGAGCCCTTTTTATTAAATAACAACCGAACAAACATAACAGCTAACCCAGTTATGTCAATACAAGGGCGCCGTGAACCCAATTAATTTTTAAGACATCTAGATAATATAGAAGTAGAATTTGTTAAAATGTCAGATAACTAAAGTCCATAATTTTTTTAGCACCATTTACTTTTAAAGGTAAATAAAGTAAATAAATCGAGTGAAAACAATAGGGGTCAGATTCGCATGAACCTCAGCCCTTCTTTACTACCAAGACTTGGAGTGTTATAGCATTTTTACTCGCAATGTAATTAAAACTTTAAATAAAATTAGAATTTATGGTGGAGGCAAGACGTTTGTGGCTTTATTTAAATTTTTTTTTTGAAAAATAAAAGCAAAAGGAAAACTGTACTTTGAAAGAAGAGTAAGCATTCTCTCTTATCTTTATCCTTTTAAAAAAAAAAATTTCTAATAGTACTCTAACTACAGTATTAGTTCGAATATAGTATATTATTATTATCAAAGGGTATATAAATGTCTTTTTAACAAAATTAGAAAAAGAATATATAAAAATTTAAGTCAACAAAAAAAATTTATGAATAATTTGGCTAATCATAAGCTGTTTTAGTCATTACTGATTGATTGCTAAATAACTAACTAACCTTTTCAAGCAATAGAAAAGCTTACGAAAATTGATAAAAAGATTAAAAAGGTTAATGTTAATTATTAATTAAATAATTGCACTGGCTTGCAATAGTTGTTTTCAGTAGGTAAATAATCTCTTAATCTACATTCCCTTAAATAAGAAAATTTAAGAGAGGTGTTTCCCTACAAAGGAAGTTAACTTAAAAACCAGGCCTAAAGAAAATCACTAGTAATAACTTTCGTAGCGAATTTATTAATAAAGTGAGTCTAGAATAGTGATTTTTACGGGCTACTCGTTTTAAAAAGCGGTCCTTACTATGCTACCACTTCAGGTTGTCGAGTTGCTAAAAGCAGGGTACTTTTAGCAGGAAGAGGCACACTAAAACTCTAATACCGCTGACCTTCGACAGCAAACGACAATAGTTTTGAGTCTTCCGTTCACGAATTATTGAAAGGTGAAGGTCAAGGCGGATTTTAAGCAAGGTAACATCCAACGTGCATTTGTCGCTTACAAGTGGAATTAGTTGTATTATGTATTCTACTATCGCAACCATACCCACCTTCTTCTTGGGTCTAAAATTTGCTGGAATTAGCGTCCTCGACTTAGATACGAAGCTGCTGAGTCAGGACGGGCGAGCCTGGTTTGTGCTACATAATGCTATACATTAAACTTTTTGGACAAAACCGCCGGATACCGTTATTAACGTTATGCTAAAATTCAGAGACAAGTGCTTAATCGAGCACACCGATCGATTGCTAAAAGCGTGCTTACTTTATAGCAGCTGGAGGGCATACGCTATTCTCATTTTGACCAAGTCTTCTGTGATTAGCTACTGTTGCGTTTTAAAAAATATTGATTTTTCTGAGGAATTACAGTTTCGCGTTTAACTAGAAACACCTCTCTTTTAAATTCGTAGCCCTCTCTACCTAAATGCTAACAACAATTACACAAATATCCTTATTACATCGTAAAATAAAATTAGTATGCTTCCCTCTTAGCCAATGATTATACTGTGGACTTTTTAGTTCTGCAATAATATCAGTACGATTTATTAATTACTTTACTAAACTTTAGTTTGGTAAAAACTATAATTTAGGATGCAAGAAATTAATATTCTTAGAAGTTGATATTTATCCCTTTTGACACGTAAAGGAGCTATATATGCAGTACATGTCAGTCGTTTAGCGATACTCAAATAAAGGCTATGGCTAAATATGTGCTTACAAACCAACACCGCAGTACCACATTCAATAATAAATAGTGTACTCTAAAGAGGTAGGGGGTTTGACACGCGAAGGAGAAGACGAGGTAGAAACTATAGATGCCAGTCATAAACCTATCGCGGGAGAGAAGTTCCTAAAAACAAATAAGCAACCTAAAGAACTTATATCACGATTTTTTCGGTTTTTTTTTGACGAAAGTTATACCTTTAAAAGCAGAAAAATTGGCAGAATTGTCTGTCTGCTCCTGAAAAATAACTATTAGAGATAATATTCTTATGTAAACGAGAGTAGATTAATGTATGTAGAAATTTGAAAAGTTACTATCTGCCGACAGTAAAAGTAAACGAACAGTACGGGAAGTTTTTTAACATAACTTTGAAAAAGAAGAAAAAGAAGCTAAAAATATGCTAAAAATAACCATCTTTAGAAAAAAAGACTCCATACTGAATTTATAAAGGGAGGAATTAAACTTAAACGAAATAGAATTCTTCTACAAAAAATAACGATATCTCAGTCGTGTAAACTGGTTAAATCTGGAAGCTGCAAATCTCATTGTAAACATCTAAATCCAATTAACTCCATCCCATAGGTTTATAGCACTTAAATTGCGGTTGGCGTTTTTAATCATTGGAGCATAGCGCTTGGGCAGATATTTTTCGTTTGTCAACGTTCAATACTATTTCTATTATTATTTTATATTAGTAAAATTAAAGGGCTTCAAAAAAGTTGCATTTTAATTTGATGGGTTAAATGGATGCACGAAGGGAAGTAATTACGAAAATTCTGTTCATTTTTATTAGAAAAATGTTTATGAGGGCCAGAGTAAGGTTCTCTAAGTAGTAATTTTAAAATATAAGTCACTGATGTGATGTCAGGCACATATTTTCAAGTTGAAATAGGATAAGTAAGTGATCAACCGAGATTTGAATACAACAATGTTTTTTGAAAAGAAGGTGTATTCTCGCCTATTAAAGTTCAAAACATCAGTGAATCCAAAAATAATGTGAGAGCCAAATCTTTGTAAGGAAGGCCCTCTACCTAAATTATGGTATTACTAAAAAGTCGTTATAAATATTCAGAGTTTTGGTAAGAGTCAACCGATAAGCAATACCAATATCGGACGCAACTGTCTTTGCCCTTATAGTTTTTTTATGTAGTATTTTTTCATGAAAATTTATATAAGGTTTTATCAAAAGTGAAGTACAAGCGAATGCTGTAAAAGAGCTAAAAAAATTCTAAGTTAATTGTTAATTTTAAAACTTGATACACTATTTGAAGTAGTAATCTTATGAGATAATGAAAATTACAAAAAAAATTGTTTAATTGCAAAGGGTCATTGGGCATCCCCTAAGTAATGATAAGATTGTGCCACTTTTAACTTGACACGGGGGAGATTAGCCCAAGCTTATTTCATATTATATAACCAGATGAATAAAACTTAGTAGATAGCATGGTACATATTTAAAGGTAAGAATATCCGTTTAATTTTTTTATCTTACCCAGAGGTTTTAGCTTTTATATCTAACATAGATAAGTCATACCCTTTCATTCACTATAAGTTAACTAACTGCGTATAAGAAATTTTTTAACATATGCTGAATTTATATTTTCTAATAAATATTTATAATACCTCCAAATATAACGTGACATAAAGAGATATAGTACTACACTTTAGCTAAAAACACTAAAAGGGGCATTTAGCTGATTTTTAAAACTACAAACCCCCTTAGAGAACACATGTCTTAATTATAAACAATTATACTTGATAACTTTTCACACGTGAATAAAAAAACTATGTTGGATGGGAAAAAGCCTAACTAACTAATATAAGTTACATGACTTTTCGGCTGTTCTATGCCACGATTTTAATTGTAAAAAACCTGCGTGGAGAAGCCTGGTCCCGGCACTGTCTTTCTGGATGTTAGGAAAGCTTTTGACAGAGCATGGCTTGGTGGCCTTTTAAGCAAGCTACAGGCTCTGGCGATACCGCGCTCAAATCGTACCTAAACGGCAAGGTTTTCAACTTGCGAGTAGGCACTGCACTGTCGTCACCTCGCCATTCCACTTAGGGGGCCCCGTAAAGCTCTACTTTGTCACCGCTGCCATTTGCGCTCTATACAAACGATATGCCCAGTTCACTTTCGCGAGTGGTCGCCATTTACGCCGATGATACAATAATTTACGTAGCGGTGAATTTAAAGGCAGCGACCCAGAAGCTATGCCCCCTATTACGGCAAAAGTAAGCTTTCGTTGGGCAATGGCCAAAGGCTTTATGTGCTGTGCATCCGACCGATTATGACATAACGACTATAACTTCCTCGCTTCGAGTGCGACAGGGTAAAATGCTGCGCTTTTAACAAAAGAGCTGTGGTTTGGACGCAACGATATAGTTCACCACGAACTACAGACTGATATGCTGACCACAATTTAAAAAATGATGTCGCCGTCGCCTCACGAAACGAATAGCTGGACACTTTAATGCCTTTTAGTGGAAGAACTCACCTACAAGTTGAGGGATGGCGCACTCTTAGCATGAGGGTTAAAAGCTAAGTTAGGGGTTTATATCGAACATGACGGACACAGTTTCAGATAATAATTTTACTTGTACTCGTGGATGATAAAAACTTCTTCGAGAGCTCGTGTATTCGAAGTGGTTAACTCAATCGAGCATTAGAAAACGCCATTTATTAATAAATAAATGAATAACTTCTCGTAGCTTCGATATCATGCGAAACCTAATGCCAGCTCTACAAGGCGTCCAAGCAGTGGGGAATTTCCCTATGTATGGTCGACCAGGGGACCGTGTCTGTAATCACTGTCTACTAATTCCCTTGGGATCCACTTCCGCCTTCCGATTTGGACGCCAGCATTGGGAAAGCCAAGCCTCTTCTGCTGTTTTGTGCGGAGGTCTTAATTGCAAACTCCCTACATAGAACAACCGAGCCGCTAACTCGAATGGCCACATCCTTGAGGTCTATGCTGATGAACGCGGGCTGTGTGTGCAAGGTCTCCAGTAACCAAAAAAAAAATTACTTGGCGACTACAGGCACAATGGAGGTACTAGATATTCGCCATACTTAAAGACAGACGTCACTCTACGGCAATTGAAGCGCTCTATGAGCTGTCCTCCGATCACCTCCCAATTATTTTCGATTTAGGGGACAAGAAGGACATCAAAGACCATTAAGTGTATTTTTACCGACTGGGTCAAATATGCTGAGTGTATTACGCCGTGGCCGTCATTACCCTCCAAGCCCGTCCTGCTGGTTGACGCTATTGCCCTTTCCAAAACCGCACTGAACATGGCTAACACTACTGACAGGACAACTCGTGAAGTAACGTACGACCCCGTTTGCCTACCTGACGTTATAAAGCCCTTTATCTGTCCCCGTCGACGCCTTGTTCGAGTAGTTATGTTGTCGCAGAGCGCCGAAGACAAACTTGCACTTAATGGACTTCACATGTGCTTAGAAAAAGGCTAAACCCATTTTAACAATAACTGGGAGAGCAAACTGCATCGTATATCTAAATCAGGGGGCCGCAACCGCTCCTCCTTTTAGAAATTTTATTAAAAGGATTAAAAAACGGGGACACTGCTACTGCCCCTTTCTGAAGGAAATATAGTGACCGAGAATGATGGAGACAAAGCTAAGATTTTCGCCAATGTTCTTGCTATCCAAAAGGCGCCAGTCGCTCACTATACTGCTAACGATGATTCGTTATCTCAGTTGAGTTTACCCACCCCTTAACTACGAACCACTTAATCTAGTTAATGTTGACGAGGTGCAAGCAATTGCCGAAGCGCTACCTAGAAAAGCGCATGGCCTGATGTCGTCACTAACGGGATACTGATGAAAATGCCATTAATAGGCATGCAGTATCTTTACCTCCTTATAAAAGCTTTGATGCTCCTTGGCGACTTTCCGATTCGATGGAAGACGGCGGTTGTTGTGATGCTACCAAAAACACTTAAACCGGACTTATTAGCAGCTAACAGTTACCGACCCCTCAGTTTACTCTCAGCGGTCAACAAAATGAATAAGACCTTTTTACTGCATAGTCTTAAAATGGTCGTTGACGCTCGGAAAGCTTTACCTGAGTTTCAGTTTGGAGTTCGACCAGGGCGCTCAATGACCCAGCAGCTCCTCCTCTTAACTGAATAGACCCCTCGTGCTTTTAACCATAAGAAGGCAACAGGCGCTCTCTTCGCTGAAGTTGAAAAGGCATTCGATCAAGTTTGGCATGAAGGTCTGCTGCACAAACTGCGCGCGTTATTCGTCCCACATACCCTTTATAACCTGCTGAAATATCTGAGTGGTCGCATCTTCAGCGTGCTCGTAAGAGATACCCGGCCACCGCTTCGCTCTCTGACAGCAGAGGTCCTCCAGGGTCCCTCCCTCGCTCCTTTTATTTGCAATTTATCTGAGCAGAGTGTCCTTGCCGTCCAACCTACACGCACAACTCGCCCTCTACGCTGATGGTAGAACAGTATACACCTCTTCGAAGTCTCCCGCCTTGGTATGCAAGCATTGATAGTGCTATCTTGACACCCTTAAATGCGATGAAGAGCAAAGCTAAATTAGTATCATAGAAACACCTCACTTTGTAGGTGCCCTAAACCTTTAACTGCGTGAAGATTCCAATGGTGTTCTCAAGCGAAATACTTGTCAATCATCGACAACCAATATTCCTGACGGCCTCACGTGAACTATGTAGTGGCGAAGGTCAAGGTAGCAACCAAGGCGCTTTATCCTTTACTTTGCAGCAAGAGTAAGCTTTCTCTGCAAACAAACGGCGATTGTATTTGTCTTATACCCACTCATTAACGACATACGCGTCTGCTGCTTGGACCTAGGACCCCACTGCAATTGCGCCGGCCTTTCAAGAAAGACAGAACAAATTGTTGCGTGCTCTGACAAAGGCGCCGGTGGTTTGTGCGAAATGATGCTCTTCGCCGGGACCTACAGCTGGGCCCTTTAAACACTGTCCTCCAACGCCATGCCGTGGTTCTTTGCGACAGACTCACAAGGCACACTAATCGCCTGCGGGTGGGCGAACTTATTTATGAGCCGTCGGACGGGGCTCGTCCGCCCATGTGATGCGCGTAAGCGCTAGTTTTTAATTTTTTTTGTTAATGTAAAAAAAAAAAAATAATGACACCCTAAATGTTATTTGTAATATATCTGCGGTCACTCCTGCTTGAGGGCTAGGGCATTCGAAGTTTTTCAAGTCGAGTACCAGGAACTGTTGCTAAAAAAAAAAAAAATTTTCGCAGCCTTCCTTTCGTAGCTCCTGTAGCGGCTTAGGTAGTTGATTGATTGCATGAAAACTAAATTTTTCATTGTAAAATAATTCAAGATCATATAAACACAAAGGCCTTAAAAAAAAAATAAGGAAAAATACGAGGGTTAGAGGAAGAAGCACAACGAGCTGGACAGAATTTACAGAGCTTGAAGAGAAAAATATATACTAGTATTGCACCCGACTTAGGACACTGGTTAATCATCACTATGAAAGTTATATATCGTACGGTAGCAATTATTGTTCTATTGTAGTTATACCCTAAATAGCCGACACATGAAGTGAAAGTGATATATTTACAGCCTACAACAAAGTTTTGATAGTTTGGGGTTTCCCCTTGTAACTGTTTAGCGAACATTAGCTTGTTGATGGCATCTTTTCCACTTTTTTAAGTCGACTCAGATTCATTTTGGGTTATAATTAAAAACGATTTTAGATTAGTAGGTTTTTCGGTATAATATGTATGGTAAAGCTTATATAGACCCGAGGCGGTGATGACAGGTTTAGTTCAGAAAAAAATATTTTAATGAATTGACAGGCCCTTGTCCGATCGGTAATAACAGTTATACTCCTGCTTTTAAATATTTTAAGCTGCTTTTGTAACTATAAGTAGGTTTCGGTTGCTAGAGCCAAAACTTTAGTAGGCTCTAAAAAGGTCTTTAAATCTTATTGCAAAGAGTGCTCAGTTTCTGGGTTGCAAAACCGATGAACCTAGCGCGAACTCTATAGCCATAACCATTAAACTTTATTAAAGAAAATGTCTTTCTACTCTGCTTGCCCCACAAAGAAGATACTTATGCAATTAAGACTTGTTAAACCTTTTTACCAATAAAGAACTTTGTTAAGCGTGGACACTCCTTCGTCAAGCTCCATTTACTAAACGGAAGCCAATAGGCATCCTAATAATTTTACTATCGACGTCCAAGATAACATATGCGTTTTAAAGATGGATGGAGTATGTATGAGTTCGAGGATACGTATGACCATAATACAAATTCTCGGGGCGGGGGAGTTCTTTAAGATAAAGGACTACTGGTTCCGTGATAACCAGAGCCATATCCTTGCTTTTCTTGATCTGTCTTTTATTATTTGATAGTCATATAATGTCCACGCTTAAGTGCGTGTAATTGTGCATGCCAAAGTTAATTTGATGATAAAAGCAATTAGAGATAATAATTATAGTCACTTTAAACAAGTTACTTGACGGAAACCTATTTTTGCGCGAAACACTTAATCTTCTTTAAAACACGAAACTATCATATTAGCTAAGACCAACTTTTATTAAATACTTTCAATAAGATTATTAGTAAACTAATAAAACTCAGCTCCAACTTACACAACAAAGGTAAAGTACATCATTCGCAAACTGGGAAAAGCCTTTGGACTTCAACGTGTAAAGAGACAAAGCTGAACCACCTCGAAAAAATACGTAGAATAATATTTTCACGTGCCATTAAAAATAACTATGACAGCTATTAAACTTCACGAGCAGAATAAACATAATGTTTCAGGAAATAACCAAGGAATGGGATAACATAAACTAGAGGGGCAAAAGTTTTATTTAGATGTACATAAACAAAGGTTTGGTGATAGCCATCCCAACTAACTTTGGGAAAGAAAGCCCACTCGTGCTGGATTAAATAAATAACCTTCCATAAAAATAGACAAAGTTAACCAACCATCAGAGTTAAGATTTAAATCTTTAAACTTCACAGAAACAATGTGATCTTGCACTTTTAATAAATCAAAAGAAACTCTTTTTTCAAGTGAATCAGTAAATATGTACTCAAAGTGAGGTTCAAACCCTTTTCAGGTAAGATTAATAGTAACTTAAACGTTTATATAACTTAACTTCTCTACCTATTCCAAATATATTAAAAATTTCGTCAACTGTTCTATATATCTTGGTCTTACAGGGAAAGATGTAGACTAAGTTAAGAGATCTATAAAGTACGGATTAACAAATAAACAAAATAAGAAAATATTATACCTCTCCCTAGCAAGATTGGCAACCTTCTGCGGAACTAGATCTATGAATAAACGAGTTTTTAAATAATACCGCGATTAACTTAACGGCAATAAAATAGTCCAACAGTAAATGAAAAAAATTAGAACCAACCATAGCGACGATTGAAAGCAGGGACGGCTGTTAAAGTTTTTAATATGAAATAGGTTTAGTTTATTAAAAGAAAAGAATTAAAAAGAAAAGAGTCAAAGAAATTACACATTGCTGAAAGCAGTGGTAAACTTTTTACTGCTCAACCGATATTTGTGAAAAATCATCAATGAACTTCCACAGGAAGGAAGCGCCCAATACGCCGATATGAGACACCCACGGGTTGTGAAGGAATTTAAAAAATAGTTTTAACTGTCTTTAGTGATTTGAAAGAAGATGATTTGGGTATCCTCCACTTATAGCAATTTAGCTTACTTCAAATCGGGGATTTGGCCCGAGTTGAAAGGACTAATTAAAACCAGGTTAATTTTGAACCAGAGCACTGCGAAGGAACGGTAAATGTGATTATAAAAAATTAATATTTTAGACCTATGCGTAAATAATGAAGAATTCCGATGTAAAAAAATCGTGACTCCAATAAAAACAGGATCAGAGAATAATTATTGTGCTTAAAAACACCCTGTATGAGAGATAGCCGTCTATATAGAACCTTCCCTTAGCTAATTTAACCAAATAAGTAAAGATTTTAACATAGATTTAAACTAGGATGATTAGTTATGTTGCTCAGTATGGACTCTGTTTCAACATTATCACTGGTTAGCACTGTATTGGTAGACCAAAAAAAAAAAAGTTAACCTTTTACCTGCTAGCTTAACCTTGCGCAAGGGCAGTGGAAATCTATTCCATTAGGCCTCCCAACTTGATAGCTTCAGATAAACGATAGTAAAATTATAGGATACCAATCCACTGCGCTAGTTGCTTAATTTACACAATGACATAGCTTCCAATGGACTGCATGGGGTCATGATATACTTACCCCTGGCAATATCTCTGAGTCTATGGCTGCTTCATTAGTAGTGAGTACCCTTTGCGGAAAATTCCGAAGCATGCATTATAGTGGGTATTGAAACAATTCCCGTGTCCAAAAAAGGGTGGTATAACTTCAATTCGGTAGTTCGACTATAGGTAGTCTTTACTGACTGATCAATCCTTTATAGCACACCTCACTGAGGTCTGGAGGACGCATGAACGAATTTTTCTAAAAGGCAGTTTGAGAAAGTCATAATGCTATTAACCCTCTACTAAACCTTGGCTTTGAGCTGGAAGTACATGATTATGGTTGCCGTACTTTGATACTAGAACTAAGGGTTTGATGAAACTGCGAAGTGGCACCAATAAAGACCGAAAAGCAATCGACCTTACGACTTTAAGAGTGTCAATACTCATTAGGTGAACTACAAATTTCATTTCTCATGACGGCATTATGTAAGTAAAGTGTTAATTAGTCACCGCGGTTGTTAGAGTGACTGTTAATGATGTGTTATCGCTAGTGTTTCGCCTATTATTCATAATACTGTTATGATGGCTTTACGTTATTTAACATGTTAAAATTTATGAGGGCAAGGTTACATTACGCAAACATCAAAGACCGAAAAAGAGAGTCGCGTTGGTGTGAATCGAAGGGTTCCACGGCCTTTAGAATGCGCGTCAATGCTCCTTATCACTGAGCTAATACATCTTTTGTTGACCTAATTTCGAATATTATTACTGTTATTCCTTATTATTATTACTATTAATGTTTATATGAGCATTCCTTTGCACCCTTAACACTGGCAGCATCGACAGTGTTTTTTTTTATTACTCCATATTAGAAGTCCAAGCTTTATTTTAAAACCAAGAGCAGATAGGTCTCTAGTACTTTTTACGTAAGACTAGTTTCCAGTGGCCTTTTTTTTTTGTACCTGTTCCTAAAAACATCTTAACTTCACAGTGATTTAGCGAAGACTTTACTAGTATTAAATTTATAGTATTAAATGAAATATTACTATTTATAAAAATTAAAAGAGAAGATATTAAGTTTGTATAGAAATATAAGTGTGTAAATTAATAAAACTATAAAATCTAACATATACTAGAACAAAATATAATAAAACTTGGGAAAATTAGCATTTCTGGGGTATAAAGTCGCTTTGTCAGGTCTACAACAATAATAAGATAAATCTAAAGGTAATCATAAAGTAACTAACTTTTTCTTTTATATTTCTTTCATGTTTATATTTTAAAGATATATTTAACTTCGGCGTTACGACTTTTATTGAAAAAATGCCTAGAACGCTGAGTCCCTCATTAAACAGCGAAAAGGCAAGCCTTTATTATTACTTAGTGTTGTATTATACCGTATTCAAAAGCAACTTCGTTACTTTTCATATCGTTAACATAAGAGCTTGAAGGATCAAGAGTAATTAATACATTACAAACAGTGAAGATTCTCTAATAATTTTATTCGTGTTAAAAGTGATGCATTAACTTTTTGTTTACTCGCGCTTAAAAATGAGTCACTCGAAATTATTTATTTTTTAGAATCTATCAGATGTACCACTTACTGACTCTTCAAAAGGTTTCACAAACTAAAATTTAATCGAAGTCTTTCTCTGCGGTAGAATAATGAAAGCGATGTGAACAAACTTGTAACAAAGGTGCCTTATGTACTTTCTAGCGCCGTATATACTTTCACTGAAAAATATTTTTTAATAATTTTATTCTGGTATCCTGTTTTTATTTAAAGTGGTATTCATGCATTCTTAAACATAGGCTTTGTATTAAAAAATGTAAAAAGTATATATATTTTTTTAGTAATAGTTCCTAGTTCTCGATAGGGTCGTAAAAGCAAACACCGAATTTACGAGCTCTCAACAGGGTGATATTGTACACATTAATTTTGAGCTTGTTTTAATAAAATCTCATATATATATATATATATATATATACTTAATTCTACCCCTAACCCATATATTTAGAATTCATAGCGCGGTCGGCGATAGTTTGCGCCGTAGTTGACCTGATTTGCCGGTAATCGATTGGTGTGCTGACCAGACAGATCGTAGGTGACGATAGCATTGCGTTGAAAAACGTTACCCAGAGGTTCAAGCTGGTGGTTTCGCTGTAAGAAGTCCTTGCGAACTATTACGGCGCGCCTATCATAAGGCATAGCAGCTTGTTCTGTCTCACTTGAAGCGAAGAGACTATTGCTGATGAGTCGTAGGCCCAGGCAATAGACGCGTATGTCATGATCGGTCAGATGCACAACAAAAACAAGCGTCATTTGGCATGCGGCGAAAGTTTCCTTCGAGCATAAAGGAAAAGGTAAAGAGTTTGAACCGCCGCCTTGATCTTCGCAGAGATATAGTTTAAGTGCGGTGGCCACGAGCGCTTAGTATTATTAATGGTCCCCAGGTACTTCGCCCCTGAGGACACCAAGGAATTACCTTATTTTCAAAGGCCAGGGGCGGTAGTGGTGTAGTGCGCTTTTTTGTGATAAGGAGGGCTTTGTTCTTATCTGCAATAATAGTAATTCTAAAGAAAAAAGCGACGACACCAAGTTGGAAAGCAACCCTAGGTAGTACGGCAGTTGCTGGCGCTAGGGCGGGTGACTTTCCTTTTTAAGCGAAACTGATAACAAACTTAACAACTATACTCACCTTAAATATAAAGAAGAACTGCTTATTTCAAAGAAATAAATTATATGTATTCTGACGAGAATTTCTTAACCCTTAGTAATAAGATATCAAATTATGTAAAAATTGATCAATTGCAAGTATGCGCAACGTAAAAACTTCTTCCAACGCTGACCACTTTAATTACACAGTATACGGTAATATTAAGCGTTTGACTACAATAAGATTTGCGTTATTATATGACAATACAAGTACTTGAAAATAAAGTTTTTAGTACTGCTAAACGGAAAAATAACTAAATTTTTTAATAGTATTAAAAATTTTCCAGCATTTTTAAACGAACAAAGCTTAAAGTAATACGGTACCGTAATATTATAACATATTTTTATAAAAATTTTAATGATAACTCAATGCCTATAGTAATCAAACTGCAAACGTATGTTTAATTTATAATTTATATTGATGAGCTATATCCAGTCACATTAGCTCGTTTACTATATTCATTGTTTAAGCAACAACTGTCGTCTATATAGGTAGCAAAAAGATTGGTGTTGAGAACTTTTTTTAATGTCGAAAATTACCTGAAATATACCAAATCGTAATCGTAAATGAGATCTTAGCTAATAGGAAAAGCTTACACAATTTTATGAATCAATGATTTTCCAGTTGCCAAATGAATAGATATTGTTGCCAAAAACTTAAAACTTTTACTGAGCCAACAAAAAACACTAACCTTCGTTTCGGCAAAATATGCTTCCAATCCTATAAATCCTTTTGTTAAGGTTTAAGAACCTTTTAACCTTAAAATAAAATTTTGAACTGCGGCCTAATGAAGGTTAGGCAGATAGTAATTTATTCCTAGTTCTATTAATAATTACTACTGATGAGCTGCATAAAATATTTATAGAAGTAGGACCTTCGTTAAGTCATAGTATAGACTAAAATTCTAGAGAAACACACCACCCCATTGACTTGCAATATCCCATCTCTCACTGGATTCCAGTATCATTCGAGTTTCTAAAGCTCAATGAACTATTTTACTAAGTAGTTTGAAAGCACCAATGTTATCTCTTTGCTTGAGTGAAGGGTTCTTAAATAAATATGTATTATTGGGTGGAATAAAAATTAACTTAAAAGAAGGTATTTTATTACCGAAACTATTTCTTTTAAAGCCTATTCATTACGCACACACTAACTCCAATCTGATAAGTAGGAAAATCTTAGGAGGGATTACTCGATTTTAAAAATTTTATGCAGTAACCCTCTTAGGCGGTTATGAAATGTATTTTCAAGCCCATTAGAATGAAGTAAGCATGCTTCTAGTCCCCAGTATGAAAGTTTAAGTTCAAATGTGGCGGTCAACCGCGTTAGGATGCTTTACTCCAAAAGGATGGCCAACCCTTTCGACTCCTGAGAACAGCCTGTGATAGTCAAAGGAAGCTGTCTTAACGGCAAGGTCGTAATAAGATTTATAATGAAAGCACTCGAGAGAGATCGAAGAGGTGTAGAAGTTATTTCTTTTTTATACTTTACCTCGAATCTAAACACTAGTAACAAAACAAGTGTTGTCGTAAACAATGACTTGAAAGACTTACGGTTAACGAAATATTAAAATTTTTTAAAAAGAGTTTAACGTTACATATTCTGAGTATATTTTGGTCACATATTTCATTGTCTTTTATGTCATAAAAAATTTTACTTCTTTATTTCCTCTAATTTAATACAATAAAACACTTACAAATGCTGTAAAATTCGACCAAGAGAAAAACCCATTAGCTATTTATCTATTGGGATTATCAAACTATAAATATAAATATGACCCACATGTTCTCCTAAGATCTTAATACAACTGCCCATCATTATCCTAGAGACTGCCTTAATTTAAATTTACCGAACATATAACCTTAATCTTATTTATACAAAATACATATATATTTTCCAAACTTTACAAGTAATAGGGATATTTTCCTGATATCACAATAAATTTCAAGTTTTTTAATGTAAATTATAAAAAATATTTTTGTATTTGTTGTGCTTGCCTTTTGTTTACCATTTATTTACTATTTAATAAAACCTAAATGTCCACATTTGATGTTATATAAAATTTTAAAAGTTTATAGCAAAACCACCACAAACCCTATTATTTATCATTACGTTTGTAGCGGTAAAAAAAATAGTGCCCGGAACCTCGAGCTGGGGGACGGGGGAGGCAAACTTTTAACATTAGCATTACCAATGTACGCTTAGAAAATTTGTATATATATTTTTTATTTGTTAGCTAGATGCCTAAAAGTGGGGAATTAAGTAAAGAAGAAATTTTAGACAGCCTCCGTTATTCTGTCTTAAAAATTTGTGAAGCGGAGGCCAAGAAAATTGGAGTAGAAATATCCAAAGAAGCAATGGGTTTTAAAAATATTGTGTTTATAAGTTGTTAAATATTATAAAAATACTGTGTAGGGGCTATAGCCACTATTACTGTAGAACAACTAAGCCAGCTTTGCTTTGACCTGAACTGTTTTTCTGCTCATGCCAAACGGGCCACAATTTCAGTAGATGACGTTTTGTTATGCGCCAGAAAAAGTGAAGATTTAGTAACTCATCTTAAAAAATATATAATTGACGTGGAAGAAGACCAAGGAAAGAAAAATAACAAGAAACGTATAAAAAAAGTACTTAATGAAAACCAAGAGATTTATAGCAGTGGTCCTCAGGAAAAGTGAAAATTAGACTGATATTTGTCCCGAATTTTTCTTTTAAATTTAAAAAGTTACTATAAAATTAGTGTTAATTAGTTTTCTTACTAATATTTTGAGTTTTATTTCTTAAAAAATGGCCAGTTTTCTTTATTTTTAAATAAGACAAAACCCATCAAATGTAGAAATGTAATAAAAACTCTTATGAGGGGTTTTTATTATTAGAATGACTCTATTTTTTTTTTTTTAAAGTAAATAAAAATTATTTTAACTTTGTTGTATGTAATAATATTTTGCTTTTTAAACGTTAGACTTTGGAGCCGCTTTGAGTTACTTCCCCTTTAAAAAACTTACAGGTTTCCACTTTAAGGACACATTTAATTAAAACAAAGACTTCATTTGAAATTGAAACAAATTAGAAAAAAACTAATTAAACAGCCTTTACGATGCCTTTACGGCTAAAAGTTGATTTTTAAAGAGACATAAAAAACTGAAAAAAGTTTTCATAAAACAAACTTTTTAATCTATACAGAAGCGTAAAATTAGTAACTTTATATGTAACAGTAGATTAAAAACACACCCTCAACTCGGTTATTCTCCAAAATATTTAAAGAATTTTAGTCTATTACAATTTATTCCATTTAAAAGATATTTGGTTATAATATTGGGAGAAAGATCTGGCTTACGTTCTATCAACTTGTCATTAAAAATAGCTGACTTGTCTTAAAGTACCTTCATTAAAAGGTGTCAAATCTGTCTACTCTTCTACTTGCTTCCTTTTTTTTTATGTTTTCTCTGATAAGTTATAAAACTTCAATCTATTAGCGGAGTTGGCAGCTAAAAAGTTTAAAAACAAAAAATTGTTTCACAGCCTCACTGTTGCGAACAGAGACGCGAAGCCTACCCTCCCTAGTGGTAGAGGGTTACATTCAACTTTGCTTTTTAACCTTAACCGCAAGAAAAAGTTTGTTCACAAGAACAAGTTTTTGGCGTAATACCTAGATGTTGAGTTAGCCTAAGCTGACCTATACTTCACCTACTCAAGGATAATGCTATAAGGAATTATCTTAAAAGCTGAAAAGTACCAGCCTAGGTTACTGCAGGTGTTGGAATATGCTCAAGCTATGTAACTAGCTCCCAACTTCGTAGAAATCTGGAATTGCCGTTATGTATCTACATATGAAGGTTCGAGCTTAAAGTTTGGAAGAACTACAATTTTTCAGTTTTACTGTTAAGTACGTATATTCTACTTGATAAGGCAACTAGATTAGACCCCTATCAACTCCTAATAATTTAGATTAAAGCAGTAGAAAATTTATATTCATTATTCAGAATGAATCTATGAATAAATTTAGCCTTCGTTTAAAATATTCTACAGTTAGCGGTTTTTTTGAAGTAAATGAGTAGTAAATGAGATTCAGGAAGAGTGTATTATACTTTTAATCGCACTCTCTATGTTTTCTTATTACTACTTTTATAGTCTAACCCTTCATGATGGGAGAAAGTTTCTGAGCCCGTCGGGTTCTTTTTAATAACTTTATTATCCTTTCTTTTAAACACTAAACTTAGATTAATTAGATTTAAGGTGAGACTCCTGATAGAGATTTCTCTTTTTTATCCATAATTACAATTATATCAATAAAATAAGAAACATGCAAGAATTATTCGCCTGAATAAATCGGAAAATTTATTATTTAATGGCAGCTTTTGGTAGACACGAGAGAATTAATGATCACCTTATTTTTGCAGATTTAATAGTTCATGAACAGCAATATTATATTCTTTGCACATTGTAAGTACAACGGACCCGAGTGCCCCTTCCAACGTTATTAGGAAGGGTACAGATTTAGGATTTTTTATCTAATATAAGCATGAAAAGGTGGCCGGAAAAGATCTGTCTTATACGAATGCGTGTCTGCTTGTTTTATTATTGTCTTGGCAAAGGACATATTCTAAGACCTCAGGTAACAGCTTGTAGCTGTTCTCTCTGGTAACGCAAGAATCTTCAGCCTCGGTAGTTAATCCTCTATATTTCTAGGCGCCATTAGTTGGATCTCCTTTGGTTATGGATAATATGTTCGATTAAAGCTTGGAACCACCTTTGACACTATACCGACAAACTATGATTATGGTTCCTTCTTTTGTTTTAGCTCTATTTTGAGGACCGCCTTGTACTACGATAGTTATATGTAATAATGCAGGTTTGAAAGTACTGCTTTTCAAAATGTTAAAAAGTGGTAGTTTAAGTGCTTTGGTAGGTGTTATCTTCCCCACGTTGGTTAGCGCTTTGATATTGTCATTCATATGACTGAACTCGTTGTAACTAATAATAGGCTTCTGTAAGGGCGCCTCTTGTCCTCACACATGGAGCGTAAGAGACCCCCGAGGTAACGGTAATGTGTGGAGTAGGCACTGGCAGAGTTGATTGACTTTGATTGTTGGTGGGCTGACTTCTGCAGACAGTATATGCAGCCGTGATAATTAACTATATGCGCCTCGTTACAACTCGCACATGTTGCAGAGATTTCAAGTGCTTTTGTAGATAGGGTTGTCAAGTGGCCCTCGCCGCATCAGAAGTACAGTGGGGCTGCGCAAAAAAATCTCCAAAGGTCTGGTAAGGTGTACTAGCTAACATCTGTCTTAATTTAATTTGAAAAGGGGATACTCTTCAGTTCCAACAGCTTTTGTCATTAATGGAAAGAGGTGCTTCCCATGTGAACCATTAACAGTGCCCTTCCTTAGGCATTCGTGCTACTTGAGGGGTATGATGCCTAAAGCGTGCGGGGTCTGTCCCGATGGTGGAAATGTTAACCCACTACGGCATCGCCAGATCTCGGATGAACCCAGAGTATATTTTCTGTTCTAAATATGTTTTGACATATCCACCTATATATTTTTTATATGGTTTTAGAAGGTTTACTTGACATTTACTGCCACTTAAATTATTGAAATCTTTAAAATTCACCATAATTTTTATAGGTCTCCAATAGGACCCGATATTATGGTTAAGACCTACATTCTACCATTATAGGGTTAAGTTCTCAATAATACAGCGATAACAAATTTAGATGGCTTGTCTTCAGGTAGCTGTAGGTATAATGTTGTAACTCCTCGCACTGATCGCAATGAATAGAGCGATATTCTTCAGCTGTCGTGAAATATTTTAAATATAAATGGATAGGGAATCTTCGCGCCGATGGTTTACATAAGTTGTACAAAAAGGGGCCAGTTTTGTTTACACAAAGGATAATGGGTGGGATTTTCTCTAAACGAGTTCGCAGGGAGGCTACCACGATAAGTGGTCGTTCGTTAATAGTAGGGTCTGGCACTGCCCACCTCTGTGTACGACGTCGTGTAAAGTTCTTGGTTAGGGCTATCATTTTTATTACAAGTATAACTACCAATGTTAAATTTACGACTACATATATTGTTATTTTTTTATAACTGTTGTTGTTACCAAGATTACTACTTCTTTTATTAAGAATATTAACTACCGTGAACAGCTCGTCTCTAGTAATTTCATAGTTTAACTCTCTTCTAGATCACTTTGTAAACATATGGTTGATCTAAAATCTGTAAGGCTGAATATACGTTATTACTGTTAGTTATGTAATCAAAAGACCCCTTTCACCTTTTAGACTTATTTTTATAATAAGTGGCTTAAGTACCTTAAATTTTGCAGGAAGAACAAGTTAAATCTTAATAGAAAGCCTCTTTACATAAATACATATAAGGGTTTAAACTGACAGTTGCATCTTCTGCTTGAATCCCCTACGAGAGACTTAAATAGGGTATAAACTCTACAAAATAATCATCTTCGGTTGTATCCTCACTCCGTGATTCTTGGTTTTCAAGAACCCCTTACGCCTGCACTGAGAATTAAAAGATGGTTTCACACGGAATAAATCACAAACGGAAAAGGCTACGGACGACCCAGCAAAGCGACCCCTATAGATTTTCTACGTTATCAACCTACAACTCTGTTTTACACCAAATAAATAAGAGTTGAAATCTGCTGAACTTACCCATTGGCGTTAATAAACGAAATACTAGTATTAATCCCTTCTTTTCTGCTACTACTCCCACTAGTAAC
This sequence comes from Zophobas morio, assembly GCF_036711695.1. Classification (NCBI taxonomy): domain Eukaryota; kingdom Metazoa; phylum Arthropoda; class Insecta; order Coleoptera; family Tenebrionidae; genus Zophobas; species Zophobas morio. Next base: position 274,644 of record NW_026972363.1, read on the forward strand.
TAAAATAGTTACAATACTAAATATTTTGAAGGTCATAAAGACCGAGTAGTAAGGAGTTATAACTTTACTGTAGCACGTTAACATATTTAAAAAAATTATAATTTCCTAACTCTGTACTATACTTTTTTAAATTAAAAAAATCCCCTTGGCTTAAATACATATATTTTGTTGATGGGACATTACGCTAAAACGTAGATCTTGCAAATGCTAGCCAAGCTCGATAACTTTCTACTGCCCAAATTATCAATGTCTATGTTCACGTTCTCTTTAAGGATAACCAATCACAAAGTTAGTTGGTCTAGATCAGCTACTGTGTTTCACATCTTAATCCTTATCTATCTTTAATTTAAAGTTTGCTGCGTCCAGAGATTCCAGAGCTGACGCAGAAAATTTAGCAGCAAAAACATTAGGCGAACAACAAGAACATTTGCTTCTCTCATTGCACCGTGGTGTTCTATCACAAAAAGTTTTACAAATAGCCGGCCTATTAAGTATTAAAGGCTTCGAAATGATTCTCACTCTGCAATCTTTTAAAAAACTGAGCACTATGCATTATTTATTTTAGAATATGCTGGTGTGCGGCAGTGAAAGCAACAAGTCAATAAAGTATAACGCCACATAAGCACGCAAGAAACAAATTCCTTATTTCAGCGTAGATGGGCTATTACTACTAACTAAGGCAAAGCTTTTTCGCCTTTCAAGGGATTTACACAAGATCGGATTTTTAAGTGGCTGTAACTGCAAAGGGAGTTTTTTCTAATATAATAATATAAGATGATGAAGATAATAACGTAAATTTAACTTAACCAGAGGCCGAACTTTCACATTGAAACTTAAAATCGTCGATATCCGATTCGATTTCAGGAACTTTCATATTTAGAACTTTTAAAATTAGATATTACTATCTTTTATATATAAATTCTTGTTATTTACAAAATTAAAAAATAATAATAAATAGAGAGATGAATTGAAGAGAACAATAAACTAAAGAGCTAGAGTTACGCTTACCTTTGTTCAAAAAAAGTTCGATTTTCTTTAAAGAAACGTTAGCTAAAATAGTCCTTCCGTACACACCCGGCTTAACACTAAAAGTTCTATTATAAATTAGTAAAAGGTATTTAATTAAAGTAAAAAAAAGTCAAATTGGTATAAGCAAAAGTAAACAAATAACACTTCCAACTCTCATAACAACTTCTTAACTAATATACTCTCGTTACTATTTTAACTTTAAAAGTATTACTCTTACAAAACTTTTTCTGGTTGCTCAAAAAAAGAAACAAGCTCCGACGACGAGATAACAAATACATAATAAAAAGAGACCAAGCAAATCACTATTAATGAGAAATACATAAAATTATAACCAATAATAACTTCAAAACAGAGACAAACAAACCAAGAGAGTGTTACAGTACAAGGAAATCACTAACTTTTTTGATAAAAATACGCTAAGCAGTCAGAAAACGGTTTATTCAATTTTATATCATATAAAATAACCAAATTCCCTTTATATTATTTAAAAAGCTCTTCTTACATAACTTTTCTATATATTTTTAAATAAAAATATAATAAGTATTGTTAACTTTGCTGCTTTGTGTTGAAGTATTAAAAATAATAAATTTCTCAATCCCTATAGCTAATTTATTTTGTAAAAAAAGATCTTACTCAATGCCTTCAAAGTTGACGCCTGGACTAAACGATAGTTCGACGGAGTAACGATCAGGATCCCCTTCTGGAACCTGAAACGGAAAGTGAAACGATAAATAATATAAAAACTCATTAGCATGCATGAGTAAAAAACCAAGCAACCTCTCTATAACAAAAAGTCAGTGGCTCTGCGCAAAACACGATAAATATATATATATATCTAAAAACTAAAATTAAAACTAATTCAGAACAGTGGCGCCGAATTTAGTTAAAAAGTAAACTAGTTTGCTAAAAACAAAAATCGATTAGGAAACAAAAAAGTATGAACCGAGTAATGTTCATATAGCAAAAAGATGAACTGCGAGAGAAAGTTGATTTCCTTAACACTTTCTAAGTACTTTTGGCTTTTCTCATCAAATATATGGTCATGATTTTTCTATGACATAAAGTATATAACGGCCGGGAGATGAAAAAAGAGTAATGACATCGAATTCGGTATATCGGAAGACGTTGACAAGTGAGTGGATGTGCGATTCGCTGGTAAAGTAGAAGCGAGTGCGAACCATGCGCTGCGAACTCCGGATGCCTAGCAGAAACTAGAGTTAGTATATCCTGTTACTGCAGTTAATAGGGAGAAGAGCACCGAAGGCGCGAGCGTGTCGGCTGTCCAGTCGGTGCACAGTCTCCAACGTCTTAATCAGCTCGGAACTACGCCAATACGTTGTACGACTGTATAATATATGCTCATTGAAATACCGCACCTCTGTTGGTAAGACTCGCTGGAAAAAGCTAAGTCCAAAAGAATCTTTTTAATAAGATTCCTCGCCACTACAAAGTGCCCTTAACCATCGTGGAACTTTAAAGGATAAAGGGTCTCATTGGGACCTTTTGTGCCAATAGCTAACTTCTCTTCTCTAGTGATGCCGTACTCCTGAGGCACAATGTAGTCGGCCACGAAGCCGCACAGGCGATAGAGCTCTGCTCACGCAAAATTCGCATTACTCGTAAGTACGGTTAACTACAAGTTGACGGACGTGCCTGGCAACTTATCTAGATGTAGTTTGGCATGGTTGTGCAGTAAGTCGTACTTTGCGCAGTCGTGTATGTCTGGAATCTTGCTGCATGTACAGCTTGTAGTCGCTCCTTACTAGGTTAGGCTATACGCTTTACCTGATATCAAACTTCTTCTTACGTTTGTTGTAAAAATCCCTCTCGAGTTTTTCCCAACGCCTTAAGAGTTGAGTGATGGTCTCCCCATGGAAGATAGTGTCCTGGTGGCAGGAAGCGCAAGCGAACTCTACGTCGCTAATGGAGTTAGCGCAGCACACTCGGATCAGCATGTGCTTCTGTACTTTTCAGCTGGGAAGTGACAAGCTGCAGTAAACCATAAAGCTGTTCAAAAGTGTGAATGGGGTTTCCAAGCTCATTGATCGCATTAACAAGAGATTCGGCGCACGTGGGGACAGCCGTTTCGAGATGGCCCTGCGCCACCAGTAGTAACACCCGCCAATGCGGTGAGACAGCGGATGGAAACCCTCAAATCTTCGTCTCTTGAGAGTATTTTCCGCAAGCGCACCTTCACGGAGTCCAGATCGCGCGAAGCATCCGAGACATCATCCAGCAGCCCCGCATCCTAACCAGTCGCGTAGTGATTGGCGGGTGGCAGGAACAAGAAAGGGCGGGGAGGGGGACTCACTTTACGGCACAAATTCACAAGAATAGGCGTTAAGTTACCCTCCAATTGAAGGAAGCCTTTCGTGAAGGCAGCAGCCGTCTAGATAAAAAAAAGTTTTCTAGTGCCCAACAGAGGGAGATATTATTTAGTAACCAGTTGCACGCGCCCCTCTTCGGAACAGAATATCTTCAAGTTATGGCGGAATGTGCTGTGAAGGCGCAGAAGCCCATCGCTTTCCCCTGGAAAAGATGAAACAACCAATCAAATAAAGGGCGGTTCCCATGCAGACAATACCCGGATACAATTCGCTCCTTAACCGTTCGCTCAAATCTTGCGCTTGCTGACAGCCTATAGACAAAGACAAAAGCGTTAGTGGGCGAGGTTGCACCGGCCAATTGCACACCAAGGTCCGTTAGTTCGCCGCCCCACTTCAGGATAAGAAGAGCCTCTCTGACTTTCCCCTGCCTCGCTTCCATCTCCTTTCCGTAGCTAAGCAGCCAATCAAATAAGCCGTGAAACAATCTCTAACCACACATTAGGCCCCTGCTCGAGGCTGCTTTACAATGAGTTTCTGGTCCATTTTAATGGCTTGAGCTGTATTTTTCTGTAGATGCCACCGAAATGGCTGCCTCTTTCCAGTATGAACTTCACTTGCATTAACTTGTCCATGCTGGACACAGCAATTAGCACAGGAACTCAAGCAAGCAGAGAACATGAAGCCACCGATCCTCAAAGTCGCTTTCGCCCTCGCCGCTACCAGAAAGGAGTTCTCGCGCAATATTAAGAAGCCTGCCGAACAACAGGAAACTTTTGTATTCTATTGGCGCTCCTTTTATGGCGGACGACCTCTGCAGTTCGGAGGCGGACTTCATCTTGAGTTCCTTTCGGGGATCCTTTCCGTCAAACAGTGAAAGAAACAGCTCGCTGCGGACAACCTGGAGAAGTTCAGCATTAATGTGGCGGGGAGCGCACCAGACAAAGACTAACCATCTTTAGTTTCTGCTTCGGCGTCCTATCGCCATGCCGGAATACACCTGTCCGCCAATCATGGGTAACCAAACTCTGCGATGGGAGGGGCAGGGAGCTACCAATGACACACCGAAGCTCTTTGTGGTCTTCTGGTAAGTCGTCCTCGAGCTTCTGCATGTCTTCCTCCGAGACGCAGGAAGGCTCGCCGGACTTGAGGAGTCTTCCCCATGGTCGACCAATAGTATGAGGGGGGAGACACACCGGCATAAACGGCAGGTAAACCGGATCGGTGCGAAGCGTCGTAGGATAGTTTCCCGCAAGATGTGCGAGGCGTCGTCGTAGTATCTGGGCGGGCACAGAACCAATAGAGCCCAGTGTGATGGGCCAGCTATGTACATGACTACTTCTGGTTGCCTTTCACAAAAGACCAGCCGTTCACATCGCAAACAAAACTTTCTCCGTTCGCTCTCAGAAGATCAAAGCCGCACACGCCCTGCTTGAAGGCTCTGTTGACCTTGTTGAATACTATCAACCAGAATAAGTAAAACAGTGAAGATAGAATAAAACTTGTTGCGAAATCCATTTCTCTTGCTTAGTTAACATCACCGGATAGCGGATCTGAGTGAGCAAATGAGTAACAATTTTGAGAAGAAAAGGAAAATAGTGAAACCTCTTTTCCTTCACCGTCCCTCTGAACCCGCCCGTCAACGGCGGGGGACTTTCTTGCTTCGGCGTGGGCGTAGTTTTCTCCGCAGGAATACACCTGGAAAATTGAGCATTCACGGGATTCAAGGAGAAGGCAAGAAGGCAAAGGACTTTCACGTCTGTCCCTTCCGTCGCAAGAAATTCTTCATACAAATAAGAGCGGTCCTTTCCTTGTGATTAGTGTTGGAAAAATTAGATAATTGATTGGCGCACACAGCACGATCTTTTATGCGAATTATTTATAATAGGAACAGGTTTAGTTTATATAAGGCATAGTTTCAGTTATTTTATAATTTGGACACTTTGGAACACGCGGTGTGTCAGGAATAGCTACAAATCCTATCAAGATCTTAGCTATTAATAAAAAGAACTTATTGTAGTTCGAGTAGGAAAAAATTCGCTGCTTTTGTTGCCGACTTTTCTAAACAATTGCGTGCAGCCACCACCAGCACTTCGCGGATAATAGATGCAGATATAATGATCCTGTAAAGTTAATAAAAAAGTTAGCACAAGGAAAAAAAACATATATAGGGTAGTCTTCGATGTGAATAAAGTAAAGTTCAAAAATAAATTCGAGTCGAAGAATATTAATAAACGTTAAAAGAATCAGCAAACAAGGAGGCTTCAAATTAATACGGAATAACTTAAATTTCACTTATTAGTTAAATTGTTTTATGTAAAGATTTATTAAACTTAAGAAAAGTTTAGTTCTTTAACTAATAATAATAACATTTAATATTTAATATCTTTGTCCAATAAACGAGTTAACAGTACTTAACTTTATATTAACTTATAATTTAAATAAGTTAGCGATCAATTATAGAAGCGTTATTATGTCATATACTTCAGCGTCAACAGGCTTTTCAACAAACGGTTTATTAAAGCGTTCCCCGTTAATAATAACAGCGTCATCCTCTTCGAGTGTTGCGCTTAGTGGTTTGCCTGTTCATACAAAAGTTCCAAATATCGAACGAAAAGAGGATTTCTTGGAATGTTTATAGGACCTCTTTCTCTCCAAACCACAGCAAATCGGGGAATCTATCAAAACATAAACTTTAAATAAGTAAGAAAAATTTATACAAATCAATACGGGAACGCCAGCTTTTTTTAAAACTTCATAGACTTTGGTCCGGTCGAATAAACTATTAAAACGTAAATAAATTGGTGCACTTACAATTGAAGTATTACAAAAATATATTCTTACATTTTCTGTGCTTCAAGATCGTTTATGAGAAATGGTTTACGCAAGTTGACATATTGTATTGCTTTATCCAAAGGAAACCCGCCAGAGGTAAAGGAAATGAGGGCCTCACATATTGGCCACTCCACAAAAATTAAGAAAAACAAGCTTATCTTACAAAGAAAGAGAAAAAACACCTCTTCGGGTGGTCGATCTATAATACAACTATCGCCAAAAACAATTATGTCAAAATCTTCTGAAGCAATTAACCGTTTTATCACCTCATTCATGGCCTTCGAGTTCACCTTAAAATGATATTAAAGTATTTAATTAATGCTCAAATTATACCTTAAATACCTTTTTATCCATGGCGCAAATTCCTAGTTTTACCCGAGCTTCCGGTGTTCTATCAATATACATACTTAAACGCAAAAATAATATTTCTCTGGGTTTTAATTTCTTACCGCCTTAAGTAAAGATGAAGTCGGTGAAGTGTAGAAGAAAACATCGCTTCCTCAAGAAACAAGAAGTTAACTAAATATTTTTACTTAACTGAAAGATAACACAATGACTATGTATGTCTTGCAAAGGAATTACGGATATATTTTTGGTATAAGCATTTGAACCGGGTGTAGCGCAATGCGAATTAGTGGCTAATAAATTTACCTTTTTTACAAGGCACTTATCACACAACCAATACTCAAATTTCTAAAAAGACAAGGTTTTTCTTTAGATACCCCTTTGTTTGTTTAAAGTTTAACCAATAGCTGTAACATCAGTCGTAATCAAAGTTAACACGGCAGCTATTGATATTTTATATGCACACATACAGTCAAGTTTCCATATGAACACCCCATTTAAACCACTTCACACCGGGCAGCCTACGTTAAGTGTTCGGCATAACTGTTCTATCCGTCTTTAAAAGAGCTATGGGATTAATCCATAAATAACTAAACTCTAATTCCAGACAAGTTCTCCTTGTCCCTTTAAATGCTGCTGGCCGTTAGCTTCTTCTTCCCTCTGTAACTTCTGGTTTTGTAATTGAGTAGCATCCTATTATTCCTCATTTCTGCTTAATTTTTATTATGAAATAATAGTAGGGGAGGAAGTTTACATACATCTTATAAAAGCTTAATAAATAATGAGATAATCAGGTTTTCCAACATACCTTTACTCTGTTGACACAATTTTTTTCAAGTTTACAGAGTTGTTTTTAACTTTTAACCGTTTCGATGTGTTTTTGTTTGGACTTGGCAGACGTCCAGTTTTTGGCTTGGTGGAAAAAGTAAAATCTTTTGAAAATGTTCTTTGTACAGAGATCTCGGTACTATATATTTGCAGGTCGAAGTTACTGTAAAATTTACAGAACGTAAAAAACCCAAAAATCAGTGTTCTCTTTTAAACTTCTGGTTAGTTAAATCGTCTACTTAGTATGTGGGAAAATGTTTAAAATTGCACTTCTTAATCGTTGAATTTAGTTGTCACTATATAGTAACTATTGTAAAATAGAAATTTAAACACTGTGTTCCGAGATGTAAGTTTCAGTAAAGGTAGTTATTTTAGTTTAATTCCCCCGTTTTAAATTAATAATTATAGATGTCTTAGCAAGTGAAATATCCCGACCCTAGGATTATTTTAAAAGTACATAGACAGAAGAAGTTTAAACTATAATTAAACTTTTACTTTATGCTCACAAAATTGTCAGTACGAGCAAAGTTAGCTTTCCACCGAAAAATATTATCTAATAATGTTCTAAACCGCAACAACAGTACTGATTAGATGGTTCCAGACCTACTAATAGTTATTTAAAACCCGAAGAAAAGGTAGAAAGTTCAAATCCACTACCGTTAGTGCCACTTAAAACCACAGGTTGAGGTATTGAAACGCCTACCACTTTACTATCCTTTTACTGTTTTAAAAGCTGTTAAGGTTAACGAATGTTCCCTTCAAATAATCGTTTATAAACAAGCTATATAAATCTATTATAATTAAACCTATCTACACATATCACTGCCAAACCCCTCCGAAAACCATAAGCAAACCCATGAAAGTTACTAACTATAGAGAACCATGATATACACAAGGTCAGTTTTGTTGCAGTCGTAAGAGAAGACGGCATCAAGGATTTAACAAAATTGAGATGACAACAAAGAAGAATGAAGGAAACTGTGTGAATGAGGGATGACTTGGTCAAAACTATGAAAAATTTCCAGACTTGTAGTAAAATAATATTTCATCTGCCCAATCTTTCTAGTAAAATTCATCACTCTTTTCGAAAATAAATTCTTTTTTAATTGTCTCGCTTCCTTCTTCCTTTCTCTCAAATTATTCTCCATAAACTTATTAGGCTAATACAACTTGCAACTTTTTACCAATGTTCCTTCCCAGTAAAATATCAAACTAGTTGGGAAGTTCGTACCGTACTACAATAAAAACAAGTTAATTATTTAGTAAAAATGAAAAATTGATGGAAATTTAAAAACAAATTCCTCTGCTGCAATATATACTTTTTATATATATTTCCTCTGGTTTAAACTTAATTTTTTCATAGTTTAAGTAGCGACGCACATTTAAGAAACTACACTTTTTATATACTTAACCACGGCCTACCTAAATCTCCCGTTTCCTATTTCTAGTTCATTTTAATTTTAAAAAATGGATCTTTTTTTTTTGCAATGCGTCTCGGGTTTGTAATGTTACCGAAATTTTGATTCACAAATTTAAAGTTTTAAGAACTTATATATCATAGAAAAATATGTTTAAAAAATTTCAGTAAACTTTACAAAATTTATTTGATAGCTTTACAACCACTTGAGATGCAAAAGACCAAACTCTTTTGAACAAAAAAAAACAAAGCAGGGTATACAGGATGCGAAAAAGAGCATTAAAGAGTAGCTTTCTTCCCTCCGCGCTTGTCCATTAGATGAATATTTTAAAGGAGAGGTAAGAGAAAAAGGATGCGCAGAGAAAATTAAATAATAAAACTGACCAAAATTTTTTTTTATGATTATTGCAAGACTGAATTCATTTATAGTATTACTAACTAAACAAGGTTTACAAAAAGTATATTCCAAAACTAAACCAGCTGCATGTGTAGTCACATCAAATATTATCTATTTGTTTGTAATACCATTATACAATCAGAACTGTTGGCCCGTTATTAAAGCTACGCAAACTTTTTATTGCTTTACGTTTGATTAATAACGGAATTGGAAAACTTTTACTTTTTCTTTACTCAGTAACAACTTTAAATGTTATTTTAATAACTATTAATATTCTAGTTGCATCACTTGTTCGAGAAAGGAGGGGCTTGTGGCCAGCTACTAACTCCAGAAAAATATGACTGTTGACCCTTTTGTGCAAGAGTGCCCTCCAAGCCGCGTGACAGCGGATAGGAAGAAGGAGCCGCAGAAAACAGCAGCGGTGGGCGATTGAAGGAAGCGTGGGCAGGTCGTTGCGATGGAGAGCAAGAGAGAGGAGACTGGGAAAAGGCAGTTGGCTGAACAAGAGGGGGTAACTGGATCGGTGCTGCACGAACGGGGCTGTTATAGGTTGGCAGAGGCAAGGGCGGATGGGAAGCTCCAAGCATGAAAGACAAAGGTGAGAGTTGGCTTTGGTCGGGGCTTTGTCCATACGAGAGGCTAGGGTCAGGAGGCCAAGTAGCATACAGCGGGGCTTGGCCTGTGGGTCGCTGGGGCGGAAAGGCGGGCGGATATAGTTGTGGAGACTGCTGAGGTGAAAAACTGGTCACAGGACTGGGGAGGATATGCCCTGCAGCGAGCTGCTCGGGAACATGCTCACTGCTGAAGCCACCAGCATAAATTCTTTGTTCGGGCGCTTTAAAAACGTTTTCCTTCGACGTCGCTGCAGACGTTGTCACGGTGGTCGCCTCACCGCTGGATGCCTCCACGCTTGCCTTGGCGGCTGCCTCCACTGAGTGCTTTCGTTTAGCAAGGTCGCGAGAGAGGCTGGTGTAAAAGTAAACCAGGATTAGTCCCGTCCCCCTAATTCGAGAACAGACAGCGAGGTACCGGGATGCTCCCCGCTTCTCCTTCGCCTGCTCTCGCAACTTTTCCGGCGCTATGCATCCTGAAAAGCGAAAAGTTATCATCGATCCAACGGAGGGGCAGGCCAATAGCGCTCAGTACCGATTTTATGACAGATGATGGTGACCAGAAATTTGCCACGTGTGCTGTCGCGGGAGAGCGTTTGAAGGCAGTGTGGCATGTACTTCCGACTAAGGTCGAGGCCCATCACATAAAAATCTAAAGCAGAGGTTATGGGAAGCACAAGGGAGCTGGCGGCGGACGGATACCTCTGAAAATTGGGTCGCAGTTTCCAACAACAAGAGCCTTCCTTTCTTTAAGTAGTTTCTCGCACAAATTACTAGAGAAAGTACGGAACGCCCGCACAAAACTGAAACCGAGCAGAGTTAAAAGTATACCTGTACTCTCTCTCATTGCTTTTATTTAGCGGTTCAAGCCAGCTGGCATATATTTTCTAAAAGGGCAAAAAGATATGAACAGTCGAGCTAATTCAGGCATTAGATAAAAGTACTCTGGAGCCTCTCTTCACACAGATATCCTCGATCTCCTCTTTTAAATACGAAAGACACTTCCGCTCTGCAAGACTTCCCGCTTAATATGAATATATTCATGAATATCGGTTCCCTTAAACAAGCGTATCATAAAAATATATTCGAAAAACAATTTTTCTTGCATAAAAACTTCAATGATAAAACACACGGAGCATACCAATAGTAAGTGTCTCGGGCAGCAGAGCAAAGACAGACTTTTATATAATAATAAACCAAAAAAAAACAGATGTAAATAGTAATAATAAGTACGTCCAGCTCTTCACTGTCAGCAGTCGGAAGCATTCGAATCGTGAAAAGAGTAGAATCACCGACCTTAAGGGTGCCATCCCAAGTTTTATCGCTCGCCTCAAGCTAATAATAATAATAATAATAATAATAATAGGTATAGTAATAATAACAATCAATAGTAACATCGAGCCGAATCCCTTCTTCAACTTTGGGAGATAAAAGGATGCTCGGATCGATATCGTCTTCCTCCAGTTTTATAGGGGAGGCGCAAGCCCCCGACTGGTCCCTCAGCAGGCCTTAAATTCATGTAGGAGCGCAACAGTAACTTGGAATAAGCTAGCGGCGTACTACCGGACGATTGGCTCTGAGAGGGACGTGAATTGGACACAGGAGCAATGTCTGGTGGTTTTGCAGACGGCGCTGCTTCCCCTACTGTATGACTGGTGCAACGATAAGAGCCGAGCATGTGGGTATGGTTATAGAGAGAGCACCTGACCACCACGATCCGCTCGCCCTTGTGATCCTTCTTGATGTAGGATTGCGGTTCCCGTACAAACGTCTGGGAGTAAAAAAAAAAGTAGACTAGATAATGCAAAAATTTCACCACAAGACTTTCTTTTAGAAGCCTTGTTTTGAATTAAAATAAAGTAATAGCGTAACTTTAAACAACGTTTAGATAACTATACTCACAAATGATAATAAACAGAGCAACTTGTAGTATAAAGTAGTTATCATATAATATAAAACAAATTTCGCGATGTTAATAAGGATAACAGTAGGTAACGGACACTCTCAAAGTGCTTTTTCTTGATCTTTGCTTCCATTTCTGCCATCTCCGTCTGAAATCCGTCAGCTTTCATAGTGGCCAGCTTACTTAGAGGGACTTGCCCCTCTAATAAGCGTCTTATTTTTTAAACAATAGGTTAAACAGTTAGATTTAAAATTCTATCTGTATAAAAAGATTCTATTTATTCTACTTGTAAGTTTTCTTAGTGAACCTAAAGTTGATAATGTAAAAAGTAAAAAAAAACTCTAAACAATATTAGCAATTACAACATTCTGCATTTTTTTTTAAAAAAAAGGTTACCGTAAAATATTTGAAACATTTGATACACACCTAATCAGGTAAACGACACAAAAGATAACCAAATTTTAAGGTCATGGAAAGTTTAAAAGAAAAAAAAATTACACTGCAAAGGATAACTCCTTATCTCGAATTGAATTTAAAATGAGAGAAAGTTGTGTTTTATAGGCTTTTTCCGTGTTACGAAAATGCTGAAACAGAACTTTTTCAATTTCACGAGCAAAGTAGCCAAATTTCGCATCTAAAAATATATTTTAGTAAATGACTAGAAAAATGGGTCAAAGCTATTAAAAAAATTCATTTATGTTGTATAAAAAAGATTAACCTCTGTCTTTATTATCATCAGGATTTTGGTCTCCTTTGGAAATCCTTTGATCTAATAAGTATAAAGAATTAGCTAAGAACTTTTAAAAATTGTAGAAATTGCATTAAAATACCGAGGCAGTGATAGATTTTGTTTATAAAGTTAAAACGTTGTTGTTGTTCGTCAGTGGAGGATTTCATCTCAATCTTAACTTTTTCATTTAAACTTTTATTACTACTATATAACTTACTACAACTATTACCATAATTATTATTGTTGTCAAAGTTATCATCATTATGAAAATAATTAATATTAGAATCTTGATCAGCAGTGGAAATAGGATTAGTAACGTTAGAGTTATTAGTCGATGTGTTAGTATTAGAAGAGTCGCACAATTCGGCTTGGCCTTTAGAATTATTGTTATTCAAGCTTTCAATATAATAGTCGATATTATCTAAATAAAATTCATTGTCATGAACTTCAGAATTATTTAAATCGAAACGATAATAGAAATTCCCAGAGTTTGTTTTCAGCGAACCACTATGAGTATTCGAGGAACTAGTATGCCAACGAGAAGTAGAAACTTCTATAAACCAATAAGGATACATTGTATATGAAACATAGCTTTACAATAATAGTAAATTTAACATAAAAAACAATCACTTTAAAAAATATAGTTATTTATAAATACAATGAATACTTACCGCTGGAGGAAGGATCTCCTGAGGAAGATAGCTCACATAAACTATCTTTTTCAGGAACATCGGACTTATTACTGCTCATAAGACTTTAACTGAACGTTAACAAAGTTTGATATATAGGAACTACAATTCAGATTAATTACTATTAAGTACAACTCTTTCATTAACTCTGAACTATTTAACATTCTCAATCATTACTTATCCATTTGTCATCCCCGCCTCGCAAAAGTGTACAGCTAATTTTTCGTTACTTCAAAGTAATGCACGTTTCTAACCCTTGCTTCAATGACTAAATTACCCTCGACAGGCAGACTCTCCATTTAATAGCAAATTAAAAAACCAAATACAGCGTAAACTAAATAAAATTATTCTCATTATAAAAAGTACGTGAAGAAAGACAAATGAACTTTTAAAGTTAATTAGGTAAACAATCGTTGCTTCCGTCCGGTATCTTTTTAACTTGGAGAACACTTTGGATTGAAAAATAGTATTGAGTAAAACTATAATCCTACTAAAGTATATCATCATAGTCAAAAGGAAAACTTCTCCATCGTACTTCTTCAAGACTGTTCCTCGATAAAAGAACTCGTTTTTTTTTAAATTTTTTCGAGAAAAGATCTATTTTAGATTCGATTTAGACTGAAAAGCAATAAATGCTGGTATTTATCGCAATGAGTATCTTTATATACTACTAATTCCATCGTACATGCAACACGATATACTACTAGTATTTTGACCAGATTTGGCCAAAGTGCGTTATGTTGCAGGCACTCAAACTTTGCTAGCGACAACTGATGTGTTTAGTGTTGCAAGTACAATGTAATTACTCGTACATAAAGACATTTATTGCCATAAATACCAACATTTATTTCTTTGCAATCTAATTTGAATCTAAAATAAACCTCTCCTGGAAAAATTTAAAACAAAACGAGCGCTTTCTTCAACGAACAACCTTTAAGCAGTACGATGGAGTATCAATATTAATGTCATAAAGATTCCTCATTTAATACAGTGAGATACTTTAGTTGGGTTACAAACTTAGTCAATGCTATTTTTTTCCAACCCAAAATGTTGCAGTAAGTAAAAATTAACTTCTTCTATATTGCGTGTCTTCTTTTCTATTATAATTGTATGGACGTTCTTTGTCTTTCTTAAACCGTTACTGCGTTCTTTAAGGTTCGACAGCTCTGTCGTCTTGTCCTGGCCACGATAACATTTGTATTTGTATTACCGTAGTCTATCAATAACATCTCTTAATTAGTTAAGTTTTCCTTAGAATAGTCAGCTGCCTACTACTGATCCTTAACTGTTAGCTATTAATTCCTATATGAATTTAGTATTTCTTAATTGATCTGTTATTACACGTTTTGCAGTCCTGTAGCCTAAAACAATAACAGTTGATAATTATACTGCTTTCTCTAAAACTATAGAAGAGGTAACTTTGTAGCATAATGAAATAAGAAGGTAGCAGAACAAGAAAAAATAACGCTTCTATTTATTATTTTTCTTAATAAATTTGCGTGTGCTCGATATCTTCAAGTGCAGACTTCTTTAATTTTTATTTACAACGCAAGTCAAGTCTTCAAAATTAGGTTGTAACTAGACTAAATTTGAGTTTACATAGGGCTTAGGTATGTCTATCCAGGGTATGTAAAGAAATTCCTGTGCTCAAAAAAGGTCTGGATGCACCCCTTCACGATGGTAGAAGCGATAGCTACGCGATTGTTGTTGTGAGCAAAGTGAATCGCGATAATCAGCAGCCGTAGCAGTTTATTTTGCTTGCAGTACAGTCACATTGAAGGCCTGTTGAATGCCCAGTCAAGTGAAGCGTATGACATTAAAGGGTCATACGTTTATTACATATAAGCACATTCTTGGTGAGTCAAGACATTGCTCTTCGCGCACAGATTGAAATATAGATGATTTCACTGGCAAAACTTAGGGGTATTAAAAAAGCAAAAAAATCAAAATGCCAAATCTATGACAGCTTTATATACTTTTTATTAGTTTGTTATTCGCTATATACCCATAATTCACTCTTTTCTTCTTTGTGTACTTTTTAGCGGTTAAAATCATTTATCGACCAAGAGACCTTGAAGAAGTCAGTTAACACCAGTTGTTCCTTTTGACCAATAATTCTCGAGAAATTTTGACTAAAAAACACTATTTTATTAACTCCCCCCGGATAGCTTATACAGTTTTTAAAGCAGTTACGCACAAAGCGCCTGCATTGCTGCCTTGATATTCGTCCCAAAGTATGCCCCGTTTTGCCGTCACGACAGCTTTTTTTCATTATGACCTGCTTGAGGCTGTAAGAGGATTGCGCAATGCTCTTTCTTGTTCGTTACTGCGTTGGTTTTTACGCCCCACCCTTGGCTCCAGATAGCAAGCGTTTATAAGGAAAATCGCCAGTGCTGACATATTAGATTTAATTTTTCGACAAAGGGTGATGCTGGGTGGTGATGTAAAATGGATGTGCGTGTATTGGTTTGCAGGGTCCGGCTGACCTATATAAATAACGCAAACAGCGGTGGAGACAATAGAAAACCCCTGCAGATTATTTTATACATAAAGATGGAACATTCGAGTTTAAACAGTAGTTTTTAAAATAAAATTAACACGAATTAGCTGACTCAAAATTTTTAACGGCTAATCTTAACTGTAGAGTTTAAAAAAAGCTCATTTTTTACTTGGCGCTACGTGTGGAGCATACCCATGTCTACTCCTAGCAGCTCAGTCACATTTACAATCTTGGGGCTTATAAGCCACTCAGAGAGAGTCCGGAGATCGGCTTAGTCATATTAAGTGTTCCTGTATTATATCGGATGAGGTAAAGGTTTTCATTTTTAAAGTAATGACTCGTTGTCTTAAGCTACAATGTGCAGTTACAATTTGCTTAATATCTTTACATTATTCTTTTTTAATGCTTCATTGGCTAATATTCATTATCTAATTTTTATTAAGCAACCTTAGGCAATCAAAAACACCTTTAACTATTACAAATTAAGTTAAAATAAAATTATAGTGATGGTTTATAAAGTTGTTAATTTGAGTTCTACATGCATATCTCCTCAGTTTGTGTCCTTTGATCCACTATAATTATCTAATTCTATTGGATGGTGAAGACTGGTACCAAATTAAGTAAAATCTTTGTAATCTTATGGTGGAATATTTAGCTCTGCACAGACAATTAAAAAAAATGAAAATTTAACTAAATGAAAACTTTTAATTACTATGTTAGACTTTACTTAATACCTCTTGTTTTTAGCTCAGTAGCTCCTCCTCTTGGTGAGATAAAGTGTAAATTGTTATTATTTTAAGTACTGCTTTTTTTCTAAGATTAACGTTAAATTTATATTATAGCGTCTTTTAAAAAGGGAGATCATATTAAACGTAAAGAGGTAATTTTTATTTCCTTCTGTTAGCTACATATTAATAAAGTTTAAGCCTTATTTCTTAATTTTATTTTTTGTTAATCAAAAATTATAGAAAGCAAACCACGTTAATGAAAGCTTAATAAATGAGAAAAATCCAAAAAATATTCAGTTGGAGAGCCTAGTTATCCTTGAGCAGAGAGAGACAAAGGAAGAAAGCAAAAAGTTTGATATTTGGATTAATGAATTTAAAAGTTTAAAAATGGTAACAATTCTTTTATTTTTACTGCTTATATAAATATTAATTGTAAGAACTAAAAATAATAAACGCATTAAATAAACTTAAACTTACAGTTTGCTATAATCTAACCCTTCCCTTTGACTTAGTGTGTATATTGAAAAATTCTACCAGACTTTCTTTAATTTAGCTTTTTAAACTCCTCTATAGAACTTGTATAATAAGGTTGAAGCTAAGCTTAAAAACTTAACTGAATTAAGGAACAAGGTGGTTTCACCCAGGAGAGGACTTAATATTACGTTGCATAATAACAGCCCCATTAGTTTCACTATAAAAGATTTTTTAATACTGGAAGAAAACACACTATTAAAAGAAGTACTCAAACATCAAGTAGGAACTAGAAATTTAAATAATTTCTTGTGGTCAACAGAAAAATTAATGCGTTTCAAACTTCACGAATTAAATTTAACAGAAATTCTGCTGGTAAGTAGGCTTGGGCTTATTACCCAAAAATTTTGTAATTAGCAACATTATTCGTGAAGGATCAACTGTTAAAGAATTTTCTGCAACCATGCTTAACTAAAGGCTTAGAACAACTTAAAAGATCCGCAAGGAATATATATATATATATTTGGCAATTATTATTATATTTGCTTTGAAAACAGGGCAATCCAAAAGCATCATTTAAAATTAAATAAGTTAGTAAGGGAAATTGAAGGCGCACAAAAGTCCGGTATATTTGATATAACAATAATAGCATACATCTTTCTTAGAATAGCATTGCCTTAATTATACTCAGTTATTTTATTCACCAAAATATTTAAACTGTATTATTTTAGAAAAATATAAGTTGAAAGGTGCTATGAAAGATATTGAGGAGACAGTAGATGCTGTTGAAAAAAATCTTAACAAAAAAGACAAATTTATTGAAGTTCAAAATGAGGAGAATACAGAATTTGACACGGTAAATAGTTATATAATAAAATTTATTATTAAATGTCAATTTCGGCTTTTTGTTAAGGTGGCTAAATTTACCGATATTGAAAGTGAGAGCAGCGGTAATATGGAGGATGAAAAGGTTTATTCGTTAATTACTATAATTATTGCAAAGGGGTTAAAAAACTATGGTAAATCTTTGCAGAAGGCTAACTCATTCCTTGCATTATATTCTCATTTTAGCTCACCCATCTCTTGGATTCTGAAAATAATGAATACGTTTTAACGAAAGCTCGAAGTTCAATTGGTTATTACGAGGACCCTCTGCTTCTACAGGATATAGCAACAATGGTATACACTTTCTTTCTCTTCCAGCTTACTTAAGGAATAAGCTTGCTAAGTAACAAAACCGAGATATTTTAATGGTCTAGCAGGCTTAGGAATCGTATATGGTCTATCCAAACTAAAAAGCAGCTTAACAGGTATTTAAGTTAAGAGGGAAGGTAAAATTGTGTTGAGCGATTCCTATATTGATAAAGTTATCTTTGTAGATTAGCGATTAACAAGTTAATTTTAGGTTTTTTGTTATACCTTACTATTTTTACGTAAGACTTAACCATTCTTTTAATAAATATATAGTGTTAAAAAAACCAAAAAATAGGACATTATCCCGCTCTTTTTAACAAGAGAAATTGTGGTTTTTCGGTGTAGCATTGATTTTAATTATTAATCAATCTAACCTTAAAAAAATTCCATAAAGTTATATAGCTTAACTAAAATTTTACACTAATCAACTAGTTAACTCGCAAACTTCTTAAATTTATTTTGTTACCAACTAAGAAATGTCTTCTAGACGCTCAGCATCCGTAAGGCGCTTCATTAAATAAGGCGACCTCGCCATTAATAGTAGCCGGTAGTTCGATAACCTATTAATAATAATGTAAAAAGGGTCCTCAAGCAAGTAAATTTGGAATAATTAATATTTTTTATAGGTAAGCTACTCATTTTTTTTCGGGTTAATATTTGAATTGCTTGGAATGCCATCTTTCTTTGGTTACGTCCTCGGAGGGGTCGTAGTCGGTCCTTCCGGTTTTGATAAATTACAGGCATTTATTTAAATCTAGCAGTCAGTTTCCATGGATTTATTTTATATTAATGGTCAGAATATGGTGCAGGTGGAAACCCTCGCCCAGTTCGGCCTATTTTTCATTTTATTCATTTTAGGGTTAGAATTTAACTTTGAAAAAGTAAAAAATAATTTTACAATTTCATTAGCAGGTTATATTATATTTCACTTTAAAAGATCTTTTAATAAAGTTTTGTCGCCATGCATATAGGAACGCTTTTAGTAGGGCTTTTTACAACACTTGGAACTGTATTTATAGTGAAAGCTATAGGAGAAAGTTTTTCCGCGGGCTCCTTAACTGGTTTCATAACTTCATTTGCTCTTCTAGTTTCTATTTATTGCAATTTAAAACCAAATGGTTAAACATAAAGGCTGTTGTTGCTTCCTCTCAAGCACCGTAGTTGCCTTGAAAATGCTTACTAATGAAGAGGTTTTCGTTTACTAAATGTAACACACTACAATGTTTTGTATAACCACAAATTTTTTTATTTAATTATGTTAGAAAGAGAAAAGTTACGGGCAAGTTATGCTAAACATGTTGGTTATACAAGATATTTTGTTTGGTTTAGTTATTACTGTGCTTCCATTGCTTCGTACGGGCATAACTCCTATTGATATAATGAAACAGGTTCAGCTCGTACAAAATTTTACAATTAATTTAAAAATGAGCTTATTCCATGTCATGTGACGTAGCTCTTTACAAAGCTGTGCTGCTTCTTGTTTTTCTGCTTTCTATACTATGCGCTTTTGCGATACGTAGCAATTTTTTTGCTTAGATGGTCTTCAGGTAACCTTGATATATTTCATCCTTCTTTTAGAGTTGAACTCTAACAAGGCCTGCCTGATATTCAAGGCAGTAACGAGCTTTTTACACTTTGTGCAATCTCATTTTGCATGATAACCTACGTGATTGCAAATCAATTGGGTCTATCTGTAGAAATGGGCTGTTTCATTTCTGGTGTCAGTGTCAGTCACAATGATCACTACGCTCAAGTGTGTAATCATATTTCTAATTTTTTTTTTAAGAATAAGTTTGCTGGTAAAACATTAATTAACAAATAAGTTCCCTTCGTGTAGAAAGCAATTAAACTTCTGGAGCCGCTACGCGAATTGTTTGGATGTTTGTTCTTTGGGACAATTGGTTTACACATCTACCCCTTATTTCTTTTAAGACAATGGAGGAAAGTTACTTTATAAAAAGGATTCTGCTTTTAAAATCATTATAATAATAAAATCAACAGACTACTGCTGTTCTTATCAGCAATCGTTATTTTGTTGAAAACATTTGTCGGATTTGTGGTGTTACACAAAATTTTCAACTTTAGTAGAAGCATTTCTGCTCTCACCGCCTTTGGGTTGTCTCAGATTTCGGAGTTTTCCTTTGTTATTGCCAGGTAAAAAATAATTTAATGTAACCCCTATAATTATTTTTTAACACAAAGTTTATAATTATAACGAAAGCCGAGGATGGCGGATAGGTATAATTTCCAAGGAGGACTACTTCATCTTGCTAGGTAATGTAAATCGGAACAGTAACCTGTAACTACCAGTTGGATAAAATGTCTCTAGGTGTAACAACTCTCACCCTTATCTTTGTGCCCGTGCTATTTAAAACCAGCAAACGGTTTTTTTTTCTTTAAAACTCTCCTGTGTTATCAAAGTTGAATTAAATTACTTTTCGCGCAATTACTTTACTGATAATTGTTATTTCAATACCCCAAAGAGTGGATGCCCACCTTAAGGAAACATAAAATCATTAAATAAGATATCAACGACTAAAAATAATAAGATTTTTGTAAAAAAAAACCACTTTTAAAGAAAATTGTAAAACAATATATAGCAAAAAAAAATAGCCAGCTTCGTCAATACAAGTATAACATTCTTTACAGTGCTTTACAACAGTACTCCATTTTATTTTTTTTTAATTTTTTAAAAATTTAAAGGAAAAAAGATGATCCACAAAAATAAAATAATAGTTCAAACTTTCTAAAGTAAATGGTTTTAAGAGGCTTGCTGAAGGGCATAAAGTAAACATAGCTTTCGAATACTAAGTGACGAGGAAGGCAATCTTGAGTTACTAAAAATTTAACATTATTAACACCTTTTGCGAGAATTAAAGGATTTCTTGTGTTCATTCTGAACGGAACAAATTTATAAAGTAGGTAACTAAGTATATAAGATTAAACTAACTTATAAGAATTAAGCCAGAGTAAAAGACTGCGATTTATTCAAACGTCAAATGCGAAAGATTTATAAAGAGAACACCTACAATTCCTAAAAACAGGTTAACACCTATACTTAAGCTTTATTAATTCTATGCAAACCCCTTTTAGTAGAGGCATAAAGTATAAGATCCTCAAAGAGTATAGCAGTAAGACATAATTCTTTACATATATACAGAGAGAAAGATGATATTAGTTAGCAGGAAAAAATTAAGCAATTTTTTTAAGTAGAAATTTACTATAGTGAAAGGTGCTAATAAATAAAAACGATAGTGGGAGTCAATAGGCTATTATATACTTTAATTCCTACTTAGCCCTGTTTATAATGATTTATTAGTATATTGTTATAAATTGGAAATAGTTAAGCGCAATTAGTAAAACAACGACATCGCAAGACGTACTTCTCGCATAACCTTCGCAAAATAAAAATAAATTTATATATCACTGGTTAAAAGTAGAATAAGAAATATGCCTGCTAAATTTTAAACTTAATCTAAGACTAACTTCGCCGGAGATATTACGAAATTTTAAGGTGGGAGATACATTTTGACTTAGAAGATGGTAAAGCGCCGAACAAAAGAGAACAAACTAAACCAAATAACGAAAACTTTATGTGAAATTGATAGTATTTTATGTAAAACCCCTAGAAAACCTTAAAAATAAGTCAAGGTACAGTTATCTAGGCATATTAAATAATTATAACAAATATAACACCATCAAAAGATATATTAAATTATAAATTAAAATAATAATCCAAAAGAATACAAAGTTATAATGTAATAAGTAGAAAATGTTAACTTAAGACAACAAAAATACCCACTAATAACCCTTAACCCTAAAAGTGCATGAAGCCTGCAATATTAACAAATGAGTGTAAAGAAGACCTAATGAGTGAATTGCACTGTTAAAAGGCTATAAAAATTTTCACTTCACATCTTTATAACGTCGGAGGACTGCTTTTATCTGTACTTGTCCTGTTGAAGAATTAAAAGATGGACTTTCAAAATCGTGTTGGCAATAAGTTCGGTAGCGGTATGATCGGCTATGAAGAGGCCAATGTAGACCGCCGTGAACGTCTACGTAAACTTGCCATGGAAACTATAGATCTAACGAAGGCCTCTTTATAAATTCTCGTGTACAACCATGAAATTATTATATTTTTTAGGATCCCTATTTTTTTAGAAATCATATTGGCTCTTATGAATGTAAATTGTGTCTCACATTGCACAATAATGAAGGCAGTTATTTTGTTCACACCCAAGGAAAAAAACATCAAGAGTACTTGCGCAGAAGAGCCGCGAAAGGTTGTAATTGATAATCTGAGGGCGTATAATATTGTTAATACAAATTTTTACTTATTAAAAGAGGCTAAAGACGCAATTCCTCTACCACAGTTGAGCCAACCTCGAGTTCAATTTAAAAAGTTTGCCAAGATTGGACGCCCAGGTATTTTTTTTATTAATATTTATGATAATACTAGTACAATATATTTTTTACTAAAAGGTTACAAAGTAATCAAAGAAAAAAATCCAGTTACTCAACAGCACGCTCTACTTTTTCAAGTATTATTGCTTTATAATCACTTTTAAGCCAAGTATCTAAGAAATCTTATATTATATATGTATATATATATGCGTACATAAAAAACTAACTGTTTTAAATATAGCTACTTATATATAAGTGTACTTTTTAGAGTTTTTTTACTTGTTATATTTTAAATAAATAAATATATTATAAAGTCATTTGTAGCAAAAATTTACTTTATTAACTTTGATTTTAAGATTGACTACCCGGAAATAGCTGAAGGGATTCGCCCGAGGCACCGATTCATGTCTGCCTACGAACAAAGGAATGAAGCTCCTGATAAGGTTTGTCCTTTGCACGGAGCAAATTATTATTATTACCATTAACATTTAGAACTGGCAATACCTCCTCTTTGCTGCTGAGCCGTATGAAACGATTGCCTTTAAAATACCCAGTCGGGAAGTTGATGAATCGGAGGGTTTCTTTACTTTGTTTACAAGCCTTCATATTTATTTATAATATGCTTTCGTTAATTAACTGGAAGGGAAGTTTTTTTATGAGTGGAATGCAGAGACAAAACAGTTCTTTATACAAGTCCCTTTTAGAACATCTACAGGAAGCAACGCTCTTCCGCTCTACGCCCCAAATGCCGTGCCTATGCGGACGATTCCCCCCGAGAATCCCCTTAATCCGTACGCACCCATCAACGTTTAGTTTCGGCATTTCGTTACTTTTTTTTTTTGCGCGGTGATTGCAAAATAAAGCACGTCGTAGTTTTGTTCGACACTATTTGTGGATGTTCTTATAATAAAAGTGCTTTCTTAATCTTTTTCTGCTTGCTATCATAGTTTGACTGGGTTTGTTAAGATTTTTAGGGTATCTAAAACTACATTTTGCTAATTTTTTTTTATTAACCTCGTTATAATGTGGTCAATATTTTGGCGTTTTCTAGTGAAAAAGTGGTGTGCCTTTAACCTCACTTCATATAGTGAAATCTTCTTATATACCCCGGCAACTATGAACTAACAAAACGTAGATTTAAGTACTGACTCCCTAAAGTATAGGGTTAAGAGGATTTTTTGCCGAAGAATTAATTTCATCTTAGTAAATCTATGTAAAGAACGGAAACAATTTTTAAAAAAGTCTAAACAAAATACTCTTATGTGATGTTTATATTCGGCTTCATGAGCTACGCTCCGCCTGCTTGGGCCTTCGATGCGACGTAAACTGTGGCAGCACTACAATCCAGGAAATTCTGAGACCGTGCGCCGTGATTTATAAGAAACTACACTCCTTAATATTTCGCAACTAGTATAATTTTTCGAAGCTCAGTCATCGCTACTTTTAAAAACTGGCGGGGGTGCGCCCAACCACCGATGGGCGCGGACGATGAACTTATTGCGTGTTCTTTTCTTTTTGTTTTCAATAAATGTGAGCTTACTTATTGTAGGCTAGACTTTAAATATGATAACCGTCAAGCTTAGGTTAAGCTGTCTTCGTTTAAGGATATTAGGCGAAAATCAATATAATCAATTCTATTTCTCACATTATTTGGTTGCCTTCGTACCGTTCTTTAAAACTTGCCTTCAGTAGGTTTTTAAGCCTTCAACTTTGGTCTATTTAAAGTTTGAATCTGTCCTTAGCCTCAACCTATTGTTTAGCTCTCTTCTCATCTATACTGAATTCTTATTAACCTGTTTATTCTAAGCCCTATTTACTTTACTCCACTTATTCTGTTAGCACATTCCTTGGTGCTAATACGTTGACCTACTCCAGGTCTACAAAAAGTTGGGCATACGTTTTAAATGTGTCGAAAATTAAGGTTACTTTTAAAGCTTTTTACCGTAGGAATTAAGATTCTAGGTAAATAGAATTTCAGGTTTTAGTATTTAAAGGATTATCACATATCTGATTATTGTCTAATATTAAAGAGGGGTCCTGTAATTTTTTTAACAAAAATTAAGCCGCTCTTGCTTTTCGCTAGGGCGGCTTGCGGCAATCTACATACCCAAAGGTTATTTTAAAGAAGTTAAATGAAAACTTTACTTGTAAAGTAAAATAAATAGAAGAATGTAAGGTTTCGGTAGTATTTAAAACCTTCGTTTGTCTTTTAAATAAACAAGAAAGATAAGTTCAGGAGTAACAATTAATAATGGAGATTGCATAGGTGTTATACTTTGCTTTCATTAACCTCATCCAGTTGGCAAACGTATTGAATAAACGCCTCGTCTCTCTTATTTACTATAAAAATTTTAATTTTTAACAACAGTGTTTTATGCGGATAACGGAGCGTAACAAATAGTTTAGTTGAAAAAATAGCACACTACTCGAACTTTTCGGTGGTAAATAAGTAGGTGCGCTACACAACCAAAAGGGACTAGTTTCTTCAGAGAAGCATAGCTTTTAAAAAATCAGCCGTCAGTACTATAACTAAAATGTATGGCATCGATGACATCAGCACTTATTACGAATTTCGAAGTCTTAATAATGGTTTAATGGGCAGCACTGAGTTTCAATTGAAAAGTCTATGAAATTTTTAAGGCTTCCAAATTACTACCAAGCCACTAAAATAAAGTTGTATCACTCAATATAAAAATATACATTTAAAAAAAATGGTTTACCTACAAATTAATTTTTGTGCTATTTAACAAACCGATTTCAATACATCAAGAATTTTGCTTAGTTGACTTTAATGCTTTGGAAGCCCAGTTTTATTTTTTTGAGAACGAATTGTTATTTTGGTTATTGACCAACCGTTGAGAATTATCTAAGAAAATACTTTTATAATTAAAAACTTCCCTTTTTTAATCCCTGACTTTTTTTTTACTTCATGTAAACATAATAATGATTAAAACAAAGGTGATATTTTAGCTTTTGAAAAATATACTTCTTAGTCACTTGCCTCTACGAGAAGCAAGGAGTTATTTAAAATAGGCCCTAAAAAAATAATGTAATAAAAAATGTATTTTTAAATATCTTCGTTTACTAAAGACAAAAAATTGATTCCATAGTATTCATAATTTTTTAAACTGTGCATGTATATAATGTTACACATAAGGTGCTGTAAGGACTTTTTTTTATGGTACTGCTGCTAAGTAGTAGTTAAACAAAAAAAAGAAGTAAATTAACATGAAGAGTAAAAATGAAAGGTTTATCTAATAAATGTTTAATGCATAAGACTACGTGTTACGCTTATAACACATTTCATCTAATCTAATTGCTCAATTTTTTTTTTATACTATTAAATTTAGCTTTCCATCGGTGAACACGTGGAACTCCTGGGCATGCCCCGAAATTTAATAGTTTCTGTCCTTATATAGGGCTTTTGCTTACATTAAGTTTCGACCTTCTTTCATAATGTCCGACTATGAGGATGACGGTAGGGCTTATAATAATTAACATATATTTTCTTATAACACTAGTTTAATTTTTTTTGTTTCTTAGTTACTGAAAGAGTTAAATCACAAGTCACACTCCGAAAGGGTAGAGGATTTCAAAATAAACGGGATCAGGATTTAGGTTTTTAAAGCCTTCTTGTGTGAATAAAGAAGTTACATAAATTTTGTTAGGGTCCTTTGAGTCTATAGAAAGTAAAAACGAAAAAAATGTGGGCATTGAGCAGAGATGTAGGGCCTTACCATTTTTATACTGTAATGCAGTTTTATTCGTTTTAAAGCTGTAGAGGGGTGGATCTTGATAATTACTGGTTTACACGAGGAAGTTGCTGAAGATCATATTTACAACAAATTTGGTTTTATTAATATGTTACTTTTGGGGTATTTTTGTTGATAAACGTTGTGAAACGTTTAGGCGATTATGGGGAAATTAAGAATTTGCACCTAAACGTAGATAGGCGAACCGGGTTCGTAAAGGGCTACGCTTTGATTGAATATGAGACCCATTCGGAAGCGAGGGGTCAGTCAATATTACTTTGCAAAGCTTATATTTATTGAATTTTTTTTTAGCGGCCCTTGAACGCTTGAATAATCAAGATCTTTTGGGTTGTAAAATGAGTGTGGATTGGGCTTTTGTCAAACCACCTTATCTTACTGAGGAGAGAGGACGGCGACATTCTAGCCGCCGCAGCGATAGAAGCGGGTTTATACTTAAGCTTTAAATTTTTTTAGTATTTTTTTAAGTTTGTATTATAGTCGAAGGCGTGGAAGAAGTCCCTCCGACTACTAAATAGTATGAATCCATCGCCTTTTCCATTATACTCACATTGTTGATGACATGAGTCTACAGTCCGATGAATTTCTTAAAATCAAAATAATATTTTTATATAAAATTGGTCAACAACTAAGCATCCTTTTTATAAGTTATTTTGCATCCTTACATAGTTGTTGTCCTACTATCAGTAGTTAGTTTAATTCTTCCGATTCAATTTGATCTATCACCAACTTGTTACACTACATTATATGTCGTTCTTTTTTCTAAGTAAGGACTTTTTAAATGTATTGCGTTAAGCTCTGATACACTACTTTTTCAGGCAAGTGACTGGATGTTCCTTTTTAAGTTAGTTACTTTATAAAAGTTTTTGCTAGGAAATCTGTCTCGATTTTTAAAGGAGTTCATTACAGTTGGTAAGATGGCTTTGGCCTCGCAGCTAAGTATGCTTCGCTCGACTAGTTATGACAACTTTTTAAACCTAAGTTTATATGAGCACGTAAACGTTTTGCCTCTTATATTTTTGTTCGCGTCTATTGTTATTTTAGCACCGCTAATCGGTTACATAGCTGGAGTATGGTTTACAGTCTTGCTGAAATGTTTATATAATTCTGAAAACTGGGTTAATTTTTGTGTTTTCGTGGTTTCAATTCTTAAGCATGGAATTTTTTTTTTTTTAGGTTTTGTGACAGAATTTATTTCACTCTGGAACCTTTGGAGTGGCAGGGGTTTTAAAGTTTTTTTTTCAAAACTTTCGGAAGTAGCTGAAAAACTAAAAAACGTTGGGTTAAGGCGTGCAATTTGATCTGTCGTTCCAGAGAATTTTTAGTTGAGTTTAGCAATAAGAAAGAAAGCAGTTAAACACCCTAATAAATTATGGAATTGTACATTAGTATTTTTATAAGTGTTGACTTCGTTGAATATTTTATAAATGCAATAACTAAATGGTCCCAGAGTAAAAAAGTAAGGGAATGCGGGTAAGAGGAAGAAGCAAGACGAGATAGACAAATTTATAAAGCTTTACGAGAGAAGTATATACTACTAATAGTACTACCCTGTCTAGGGACGAGGATTAATAATCATAAAAAATTATACGGTAGCAATTTGAACTCTATGGTAGTCATACCTAAAGCCATAATATCTTACCTCAATGAGTGCGCTCGCTCAAGTATTTAACGTCCTTTCAACTTTAAGAGTTTAGAACGTGAGGCTCCTCCCTTCTGGTGAGCAGCTCCTACTCGGGAGGACCAGGCTAGCGGCAGCGGTGTGCTGGTTAGTGCTCCAGGCGGCCTCGAGCCTTGTACCTAAGACCATCTCTCCCGGTGGTGACTTTAGCGGTTTTTTATCACACTTGGCGGAATGACGGGAGTCCGGGCCCAATATTTTCCGCTCTCTCAATTCTTCGGGACAGTTATGATAGCCCTATAAAGAGTATGCACCGGCCCCAACCATCCACGCTGCTGGTGGGATCGGATTAAGCAGGTTTGAGATCCCCCATGGGCCTCCACTGTGACTTGACAAAAAAAAAGTTAAAACGTATAAATATTACTGCTATAGGAAGGGACGCTTAACTCTTGGGCAAAAAAAGTCATTTTACGCGTTTTTAACTAGTACAAAGCGAGGGCGTGTAACGACCCTAAAGGAAGTTACTTCTAGGAAGATGTAAGGGCGTTGTGCAACCAGAAATAAGTATAATAATTAGTAAAATTATGTTTAATTAAATATTTTAAAAATACAGAATAAACAAAAGAATCAGAACCAGAACAAGACCAAGAACAAAACAATACTCGATGAAGAATAAGAACAAGAACTAGGAAAAGAGAAGAACAAGGGAAGACACTTGACCAAAAAGAGAGTAAACGAAACTCAAGCATTCCTGTAGTTGATCAAGTCCATGTATACAAACGGGTAATGTAAAAAATAATAGAACGGGCTAATCAAGAGGACAAAGGGCTTAGAATTAGAAGGGTTGAGTACTGAGTATTACATTATTATGCCCTCCTCAAAAATCTTTATTCCAAAGATTACTTGTTAAGGCTCAACTTCTTTGACAAATCAAAATCAATAGACGAGATGACGGTACAGTCCCCATCATCGAAAAGGATTTTATATATAAAACGCTTAGGGTTAAAGACTTTTCTGTCTTTGGTAATTTTTTCAGCGTATCATGTACCGGAAAATGAAGTTTTGTAATAGGATGGGTCATCTTTGAAAAAATTTTTTAAATCTTTGTGGTTGTCTAGTTCATGTCGTTAGCCCAAGTTATTTCTATATTACCATCTAAATAGGACCAGTCGACCAAAAACTGCAAAATATTTCTATGTAGCCTAGAATTCAATATCGTTCGTTATTGGGCTGTTCGTGGTATCTGATCCGAAGTCATCACTAGTGGTGAAGGCCGTTCCTTGCCGCAAAAGTTTCTATATTGCTTCAATAAGTTTACGTGAAATACATAATGAATTTTCATAATTTTGGGAAGAGCAAGGCGGTAAGCCACCCTACCAATTTTTTCTAATACATTGAAAAGGCCGTAACATTTAAAGCACAACTTCTTTATAGGGTGAAGGGTTTTAATGTTTTTTTCGTCAAGCAAAATCCAGTAACCTACCTCAAAATTAACGTCCTCCCTCCTCTTGTTCGCTTGGTATTCTTGTTCCCTTTGAAAGGGTTTAAGGTGGTATCTCAACTCGGAACTAATCTCAGATAAGAATTGTACTCTGTATCAGCTTCCGGGGCCAAGGAATGAGATAGAAGGTTAGCATCAAACTGAGGATGGAAGCCATATAGCACAAAGAATGGCGAAACTCCAGTGTTATGGTTTATACTATCGTTATTTAAAAAATTCAGCAAAAGGAAGGTATTCCACCCAGTCGTCTTGTAAGTAAAAAAAAACTAAGATTTTTGCTCAATAACCTGATTACCACTTTCGTAAAGCCGTCAGACTCTGGGTAAAAAGTGGGCGATAAATTAACCTTGCACCCTAGGAATTGAAAAAAGTCACCCTTAAACTTAGAAAGGTACTGGGGACCTCGATCAAAACTATGCTTTAAGGGAACCCTTGTATTATATATACATATATTTTACAAAACTAGTCGCAACTTCTTCAGAGGTGATAGACTTGGAGACGGGGATGAAATGGCACAACTTAGAGGGAAGACATTTAACGACCATTACGTCGTCGTAGTTATGGTGCAGGAGAAGACCAGTAAAAAAATCCATGGTAATGCCCTCCCAGTTATTTGTAAATGGGAGCGGTTGCAATAGTTCGTAAGGCTTATGTCGTGACGCTTTAATTCTTTGGTAAGTGTCACAACTTCCTATGTAACCGGAAATTTCTCTCTTCATACCAGACCAGAAAAATCTCGAGTGATTAACTCATAAATTTTATATGTACCGAAACGCCCATTTAAACGAGAACTATGAGGATGCGCAATAATGAAAAGCAGTAATTCCTGATAAGGAACAACTGTTTTGTCTTTGTTATACATTACGGAGTTTTTTTAATGAAAATTGCCTAGTGGTAGTCTTAGCCTTCCTTATAATCACGAAATAACTTAGAGCTTTGCGTTTCCTTTTGTATTCGCGCTAAAAAATTATTATCGATAAAAATAGATAACGTACCTGAGTGAATGGTTTCATTCTTAGAAGACAATACAAAAGGGGTCTGAGGTGTGGGATTTGTGTTCCGCTCGAATTGAGGAAGAAGTGAGAGAGCGTCAGATTTTATATTAGTCTTTCCGGGCTAAATTTTATTTCATAATTATACTCAGAAAGATCGGTATCCAGGAAGCCTGTTTCCTATTTACAATTTGTTTTCGCTTAAAATATTCGAGATTTTATGGTCAGTTATAAAGGTAAAATTTTCTTGCGAGGGTAAAAGATAGCGCCTCCAAGTCCTAAGAACCTCAACAGTTGCAGATAATTCTTTATCGGGTGTACGATTGTTTAATTGTGAGCAGTGAACTGCTTAGAATAAGTTTCGACAGGGAGTGAACCATCTGCATAGACTTGATTAAGGTCAACCCCCAGGCAAGATCATTAGCATCAGTCTCAACCACAATTTTAAGATTAGGGTCAAAATGTCTTATTAAAATGGGAGTAGAACCCATTTAAGCTTTTTAAAAATAGCTTCTTGTTCTGCCTCCCAACGAAATTTATTTTCTTTCTTAAGAGCTTAATCAGTGTGTAGTAGCCACTTATAAATCTCCTGTAAAAGTTTGCAAAGCCCAAAAATTGTGGAAGTTTTTTTATCCTTATGGTGCCCCATTGGCAAGTACAACCAACTTTAAAGGGAACCATTTTTATACCCTACCCATGGTGGTTCAAATTTATAGTGACACTCGACTTCGGGTTCTGTTATACTTAGGTAGTTGTAAAAAGTTTAGTTGTGCTCTAAAGACGGTGCTCAGTCATAAACAACAGAAGTTTTCATGTTTGCGAAATAAAAGGGAGAAGCGTAGATCATGCTCGATCCTATAAATATTGTGTGTGATAGCAAATTATTGCTCAAGGACATTTGTTTTTTGCACACAGTGGCAGACAAAAAGTTGGGTCGCCGACATGACCTTCACCATGGCATATGCGCCGTGTTATCGCCACGACAATTCATTGTTAACAATGAAACCCGAGTATATCGCGGAAGCTTTGCTTTTTTAAAAAAAAAGGGCAGGAAAAGGCGTAATGGGTTTCTATCAAACGAAGAGCGCCTTGCTCTTCTTCGCATACTTTGTTACGCCTACAAGGGCGCTACTAGCTGGCATATGTTTCCAAGTATTGCTGTAGGTGCTGAAGTAACAATAGGCTCTCCAACGATGCGTCGCCGTGTCTTGTTATCAAAGTAAAAAGCAATGTACGTGTACCTTTTCACAGGGACTGAGATGTTGTGTATATTAAGCGCAAATGGCAACGACGAAAGGAGTAAGCACTGAGTAATTCCCGCAGTTAGCAGAAATAGCGGTGACAGCAAATTGCCTATACAACCATGTAAAACACGACCTAAGAGAGGGGTTGAGAAGTTGCAGAGTGCGCAGTGGACGCACAACCCACGCAACTTAACTTAAGGCCTTCTCAACATCTTCGAATACGGCTTCTGTGGTTCTCTTAACGTTAAAACCACGTGGTGAACTCTACAAACATCTTCAATCGACGCAACACAACCCTGTCAACTTTTTCTATGGGGAAAGCAAACTGTGCAATATTTAATAGGATTTGAATGAGGATGTGCCCTCTTGAAAAGAATACAATAGTAGCCGTTTTTCCAACGTTTGAAAGCTAAGCGGCATAACAGAGTTTGCTAGACAATCAGTCGGCTTATTGGCACCAGAGCATTGTTTCGGCATCACAATAAAAGGGACTGTATTGCTCGGCATTCCCATTATCGTCCTCAGCAGTAGCTCAAGCTGCAAGCACGAAATGAGCAGCGAAATGGTCGACAAAGGATGATTAGTGCGCCAATGAAAAGAGCATGTATAATAAATTGGTTTTAAAGTAAGAGCACATGTATTAATTTAGTAATTAGTGTCACTTGGTACCATTGTTCTCTTTTTAAAGAAATTGATGTACTTTGATCCCGTAAAACGCTTTTTTTTGAGTAAAGAAGTGGTCTTTAGATATAGTAAGCCTAGTAAAATAAGCTGTTAGATTGACTTTCTTGGCCTTGCATTCCTTTGAGAGGTAGAATGACATCAACCGCTTGCATTACCATAATGTAAAAATTTACAATAAGAAACACAATCCTGCTAAAATTTTACTTTTCGCTGTGTTAAAAAGTCAAAACTTAAATTATGATGGCCTTTTTACTTATACTTCTAATCTTTAATATCAATTTTATATAATATACAGCTTATTATTCACTGTGTTATTCACTGTGCGAACAGACGTCGAAAGTAGGTTGACGGTACAATCTACTTACAGCACGAGTTCGGGTTAGTTAATGCCCAAATTCATTGCCAATATAGTGTAAATACTTTAGCCTTCAGTTATTAGATTTATATATGATGGGAGTATTGATCTACTTTAGTAAAATTATTGTATAAATATATCAGATTTTATTTAATCTACATTTACTCGGTCAATAATATGCTTATTTTGGTACATGCTAAAAATTCACAAAATTTTAGAAGAAACTAACTCTTCCTTACTCACTTTTAATATAAGTTGGAGATACGACCTTAAATATATAAATAATAAACAGAAAATCTTAATGCAAAAGCATGGATGTGGAGTTTGTTAAGATTAATGGTTTGAGAAGTTCTGTTTAGTGCCCTAGAGAGCAAGCTCAATGACGTTATTTTGTTTATAGAGTAAAAGTTGTATTGTTAGTAACTACCTAGAATTAAGGTAAGTAAAGGAAGTCTGGGGGTTTAGAATGTTTTGTACTTTAAACAGTTCTAGTTTATATCTTTTTCTTAATAGATTCATAAAATTTCTTTAAGAAACCTTGAGAATAGTAACGAATTCGTTTAGGGTGGGGCCCACCTATTTAATGATCAATATTAAGCCGGCCGGAAAAAAAAATATTTTTTTTGTGTGCTATTTAACATTAGGGGTGTGCCACTTTTATTTTAACTAGGCAGTTTGTCTAAAGTAAAGAGTTTGGTTTAAGTAACACGATTATTGCGTTTGTGCAATCGCTTAAAGCTTATAAGGTCTTTATAGCGTAAAGTTACAAATTATTAATTTTTCTTGGCTAAGTATACTTACGTCGGTTCAAAAGCCTATATTGTAAATTAAATAATAAAATTGTTGTATTCCGTTGATTGAGTTTTTGTCCACAAATAGTTAGGCTGAATCGTGCATCAAGGTGCTTTTTATAAGATTTTACCTGATCTCTAAAAGGTGGCTAATGGGCGAAGATGCCTTTGTTACTAAAAAATTTAAGTGACAGACTTTACCTAAACAGTAAAAAGAAACATTGATATATACTGCGAATTAGTGTTAGAACTATTTTTTTTATGTTCAGTGATCTGTTAATTTCCTTTTTAATTTTTAATATGACTTTATACAACTACTAACCTTAAGTACATATAAAAAAAATTTATCATATATTAAACAAAACTCGTTAAATTTGGAAGTACACTTTACCGTAGAATTTTTTAACTTTTTAAGTATGCAATTGACAAATATATGACATAATGTGTTAGAATGCCTTAACACAAATTATTACACATTTTTCTTTGTTCCCTTTTAAAATGAAGGTAACTGTATTTCTGGATATGGAATAAATTTAGGCAAGGTGTTGTCTTAAGAAAACTTTTTTATTTATAATCAAATTGGAAACTTCTAAATTAACCTATCTGCACTGTATTTTCTTCTTTTCTTTAGGAAGAACAGCTTAGAATGCAGAGAATACATTAACTATTTAGTGAGTGCTTTTGAACTAAAAATAGCTTTTACAAGTCAAAAAGAGCTTCGGCCAATCCACTAATATTAATTTCCTGAAGCTGCATGGGGGAGTAAAGGGTAAGGGGTTCCCTTGACTAAAAGCATAGCGGAAGCTGAAAGCATTTTTTCTCTTTGCTTAACCTTATCAAATCGGTCATGGCAGCTCGTACTCTCCGCTTAATAAAACCTTCAAGGATCGGGATGGTCCCAGTTAACTTACCAGAAACAGTCAGTATGGAGCAAAAAGGGAATTGGATTAGATTGACAGGCCCCCGAGGCTCTTTATTTAAACACTTCGATTCTTCTGTTAAAATAGAAAAGGTGTGTACCCACACGACTTATCTTTAATAAATTAATAATGTACAAAGATGTAAGTCTTTGATAGCAGTAAAGCCATCGTGTAAGGATTTAATTGTAGTTTTAACCTTTTATAGATAATAAGAAATTAATTTTATTTTAAGACTTTATTTTTTTATATATATTTACAACTTATTAGATAAAGAACACAATAATTGTTTCCATGGCCCAGCAGACCCAAAGAGCAAAGGCTTATCAAGGAACTTAATTCTTATATAATTAGAAATCCATTAGCGGAACATCTGAGATGTGTTATTAAAAATGTTCAGGAACCTCCCGTACTATTATCGAGAACATGATTGAAGGTTTAATAGACGGACACGCAAAAATTTTACAACTTGTTGGAATCGGTTACCGTGCTAGCATAGAAGACAGTTCTTTTTTTTAAAATAAATGCGTCTTTCTTTTTATGTAATTAAAATATTTACAGAAAATTTATGCCTAAACGTTGGTTATAGCGATACTAAAAAGTTACCTATACCTGATGACTTGGAAGTTATCCTTTCTGGTCTATGCATTCTTTAGTGGAAGCATATGTTCTTACGAATGACTTTTTATATAAGGACAAACAACCATAATTGTATACGGTAACGATAAGCAGGAAGTAGGAGAGTTTGCTAGCCTTGTGCGAAAAGTTAGAAAACCTGAGGTGATTAATTTTTAATTTTATGATTTATGTTAGTCTTATCTTTCCTCTTTGGTTCAACTAGGTTTACAAAGGAAAAGGGATTCGCTACAAAGATGAAATCGTCCGAATTAAAGCTCCGTCTTCTAAGAAATAATTAAAGTCTTTATAAATGTCTTTTAGAGGTAGAATGGCAACTGCCATTTGTTTTTTTATAAGCCGTATGCGGCTTATAACAAATAATTTATGCTGAGTACCCTGTTATTGTTATACGCACCATCTTTCAAAGGCTTCAGCTGCAGTAATCTTTTTTACTCTTATTCTCTCTAATAGCTAAACAATTAGTCCAGATTTCATAATTAAAATCCGCAGAACATTGAAATGTCTGCACTATTTTACTCTATGCGATTAAGAAGTTCCTTTTATTAGATTTAAGCCGGCTCTTTTTCTTTCAGTAGCAAGAGCTTAGGTGATATAGGAGTTGTTGATAGTCTTTTAAGTTGAATATACTTCCATACAAAACTCGGAGGTATCTAATAAAATCTCAGAGACCCTTAGAAAGCAAGTGAGACCTTTTTCAGTTAGATGCATGAATATAGGCAAAACACGAATATTACTTTTACTCAAAACTTTTAAGGTCATTTATAGTTAAAGCGTCTAGAAAACAAAAATATCACCTGGGGCTTATAAGTTTTGACGCGCCACGTGGGGTTTAAGTAAAGAAGTTTTCACGGCAGTTAAACTAGCAACTTTCTCCCATTTTGCTAATATATATTTTGGTTTTTGTAGGATTTGCAGTGCTAATAATTCTTCAGTCTTTTATTATATAGAGCACTTGAAAATTTCCTTAAAATATCACGAATAGCAATTTTTTCCTATACAACGGAGACATCAGTGTGCGCTCTTCCAAAACTGCAGAGGGAAATAGAGGTATATACGCAGGCATTTAAAATCTACTTTTGACGAAGGCCCTACTATTATATATATGTATATACATAATGTTGCGGTGGTGGTGCAGCTATTTCAGTCTTCATTAAAGTAAATAACTCTTTTAAAGCCGCGGGCGCAAGAGAAATTTTGAAAACATTCAAAATTTTTACAGATGTTAACTTACATAATGGTTTCACTAACCTTGGTTAAGGATTTCTTTTGATGTGCGTTATTCAGTTAATGGATCGAGAGGTGATCGTAGATTTAAAGTGTCAGGTAAAATAAAAATTTTAGCGATTCTGGAATAACGTAGTGGTTTGATAATCGTTGCCCTGACTTAACTTCAAGTTAGTTGTAAAAGAGTAACTTTGATTTTGGTGGTATCACGCCTTTATATGTTGTTCAGCGTTTGAACAAAGCCCGAAGTAATGTCTCTCAGCAACGTTAAACAAGCGATTTAGTTTCGTCGGGCTGAAAGGATTGGAACTTTGTAAAGATCCCACGACCGAGTGGTTGAAAGGGTTAACCTATGCAAGGAAGCATAAGTCTTCTGTGGATTGTAGGAGTAATTGGGCAGCTAAACGCATAGTATTTTTTTTCGAATTTTTATTGCAAACACACTTATTTCTTCACATAAAAAACTTGGTTTTCTTCTTGCACTCGTGAATTGGGCACCTCACAGAGTTCTTGACCTTGGATTTCAGGAGTAACAAATGTTGTCTTTGACTCGTCCTTGCACTGTTGTTGGTCGGTAAAGTTGGAGAGGACCGAGGAGTTGTTGCTCGCGAAAGTAAAAATACCTGTGGGTTTTTACTTTTATAAACGGTTCTAGGTGTACCCGGTAAAAACTCGACTTCAGCGTCTGCGTTTCTAAAGGTCTATAAATGACTTTGAGTTAAAAAATCAAAAAGCTGTAAGATTTTTTTGCGTTCATCACCAAAGTTAGATGGCCATTCCGAAAAAAATTTCTTTATTTTGCTACCTCCAACTCAAAAAAATTTG
This sequence comes from Zophobas morio, assembly GCF_036711695.1. Lineage (NCBI taxonomy): Eukaryota > Metazoa > Arthropoda > Insecta > Coleoptera > Tenebrionidae > Zophobas > Zophobas morio. The sequence continues at coordinate 311,615 of NW_026972363.1, forward strand.
AAGTCTTGTTTTAACCGTCATTTATTTATTAGTTCTTGCCTTCAATTATAACCTGAGGGTCCTTTTAATGGACAGTGAGACTCAGAAGGGTATGACGCTGACTGTACCCTAAATAAAAAGCACTAGATCATCATCACTCTTGAAAAAACTTAAGTTACGAGTTTAAAGTTTCTTTAAAAGGCTTGGATGGATAAGTCTTTTAGGTAAGGTTAGGTATGGGTTATAAATAAATTACCAATCCTACTACAATATATGCCTAACGACCTTACAATAATTTTTGTGTATTAAATAGTAAAACTTTTCTATAACGTAAAGGATTTCCAATAAGACTAAAACACCTCTAATAAGATCAAGTTGTTTAGACTGTTCGCTGTTCGAGTTGATTAGGGAGGTATCTGCTTCTTTAGATAAGTTAAAGTTGTTAATGTTTTTTCTGAGCTTGCGATTTCCCCGCCTCTGTTTCTCATTTTCAGCCCCGAAAGTTTCGTAAGACTTGAATCAAATTATGCTCAAATTATGCTTATAGGATTTATTTTTAAAAAATAATCTATTTGGGGCAGTGCAATTATAGTCCATTTTGCGTAAAACTTGTCTTCTACCTCTAAAGCACCAGAGTTTACAAAAGCGTTAACCTTAACGTAAAATATAAAATTTTCAACGTAGTTGCGTTTATATAATAAATAAAGCTACCTTCAAGAACAGTAGACAATGATTTGATATGGTGAAGTTAAGGGTTAGAATTAGGGGTACTTAACTAAGATAGTGAAAATTCTCTTAAATATGCCTTTTAAAGGATATTGGAAAAAATATCAGTAAACTCCACTGGAGGTAATAAAAATAGACTGTGCTAGTGGACATTAAAATATAACGGTCAATGTTTAACCAGTTAGTAGTTCCGTTGTTACTTTCTAATAAAAAAAAACTTTTAAAAAAATACGTATAACTATAAAAGGTAAACAAATGTAAATACGTGGTACGACCAATAAATTCCCGGCCTCCTCTTTTTAAATAAAAGTGCGCGGATTCTTTTAAATATTAATACTATTAATAACATTCATATCCCCGTAGCTTGTGAGAAAAATTATTTATTTATGTTTATATGTCAAATTAATATTCTAAATGAGGCGTGTAACGAAATTTGAAAGTTTTATGCTTGAAGTAAGATCTGTGGTAAAGTTTCTTACTAAAGAGGGCTTCAAGTTTACAGAAATTAAACGTTTGGATAATATTTATCGCGACTTTTCGCCGTCATTTACCGCAGTAAAAGAGCGATCAAAGCTTTCACGTTTAAAAAGAAATTCTATTATTGATTATGCACGTCAAGGTAGCCCAGTGGAAGTGACCACTCGAAAAAAAAAAAAAATGAAATTCACTGATGAAATGGTACTAGGCGATCGCCATTTGAAGGCCAAGGAAAAAGCATAATCCACCAATCTTCTAAAACCACGGTTACTCAAATTCTTCACAACCAATTACTTATGACAAAGATAAGCGCAAGATATGTGTACAAACTTCTCAACTCACTTAAATAATGTGTGAATTCCTGTCTTTTTTTGGAGCTTTGCCACGATAATGAGAAAGTATTTAAGTCCTTTGTCGCTGGAGACGAAGCCATAGTTCCTTAATATGATTTTGTCAAAAAGAGAATTAATGAAGTGGAATGGTCGAGGTGAACCACCACCAAGAAAAGCGGGAAGGCCCCATCAACAAAAAAAATATGGCCACAACCTTCCGGGATCCCAAGGACATTTACATAATGGATCTTAAAAAAGGGAATAACACCGTAAATAGAATAAACTGCGAGAGGTTTTCAAATAAAAACGGCGTGGAATGCTTAGTCGAGGTGTGAGGCTTCTGCTAAAATACCGCCGCAGTTGCTAAAGCCCCCAGCGGTTATTTCTCTTTGCAAAACTGAAATCGTTCTGGGGGAGATTAAACTTAGTAAAATAAATCAGCGAGGGGAGGGGGGAAGGGTTAAAATTTTAAATTTCTTATGACAATTGTGTTGAAATTCAAGATATTAAAAAATTTTAATAACTTTTTTTACTAAAGTCGCTTTTAACTCCCTTAGACAGGGAACTTAAGGGCCGTACCACGTAACATCAATTTATATCGCGCATTTGTCATAAAAGATATAAAAAGAAATGTCCCAAAGCGCAAATTCATGATGTAGTTTGCTGTCTGACATCGTCTTTATAAGTCAAATATAAATTACTTTTCTGCTCTTCTAAGTAATAACAACGCGATTCCGTTATAAAATTTTCTAAAAAATAAATGGCTACCTTTAAGAAACTTCAACAAGGGCTAAACTCCTAAGAATACTTATATTTTATCCATAATTAACTTTTAGAATAGTTCTCTAATTATAAAGCTGACTGAATATGACGCCTATCTAATAAGTGGTGTTAGGAATAGTTTCGTGTGTTTGAGTTATATTAATTTTTCTTCATATAATATTCTAAGTTAAACTTTCAATCTAAAAAACCAATTTAGTTGAATATAAGGTAGTTACATCTTACAAGGGAGTGATCGGAAGAAACGGGGTATTCACAAGTACCTAAAGACGTTTACGACGCAAGGAACTCAAGATGAAAACTTATTCAGTAGGTAAACAAATGTCAAATGTTTAAGAGCAAATAATAAAGATTCAGGAAACTTAGTGCCCAAGCACCCAAAAAATTGGTTCCTCTAAAAATATAATGCACTATATTATTAAAGAATAACAAGAAATCCGCTTTCACTTGGCACCTCTAAACTACGACAAGCATCCTTAAACCTGACGTCACAAAGGTAATGGAGTGTAAAGGTTTTAATAACTTTTGGGGCCATGGAACCAATGAAAGTAGAGAGGGTGAAGTGAATCGGTTATTTAAAATAACTCCAACAGGGATATAGCTGGAACCTCGATAAGTACAAAAAGATAATAGAAAAGTGAGTCAAGCCTACCTTTATACAGAATACATATCAAAATTTGTTTGCCCAAAAACTTTTAAATAAGCTTCAATATACCGACTACAAATAAGAAAAAAAGCGGTCTTCACGTTAAAAGCGGCTCAGCAATACTAAATAAAACATGGTTCCTCTAAATTGATTAAGCTTGTTAAAGCATAATTTAAGGTAAAAGCAGTACAATTCATAAAGATTATAAAAAATGAGCTGAGCAGACGATTATTTTTTGTCTTAAAACGAATAAAACTGAACATTACGGCCATGATAACCCAAACCAACACATGTACTCCATTCAGCCGGCTATATTGCCTTAACATATTTGAAGTCACCTCAAGTTATTGAATCCTAGCCGGAAGCGGCTCGTATATACCCCTGCGAACAGCCCTCCTTTGGTGATAAAAAAACTTAAGTACCAATATGTTAACTTCGGCAAAGTCCAATAAGGTATAGCGAGAGTTATCTAGGCTGTTCCGTTGACAAAGTATTAGCGTGTACATTTGTAATTCCACAAAGTGGGAACCAAATTTTAAGTTTATAATTCTTTATTTCGGGCACTCCGGAATATGTCGATGTAATAAATAGAACGTTTGTCTGGCTTAAATTTGTCACAGGCAAAGGTATGTAACGCTATTTAGGCTCTTCATACTGGTTTCAATGTTTAAGTATAAAAACACAAGACAAACGTTTTAAGGGAGAATTTTTTGATCTAAATAAAAACGGCAAAACCCAATAAGACATTCCAGCGGCAGGTAAGCAAGAATAGACGCCCAAAGGCCGGCAGAAGCAGAGTTTAAGTTGATGCAGTGAGAAGATCTCAGAGTCCCTTGTGGACATTTCCAAAGGCGTTGAAAAAAAATGAAGCAAAGTATACTTCATCAACACGTCATAACATGCTATATATTGAACGAGACTACGCTTTAAGTATTAACCGTGAAAGTTATGCTAAAAAAAATATTAAAACACATACTAAATCCATTATATTCGCAAAACACGAGACTATTATTTTGCTTCAATAACATTGTATGATTCAATATTATAAACAGAGTACAAAAGAAAAACGAAATAAAGTAATACAGATCAAATAAAGGCACCTCCAGTTATGTTAGCAAACGAAAAGTTTTAAAAGCTGAAACTTTAACTAATAAGCATTTTTAAAGTGTGAAGCTCGTTAAATCAAGGAATTCACGCGTATGGGAGCACGAGAAAGGGCTGCCAATCTCTCAAATGAATTACCCAAACTCTGTAGTATTAATAAAACCAGTACTTTATAGACTATTACTGATAAATTTCAAAACAAAAACTGAAAATTTGAAGCTGCTCGTACAGCCCAACTGGGGCTCGTTAAAACAACAACAGTTGCGTGAAATAATAAAAGTGAGGTGAAAGAGAGAGAGATGGAGTAAGTCAGTGGTGTGTAGAATCGTTTTGAGGTCGAGTCGTTAGCATGAGACTACCGTACTACAATAGAAGTATTTATGTCAAAAGGCCAAATCTACGCGGTCAAGAAGTATCGGTCTTCGAAAGCTGCTCTGCACACCATAAATCAGGCGAACCAGCGCATCCATTATATATTCATCGGATGCCTGAGCAAAAACGTACAACTGGCAACTAAAATCCACTTAAATTGTGGTATTCTTTATAACAAAATCCAGAGAGAAAAGCACTTGCCACAAAAATGTTTCTTTGAAAAAGCTTCGAAAGTGCATTTTATTAGCAAACGTGAAATCTTTCTCTCCATAATATTTACACAAAGAATTGGCTAACGGCCCAAACCAAATACCGTAAAAGTGGTGTTCTTCGTGTATAAGAATGAAACTATAAGTCACATGAATCATACGCACGATAGCAAGCACAAGTACCCGCTTCTTAGTATCTCGGATGGCCACTCACCCTCGCAGGATAATCATAATCTTCGTTCCTTCGAGGTTTATATATCTCTCGCTTATCCTCGTATACCCGCGCTGTGATAGTACACATAAAAAAATAGCCAAGCAAAAGGCGAAAGAAAAAGTGAGTACGCGGCTCGTAGCGATCCCGGTCACGAGCCCTGTATGAAGGTAGCGTGCGCCCAGTATCATATAAAGCCGGACGTGGAGGATAAGTCTGCCTGTCTAACGGCCTTCTCGAGCGGAAAGCGTCAGGCTCGTACGCATAACTATAGTGGTTTCTCGGGCCCCCGTGCGTCATAGAACTGCTTAGCTTGTGAACGGGCCGCAGTCTATTCTCAGGGTTGTACTCTATAGGCCAGAAAAAGTCAACTGACAACAATTGGGACATGAAAGAAGAAAAAAAAGACCTCGATCCCCTCGCATAAACTCGCGTGGGGAGTCCGGTCGATGGGATTGAGAGGATAGTGAGTAGCCTGCACCCCGGAAGCCGAGTGGATGCCGGACGCCACGGGGAACATTATAGCCACTGAAGTGGTGCACATCAAAGAGTCATGTGAATAGACACCCATCCGCAAAAAATGAAAACACAAGAAAACCTGCGGGGCGGAGGCGTCATGCGCCGGCTAATGGTAGGACGATCAGAGAGCGCAGAAAAAGGCGGACGGTGAGAAGAGGGCCGAGTGGTTTGAAAGGAATTTTTTAGGTCGCTATAAGAGCCTGTGGCCACGCGGTCATCCCTGATATGCCGCCTTACATTTTCTCTAAAACAACCCAAGTAAAAGCCACGCATTAATATAAAAGCGAAAATAAGACACCTTTCATCTGGCGAGCGGTGCAGAGCTCTGTCCCGCCCTCTTCTGGACACTGGACTTCCATCGCTGTAATGCTCCCAGGACGACCCCCGCTCTTCTCGAGGGTACCGCGCAACAGGCACAGATTCAAACGCTCTTGGATCGCGACTGCTGCTGCGGCGTTTTCCTTTGAATATGCGGCGGTCACTCTCCTCCCTCATGTGGCGATAACTGCCCTCACCACCACCTGCTCTTGGAGAAAACGATTGACGGAAATGATGCTCTTGCAGTTGAGCAGTGCGCTCTTCATTGGGTCTGCTAACACGTGGGTAGTAACGGCGTTCGGGAGGGTCGTCTAAGGGGGAGGGTCGGTAATCTCTGCGGGTCCGATTAGCAGGCTGGGAAGGCGGGGGTCGGCGCTCGGGAGACTTGCCATATTCTGAATAGCGTTTAGGCGGTGGTGTAATGGGCTCTCTGCAACCCCTGAAGGTCAATAATACGAAAAACAAAACGGTCAGGCAGGGACTAAAAAAAACTTTGGTGACAATGCGGGCTGGCGTTCACGATCATGGTGAGTCGAGGAATAGGTCTGAGGGATGTCCCTACTGAGTCGTTCTCTAAGCATCGGCCTCTCACTATTACCGTTTCGATAATTGCCGTCATACCCTAAAAAGTTTGCGGCTTCATTCCAGCAGCGATGAATATGCAAGTAAAGGAGGTACGTTGCGCTTGATAGCAAAACTTAGCAACGTGACCAGGACGGTTGCAGATAAAGCAGGTAAGCACTTTGTTTTCTGTCAAATTGCCCCTAAGAAATGTTGGCAGCGCGCTATATATCTGGTGAAAACTAAATTTACTTTGGGCAGTCCCGAGCAAAATGTCCAGGTCTCTGGCAGTTGTGACAGATCCTAGTAAAAGAAATATATAAAAATAAGAGATGCTGAAAACAAAAAAGTACAGTTTAGGGCAGTCCTTAGACAAGTGGCCTTCTTTCTTGCACACGTAACATCTAACTAAAATAGGCTAAGACGGCGGCCAAACAGAGCAAATAAACGCGTACCACTTTTGAATTTAGAATCATTTTCCTCATCAGGACCTTTAAGTGAATGGGATTTAGGTAGAAAGTTAGTATTCTCAATACTACTAGCATCAGATTTTTTCAACGCTGAACTGTCAGCAGTCTCAATTAAGCTTCCAACTGTGTTAGCGCTAACTTCCAAGTTAACAATGACGTTTTCACTATCCTTATCAACGTGTACCGAATCTACGTATTCATCTAAAGACAACGACAATGGTAATAAGCTATCAAAGAGATGCGACGCTAGGGCGACCCTCAAGCTGACTGACTTGTGACCCCTCAATCAGTTTACGCTATGTTTGTAAATGTGACTGGAGTATACTGTTAACCAAAAGATAGTATAATCAAGCTTTAAGGGTAACATACTGCCAAAAATTGAAGTTTACAGTAAGAGCAAACTTACAAAACCAAGTAAATAAACTTTAAATATACCTCAGTAAAATATAACGATATATTTATATTAATATACTTCAATTCATTTTAATTATTTATATGTTACAAAAGCAATACAAGATTTCAACAAACCTGAGTCAATAACATCCAGTTCTTTACTAAATAACTCGTCCGAATCATTATAATCTCTAAACTCAGACATGAAAAGTACAGTTGCTGTTTCCTATATAATACGAATTGTAAAAAAATAAAAGTTCTCTTCTTCTTCTTGAATAGCACGTAATATAGACAAAACCAGAAAGTTAAGCGAAAAGTCAGCACAAAAAACAAAGCCGGGCGTCTCACCCCAGCGTAAAAATATTTAGTTGTGATATCCATATTCCCTGCACCATTTAAAGGGGTTCGCTCAGAAGCCAATTAGTAAAAAATCTATGGGTGGTGCCACGCGGAAAGTTTTTCGCTCGGGCAGGACCGAAAAAAGAAGTTAGTCGGGCACCCGGCTTTGCGAAACAGTTATGCGAATTTTTGCGCTCACCCTTTGCCTAGATGGCCCTTGTATTTTCAATTATAGTTACAGTAGGACTAAAGCTTTTTGTATTTTGTTACAATGTTGCCGTTAATTTAAACTGCAAGTAATTTTACCTTCTACGCTATATTATGCTTTTCCCTTTTTTAAAAGGGTATTTATATAAGTGAAACCCAGTAAGGTTGGTCACCGATCTGTATTTTTTTTTTGCTAGCGCGAGTTTGTGTATAACATATAAAATTTGCGAACCAACAAATTTACTTTCGCCTTGCTTTTTAAAAAAATTTACTTTTACTACTATAGCAAGAGCTCTACGAATATTTTTTGTATGTCCAGCGTTTTTGACGTTTCTTTTTTTCGCGGTTTCCCCTATATTTATAGCTTCCTTTTAAAGGGAATTGTTTAAAAAACTTTGAAAGTTCTCGTTTAAAGCATCTTGAAATAAAAATAATTTGGGTAGGTCCTTTCGTGTGACACAACTATCGGTTATTGAAGATAAAAGTACACAATTCCAACTTTGCGTGTTATGTGTTTGCAATTTATTTTCACAGCACAAACTCGGTTTAGTTATTATCCAACTGCATTTGAAATATATAGTCGTCTTACTGTTTTACCTCCCGTTTTAAATTTTCCTAATTCACTTTTGTTTATGTCCAACCTTATTAATAAAAATATGTCTGGTCAGTTAAGCAAACTGCCTTTATATACATGTATAAGTACATAAAAAATAATTTGTAAAACTACCAGGTGTGCGTGTATACAACACACTCCGTATTCAGTATGTATATCGACACTGTTAGATATACAAGTCCCTATGCTTAAACAGTTGGTGGGAATGTTTCACTAAATTTTTTTAATCCTGGAGTATAACTTATAATGAACTGTATGGGGAAAAATTTTTCTTGTTTTAATATAAAACAGTGTTCACTTATAGATTGTTATAAATTAGTTAACCGGAAAAATTTAATCAAAATAAACTTGCACCATAATGCTAATAGAACAATATTAAAGCTCTTTAAAACAAATTTCTATAATGGTAAACAGGCCAAAACTACTTTTCTAAAATAACAAGACCGAGTGCGATAGGCGATAGGTGAGTCTGCCTCGACGTAGCGCAGTTCAATAATTCGTACGCCCAAAAGAGGAAAGAAAAAGGATAACTTGGGCACCCTCTGAAGAGATGGAACATTATGTTGGATAGTCAAGCTGCCATACACGTGGTTACGGGCTTGAGTGGTAGTAAGTTGTCTAAGCACTTTAACCTTAAATATCATTAAGTTGAAAGAGAGAGGAATCGATATTTATTTACCAAAGTGTTAAGCGGAAAAAAGTTTGCAAAGTTTCGAGGCAGGTTACTATCGGTCATATAACTCTGGCGCTTGCTGTGAACTGGTCGCTCATCAGCACCCGGTTTATGTACTGACGCCACCTTACACTTAACTTACCAGTGACTATATAACCACTAAATTTTAGCGTCGTTTAGCACCCATAGAAATAACAAAAACAATTTTGTATTGATTATTATGCTAAAGGGTATAAGTATTACTTTCGAGGAGTTTCTAGACTGCTCCATATATATATGTGTGTATAGCTATTTTTAACAAAGAAGAAGTTCAGCGCCACGGCGTTTGGACATCTACTAAAATTGGAACGATACAGAGAAGATTAGCATGACCCTTGCACAAGAGTGACAGGTAAAACGTGAAGCATCAATTTTTTTTTTGGTAGAATTGGTCAATGTTTTCGATGCCAATTATTCGGGCATACCAATAAAATTCTGCACTTCTCAATAAAAGTGTGTGAAATGTGCAGAAAACCACGATTCCAGATCCTGCCCTAAACCTAAAGAAGACAAACTCAAGTGTGTAGGCTATCCTAGATGAGCACGCTGCAAGCTATTGTTTATCTTACTCAGAAAAAGCGCCGCTTAGAATAAACAACTATACTGATAAGTCTATATCTCAAACTCGGGAGAACGTGGTATCTTCCACGAAAAGCTATACTCAAGCGTGAAATAGTAAACACACTCAATCTTCGAGTAGTCCCGATGAACATTGTTAAACAAATAGTCAACTCTTTAGCGGTAGCAATAAGTACTCATATATCAAAATCCATTAATGATAAATTTTTAAAACTTAATAATCGCAATGAAACCACCAAGTAATAAGCATCATCTTAAAATTTCTGAAATGCCGATGGCATACGGGATAAAAAACGGGAGCTCCAGGTGTCAACCAATAGAATATTGACCGCACTTCAATAGCAGAATCCCATTTGAAAAACGATAGTAAGTTTTATATACCAAATTATTATCGTCAAGATTAGGAAAACATGGGAGGCGGAGGAGTAGTTATACTTGTTAAGAGACATAAAGCGCTCATTAAATCTACCATATTTAAAAATCTAGAGGCCACCGGTTTATGCATCACTTAAAAAAAACTTGGTTTGACTAGTGGAAAATTACTGTAAACCCCACTAAATGCCATGCAATTATCTCAAGAACTCTATAGCAACATCTCTTCCTTGGTGCAAGCAAGTAAAATACCTTGGCGTTATTATTGACTCTAGACTTAACTAGAAACCTCTAATTAGTCATCTAGCTAAAAAAATTAAAAACTTTAACTTTTGCTTTATATCCTCTCATAAGCAAAAGAAGTTTTTAATCTTGAAAATAAACTTGTATATAAAGCTATTATCAGACCTATTATTAGTTACTCATCTGTTTCATGGTCTTACTGCTCGACTTTGCATAGAAACAGACTTCAAATTCTTCAAAGCGATCTCCTCAGAATGCTTACTGACGCACCTTTGTTTGTGCAAAATTTTCAATTACATCATAAATGGGACATTGAGCCCCTTTTGTTCACCTTGAACGGACGGCTACAAAATGCTTTACATGATACGGAGAACACCTCCACAACTTAATACCCACGCTTTGAACTATACCCCCGCACAATTATTAAAATTTAAATGACTTATTTTTTTTATCTATCCTAGAAAACCGAGTATTGAAACGTCCTTAGAACATTTATTACATGTCTATAATTTCTAAATTTTGGGGGTAAAAATGTGTTAAACACTTAACTTGTAAATACATCGCTGTCTTTATGTTAGAGAGATAACCCGAGAGGATTTAACTTGTAAAGGAGGCTACTCTCTTTAACCCTGTCCGCAATGAGGGAATTTGGATTAAGTAGTTTAAGTTATAGCAGATATAACGACAGTAGTATGTCAAAACGAAAAATAAATAAAAATAGAGAAGAAGAGATTTTTGATCTCTGCTTTAAGCCATTTCATCTATTATTTTGTTCGGATTTGGGCCCCTCCTATAGGTCTGGATTGGTCCGAGTTATAGCTATTAATAATTGTTATTAATTCTGATTTATAGGATAATCACGTAAATATATATATTTTTTTAGGTTGATGTTCCTAATAATTGATTAAACAATCTAGTTGTTAGTAAGCATCTAGTAAATAGGGAATATTGGTAATAGATAAAGTTTTTATTTTAACATTTTTAAGAAATATGCCATGACAGTGACATCGAGCTGCTTTCATAGGGCTTAATTAGAGATAGTATGTACATTATACTATGAAATATGTTAAATCTCCTTTTAACACTAGAGTTCAAAAACATAGCTGTTCTGGAATTTTGAGTTAATAAAAAAAGGCGTAATCTTTTGGGTTAAAAATATTGAAGACTTCAGACCTCCTGGGAGCCTGATAGCTTGTTAATCTGGTGAAATTTAAAAATTCCACCTCGCCAAAAAGTGGCTCCCCGGTTTAAGAGGACAGGTAAACATTTCTTAAAGTATTCAATCCTAACTGAAGAAAGCATTCTTTAATCCTCTTCTTCGCAAAGATAATTCCTTTATAAACGCTGCCAGGTTTCATTCATTTTCATACAATGCACGGAGTTTAATATAAACTATTTTTATGGGGAAAAAGAGGAGAATCTTTAGTTACAAGTTCTAAAAAGATTATAGTAGGAAAACTAGAGTTAATGGTAATTTTTGTAAACTAGCCACCAACTAAGGGTTCCAACAATAAAGGTAGGGCTAACTTTAATCCAAGCTACTTATTGTAAGGAGCAAAGGAATACTAAAAATTACTATGTTAATATTTATCTCTATTTAACAGGGACCGTGGTTTTTTTTGGTAGGCACCTACCTATCTTTCGATGCAAATTTTAATTTTAGCAAAATTTTAATTATGTATATTCACCTATAGTAAAAATACGACGCTTTTAACTCTATTGAAGACAATTAAATCAACAAATATTTCTTAATAACAACTTCCGTGAGAGAAAAATAACATTTTTTCTTAACCCAAAGCTGTTATATTAGTCTAAATTAAATCTACTCAGTCTATTGATACATATAATCAGGAACTTTTAAAACTTGTAAAAAATATTCTAAACTATTTAACACAAGTAACGGCGGCTAGTGAAATTATAATGGTTCACCATGCAATGCAGCCCTCTATTGCCTAGGAAATCTTGGTTGATACGGAGCTGCTTATCTTCCACTTGAAGCATACTTCGTTTTACCCGTCGCTGTGAGTTTGTTATGTCTAATTCTCAGGAAAACTCTTCGTCATGGGATAAATTGGTTTTTATCATAATTCATATACATGTATCTAAAAAATAATTTTTATCATTATTAATCTACATGTATCTAAAAATAAAATAAACTTTAATAACGTAATTATATTATTAATGTATAAAGGTTGAAGAAGAACTTAAAAGTATGTCAACCGAGGCCATAATTTCAAGAACTCGAGCTATAGATAACGAAATAAAAGTAAAATTTATAATGTGCGGAGACTTTTTTATTTCTTAGTTATACTTTTGATTATTAGATTTACAAAAACGAGTTGAGTAGATTAACCCATGAACAAAATAATACCCAAGAGAAAATAAAGGATAATCAAGAAAAACTTAAACTTAACAAGCAGTTACCATATCTTGTGGCTAACGTTGTCGAAGTGGGTGTAGAAATAAAAAGTTTTTAAAAGGTTTCGAGTTTTATTGGTTTATTACAATTTTTTTATAGCTTCTGGACGTGGATCCTGATAATGCCAGTAGCGAAGAGGGTGCAAATATTGATTTAGATTCTCAGCGTCAAGGAAAATGTGCTGTTATAAAAACTTCTACAAGGCAGGTGTCTACTAATTTCCAAGACTTTTTACAGTTCACTATAAATATCTTAAATAATATATTTTTTCTTTACTTCTTTCAGTACTTCTTTTCTAAAAATTTAAAGTTTAAACTTATAACTTTGCACTATTATGATATATTTAAAAGTAACTAACGAACTGACTAAGATGCTCTCCTTCTTTTTTAATTATTAGCATAACTATTATAGACGATTTTTCTACCAGTTGTGGGTCTAGTGAACCCTGAAACCTTGAAACCTGGCGATCTTGTAGGCGTGAATAAAGATTCGTACCTTATTTTGGACACGTTACCTCCAGAGTAATTTTCCTTTTATATATTTTTTAGTTTATAATTTAAAATATAATGACCAAAAGATATGACTCTCGCGTAAAGGCAATGGAAGTTGAGGAAAGACCCAAGGAAGATTACTTTGACGCTGGTGGACTCTCCGAGCAGTTTGAGGTGTACTATCCATTTTACCAAAAAAAATTTGAGTTTTGACTAAAATGCTAATAATTAAATTTAATAAAAATATTTACTTTCTACTTTGTATGACATCTGCTTCTCATTTGAAAAAGGAACTAGTTGAAGCTGTTATACTTCCGATGAATCAAGGGGATAGATTTAAAACTATTGGAATAAAGCCACCGAAGGGCATGTTTTATATAAGTTTTCTTAAAAAAAAATTACATACGCTTTGGTTAGTCATCTACCCTACATATGTCTTTTTGGTTTGCTACTTTAAATATTAACAATTTGAATTTATAGGTGTTTTACTGTACGGCCCTCCTGGAACCGGAAAAACTCTTCTTGCTCGCATCTGTGCTGCTCAGTGCAAAGCAACCTACTTAAAACTAGCAGGCCCGCAACTCGTTCAAGTAAATTTTATAAATATTCCTTTTATTTTTGAATCTTTTATTGAATTATTAGAATTTGTTTATGAAATTATATATATTCCTTAGATGTTTATTGGCGACGGCGCCAAGTTGGTCAGAGATGCGTTTGCTTTAGCAAAGGAAAAGGCGCCCGCCATTATTTTTATTGACGAGTTAGACGCTGTAGGAACCAAACGTTTTGACAGGCACTTTCTTTATTTTTGTTGAACGTAGTAGCGCCGTACCTCTACTTTTGTCCTCCTATTATACTATATATACGTGATACATTTAATTTTTATATTAGTTTATATATCTTTTTGTCTTCCTCTTGGAATTTCATCCAGAATAATTCTTCTGTATATACATATTTTTAGAATTTATATTTTGTGAAGCTCTGTTTAGCAGACATGTTTTGATATGATTCGAGTATTTTTTTTGCAGCAAACTTTGTGCTGGGACAATTTTAATTTACTATTGTAGTGCCCGTTCTTTCTGAAAAACTAGTAATTTATTTTTTTCTAGAAGGCATTTGAAAGTTATTACTGTTTTCTATTATTGATTTTATATATTACCTAAGCACTTAAATTAGTTAAAGCTAAAGTTATTTTATCTTTTGCTATATTAAAAATGCAGCAATATTTTACTCTATATTAAATTAATACTTTTATTTATGTTTTATATAGTGAAAAAGCAGGCGATCGTGAAGTCCAGCGCACTATGTTAGAGCTCCTCAACCAGCTTGATGGCTTTGGTTCGGACGAACGCATTAAAGTCATAGCTGGTCTTAAATTTCTTCATACTTTTTAATATGATCCTTAAGTAATTTGCTTTAACCCTGTAAAAGTTTTATTTTCTTCGGTCTGTTATTATTGCTAAATAATAGCTTTTCTATGGCTATTTTTTAAATAAATTGCTATTTTTGTAATTTTTATAAACTATAAGCTGAACTCATAATTATCTTTTTTATTGATTCTAACTCCTAATAATTAAATTTTTTGTAGGAAAGTAATTTTTTATATACTACACAATTTATAACTATGGTGTTGCTATAAATAGTCATAACGGTTTTGTATTAAACATAAGCCACCAATCGGGTTGATATACTTGACCCGGCTCTTCTTCGCTCCGGTCGACTTGACAGAAAAATAGAATTTCCGCTTCCGAACGAGAAAGCACGAAAGGAAATTATGCTTATTCATTCTAGAAAGGTGTCTATTTTTTTGATGCTCTATATTTTGTTTAATTTATTTTTTTTAACTGCCATATAATAAATATTTTAAATAAAATTTACTCTTTCAAATCTTATACACATATATTCTCCTTATAAAACCTCAAGCGGCTAGGGAACGAAGCATCTGTTTATGAGATTATTTTAAATAGACTTATTTTATTAATTTTATAGTACTAAGCTGTTCGTATTTCCCCCAAAAGGGACTAGATAATTTTTACTATGGCCCCAATAGTTATTCTTTGAATTGTCCTCTTCTAAAGAGTAAGATAGTTAACGGTACTAGATAATAAAATTAGGGAGATTTAAGTTACTGAAAGAGATTTTTAAATTAACGATTGTATTATCTTCAGATTCTTATAAGGTTCATTAATAGATGACTGTTGACATGAACGTTAATTTTGATGAGCTGGCTCGTTGTACGGAAGACTTTAATGGCGCACAGTTAAAAGCCGTCTGTGTAGAGGTTAAGTGTTTAGCATTCTTTATTTTAATCCTTTTTTAAAGTTAATTTACAGTTATTCCGAATATAAAACTAAAGAAACATTTATAATTTCTAAATAAATATCGTTATGTGTTGTATTTATATCTTGTTAAGGCTGGCATGATTGCTTTGAGAAGAGAAGCCAAACAAATTACTCACGAAGATTACATGGAAGGTATGCGCTTACTGTAACCATTTCCTAATTTTCCTTAGTATTTTATTATTAGGGATTCAGGAAGTTATGTCTAAAAAGAAGGCCAACCTTACTTATTATGCTTAATTTTTTCCTATAATATATACTTTGGTTTCAGTTTGTAATAAATTATGTAGTATTTTAATATAAAACTTTTTGATTCTCTGTACTCCTTTAACATGACTCCCGCATCTTACATATAAATATTAGTAGGGCTCTAGTAAAACGTAGCTATTTTGATTATATAACTCCCAAAGAGTCTTGTAAAGTATATAACAACCTGCTTTTGCTATAATTTAGTTTCATAAATTTTGTTTAAGTAGTATCAGCGAAAGAAGTAAATCCAAAATATTTACCTCAACCAGACTAAGACGGTTTTTGTGCGTAGGACTTTCACGTTAGTAACCCCCCTTAATAGTTAGATATACACGTTAAACTAAATATACTTATTCTTATAAAAATGTAGTCACGTCTTTTTTACGGAGTTACTAAGCGATTCTATAACCGAAGGACGCTTAAAAATAATAAACACCAATATTGTATATAAACATTTCACTTCGTCGTACACCAAGCTTTGGAGTGTATACTTCTGGGTCAAGAGGCCAGCACTACTATATATACAAATTATTAAACCAGTTTTTTTTAATGTAATAAGAGAAAACTGTTGAACGACTTTTTTACGTAGTTATAAAAAATAGAAATTAATAAATTTGAATAATTTTAAATCCCGAATCATATTGTTAACTTTACCTGACCATTAAATGAAAAGAGACTTAGGAAACATACAAATAAAATTTAATTTTGTGCTAAATTATCGAATATTTGAGTGGAGTATTACTAAAGTTGCTATTTTAGTGAGTTGGCGTTCACTTCGAGAAAGACAACTATTGTTCCTCCAAAAATGCTAATCTGGTATTTTTGAAGCTAAAAAATATATTGTACAAGTAAAATCTGTCAGATGTCTAAATTAATGTTATTATCCGGGATGCTACCATCTAAACATAATAAAAAGTCATCAAAAATATTTAACTTTTTTTTTTTTACAAAAAATAAGTTTAACTGTAAAAGCAGTCGCTCAACTTATAAATCAAAGCCTGCTCTGTACTAAGTAACAGAGGAAAAGTTGCATATTTTAACTGACTGTATTAAAAATAAAAGTTTTCTATACATGCTAACTGTGTAGTGGGTAAACTTTATAAAGATAACTTTCTTAAGGGAATAAAACAAAATTTTTATTAGAGCACCAAAAAAATGCATCAATTTTGATAACGCTGTGCTAGTTTTAAATTGTACAGCATATCTCTAAGCTCATAAGAAGGAATATTACGTTCCGGTAGAAGTAAAGAAGGTACATAAGCCTTAGCAAGAGGCTCAGTTTCAGGACAAAGATTCGCCAATAAAGCTATTTCAAATTCATATAACCCATGACCATTCAAAATTTTTCTGGCATTTTGAACAGCTTCATGAGTTTTAAAGTTATTAAATCTACTCAAAAAAAATTATTATAAAAAAAATTTCAATCTAGTCAGAAAAACCAAACCTTTCACAATAAAGTAAAGCATTTATAAAGTTTTGATCTTCTGCTCTATCCCAGAGGTCATCATCAACAGTTTTTTCGGCAGCCTGCTTAATTTCTTGTAAAATTAAAGCTACTTCACCGTTAAATAGACAAGGAGCATTCTCAAATTCTGGGCCAAGCTTTAACTCACTGGCATCCTCCTGTTCTGTAAAGGACATTAAGACTATCAAACGTGTACATAAATCATTAACCAGGAACGCAAGTTGACACCGAAGCTCAGCGTGTCGGCGAACACTTTCTGGTATTGGTTACGTTTACATCTTACGAACAAAATCGGGTGACGATCAACCCCCCTTAGCTTGAATAAGTGGTTAGGTAAAGCATCTACCATAAATTACTTTCAAAAGATTTTTTGAGTTCGTGAAAGGTTAATAAGGGCATTAAGTTTGGTCGAGGTATAGTTACTACGTCCACTTATATAAGGACCATCAGACTTCGAATATTAACCAAATAACGTAACCTTATAAATCCAATTGACAGCTAAACTCTTCATTCGTGGGCATTAATATTAGAGGATTAAATAAAGATGTGCCTTTTACATAAAGACAGTGAAATTACTTGAAAATTTTGGCATAAAAAAACCAAGTATGCTTCCTAACCAATGAGTAATGGGCCCCTCTGGTGATTTTAATGGTATAGACTCGCTCTAGTATATTAAATTCGACCATATTAAAACTTATGTATGCCAAACAAATTAGGAGGTGTCCGGGTGGCAGTAGTGTTTCAGAATTAACGGCGAGAAGACCGCAGTAGTTAAAGGACGGATATACTCTCATGTAGGATTCCCTTTAATACGATTGAAAGGTGAAAGAACTAAGAATAAACGACTGTTATAAAAGGCCATAGGTGGTCATCTGCCTCCGCTATTTATATATGCAAAATCTGCTCACTAACTAGGAAATGTTCCGCAATAAACAAGTTATAAATATATAAAATTAACGGATACATGTGCTAATGACGGTCAGCTAACCAGAGGGGCACCAGGCTTAAATACTAATTTTAAAAAGTGAATAGCTGAAAGAGTTAAGAAACTAATTTATGAATTTAAAGATATTAAAACAAGGAATTGTGGTTTAGATATTAGAAGTTAATTGCCAGGCAAAAACAATGTAAACCACCTACCTGCCAGGTCAAGGCAGCGACTCGAGTGTTACACACTCTAATTTGCGCCAGCGATGGTTTCCTCGCTTTAATTGTGACAAAATAAGCTGCTTCTGTTCATAGAGGGCGAAACGATGCTTTCCACAGGTCCACCTTCAACTAGAGTCTCTAGCTAATGTTTCTTAACGCCAATTTTTCTCTCTACGAACGGATAATTGACCATATCTATCATCAGTTCACTTAATAAAGATAGTGCAGTGCACGCTATCGCCTCTCCGCATGATGCTCTATATAAGTTTTATTCATATCTTTAGGATAAATGTTAGGCTAGAGTAGAGGAAAGGGGATTAAGGTATTGTACATGCAAAGACGCGAGAAGATATCTACCTTTGCTTTGGAACCACGCCAAAAGATTAAGGCCCACCTTGAAGGGCCAATAAATCATCTATTAAAATAACAAGCACTAACAAATAAGCCCGAGTTTTTGGTTTGTTGCCTATACTGAGTACCAAGAAGAACCATGCAGACCAATTAGGGGAAAAATCCTGCTTAGGGCGCCTTATTATAGGTTCCCATTTATGGTGTCCTTTATCATGCATTTAAAAGTAATTATAATTATTAGCGAGCTAGTTTCCCATATAAACTTAAAGCTTGACTCGCCTAAAGACAATGAGGTATTTAAACCTAATTCTTTTACCAGAAAGGGTACCTTTAGTAAACTTTAAAATGTATATAATTTGTATAGTCAGGAAGTAAATTCGGAAGAAGTCGTCTATAACCCCTTGACCATTTACCTGTTTGAGTTAAATAAAGAAAATTTATCTTGGCTTCCGGTTTTACAAAAACCATTTTCTATTATTTTTTTAAGAAATAAAGTATTAAACACGACTAGGTTAACAAATATACTATGCTTTAGAGAAATATGTATACTATTAAACCTTATAGAATTGTTGCCGCTGAAAATGTGACAAAAGTTTTGGATTATACTGTATCCCCTAATTCTCAATTTAAAAAAACTTCTACCACTTTTGGGCAATGGAAAGACCAAGTTAATAACCAACTGTATGGCATAAAGTTTACTAACGAAGATGATTTAAATAAGGCTACCTTTTTTATACATAATTTAAATAATTCATATACAACTACTTATAGTTTGTAGGATGGTTCCAAGAATCCGAAGAGTTAGCAGCAAAGGGCCCCTCTTTACCTTTTGAAGATATACCAAAGCCAGATTTAGAAAGTTTACAGGCTGATACTTTTGAAAAAGTCAGTGCTGTGACAGAAGCAGAACACCCTTGGAGACCTGCTTGTATACCTTTTAGATGCGACTTCAGCGTTTATAATTGTGGCTATCAATTTCTAGAATTATAACTAATTTCTTGCACAAAACTTGACCTTCGTATAAGTTAAACTAAATTTATATAAGTAAATCCTATGGAAGACTTACATTTTTAACGAGGATTTTTTATATATATATAAAAGCCTTACCAACGGAGTTATTACTCCCTTCAACAGAGAAAAAGTGTACGTTCTTAAAACAATCGTTTCTCCAGGAAGACTTATATTCTACAGGGGATCCTTCAACCGAAATCGATTTAGAGGTTTTAAATTTTCTATTACTCTTTTAAAAGTGTTCTTTGTTTTCCAGTTCAATAACTTTATCTTATATAAGATTCCTAATAATCTAAAAATAATGTAGGAGGCGTACTCCTCCGATCACGAGACACTTGAGCGCCAAGCTTTACGCTATGAGATGAACGAATTGATCAAGGAGGTAAGTATATCCGCTTGCGCGTATAGCAAGATTTTGCTTGGCTTACAATTATAAGCAAAGACTGGGAAAATTATGCTAAGATTTTTCATATACTAAAGCTATATTGCAATAAAAGGGCGATTACTTGAAAAAGGGGCTTCAAATAAGTCTGATAAACGCAGAAAAGTGGGAAAAAGAATTAAAAAAG
Organism: Zophobas morio; assembly: GCF_036711695.1. Classification (NCBI taxonomy): domain Eukaryota; kingdom Metazoa; phylum Arthropoda; class Insecta; order Coleoptera; family Tenebrionidae; genus Zophobas; species Zophobas morio. The sequence goes on from NW_026972363.1 coordinate 331,820, forward strand.
TCAAGTGCTAACAAAAATCTTCTCCTGAAGTATATGATTTGCCACGTGGAGGCATTAGTAAAATGGAAAAAAACTCTTGCCGAACATAAAGAGACCAAAAAAAAAGTCACAAAGCTGCTTAAAGACTTGTCCAGAGTCTCCACTAAAATAAGCACCTGCCTAATAGACTAATAAAATACAGCCGTTTAAGCTTGATTGTCAGTCAGTCAGACTTGTAGGATTGTAACTTAGAAGATATAGATCAAATAAGACACAGTAGTAGTACATTTTTTATTAATAAAGTGGAACCCTGCTGCGGTTAGTTCACTCTACCACCGCAATGCTGGCGGCGTACTCGCCGGAATGGCTTATGGAAACGCGCAAGTGCTTGATGCCCGCCTGCTCTACAATGCGCTTCGCTTCCTCGTGGCAGACGACGTAGGGACTTCCAGAGGGGCCGGGGAGTATTTCTATTTGCTTCAAGGGAGCCCCCGCGCTCTGCCAGATGTTTTTCGCTTGGACATCGAAGTTGCTGACGGCTTTAACAACGGCTTCTTTGGCGCACCAGCGACCGGTAAAGCTTGAGTGGGGATCGGGCTGAGAGCCGCAGTAGGCAATTTCCTGCGCAGTAAAGTTCCTTTCCAGGAAAAATGCATTTTCGATGTTTAACGAAGTTAAAGGTTCGATATCCAAGCCGACCCCTCTGGGCAACGCCGCATTGAAGCGATTGTCGTTAAACAACTGGGTTCCCTCCGCAAGACTCTCTAGCAGTTGTTGTCGGACTTTTAACGAAGTCATGTGCTGTATTTTTAAATCGGTATCGGGCATTTCCACGACCGTACTCGTGTCATCTGTAAAGATCCACGTGCGCTTCTCTTTAGAGTAGCTCGCCCGGAGAAGAGGGTTCAAATAAACGGCCTTTTCCGTTTTCTTATCGTAAGGCGGCTCTGTCTTTACAGGCACAAAGGGGATCTTGAGCGCGAGAGCATCGTTTATATATTTGTATGCGCGTCCTTCACGTTGGTTTCTGAAGATAAGTAGAATCAGCGCGACAAGTAAAAAAAGAATCGGTAGTGCGGACTCGACCTCTTTGAGCGATAAGCCTCGTAGGCCTCTTTAGACAGACTTCCCAAGACGTAATCAGGATGGATCACGAGAGACTCCCCACCAACTTGCCTAGATATTTATTACAAAATATCAACAGCAACCGCAATTCCTTATCTAGTAAACAACCCGAATCCAAAGCATTGCAGTAGCGCAGCCCTTATCTTATGCGCAGGATAGAGTGTGCGGGAGGGGTACAGTATATAATCAAAATTTTCAAAAGCAGCATCAATATTGTCGGCATTCCGGTTTCCTAGCCAATCAGTATAGAAAGTTAAGCATTCCCTAAAGTCACTCACCAGTCGGAAATGGGAGAATTACCCGGAATAATATTGTATTGCAGGATTTGCAGAATACCATTCAACATGAAGGAACCCGCAGCAGCCTTGGGATGGCCAGTCAAGTACTTCTGAAAAACGCCGGGGCAGACGTGGCCGGGTTCCCTGCCAAGGTGGGCCATTTTGGTTTGCAGAATTTGAGACTCATTGAGGTCGTTCGCTTTAGTGCCTGTCCCATGAAAGGAAACAACGCCAATATCGTCCACAGTCAGATTGTAAACACTCAGTGCGCCTGCGGGGAAGAGAGCGCAGTGTAAATAGTGAGCAGGCAGCCACCACCCGCTGCACAGACCTTTTAAGGGCGATATGCGAGGATCTTTATGGTAAAATTCGTGGCCGTAGTAGCGAATCAAGGCCTTCAGTTTTCTCTGCGAGTCGCTACGTAACTCATTTACGTGCAGATCATACGATAGTGTATCCGATTTACAAACTTCCTTTGCTTTCTGCAGTAAATAGGCAAGCGGGGTAGACATTTTTACAAAATAGGCCCACTACCTGTATCGCCTCGTGAAGTTGTTTGTCGATGATCGCGCTTTGAGCCTGTATCTGCTGCTGGCGGTAGGCAAAGTTCAGAAGCATCGGCTCGAGGGAAGTTGGCGAGGTGATCTCCCGTGCAGTCGTTAAAATTCCTGCAAAATGTAGCTATTAGCATCCTGTCCAACGACATAAGAAAGAAAAGACCCTGGCCGGGGGCAGGTAGGGAGCGGCCCTCCTTATCCGTTGCTGTGCACACGTGAGCTATAATGCCGTAAATGGGTAATCCCATTTTTATGGCAAGAGATGCGGACACTAAAATTTGATTTCCAGCGCCTGTCCGCCACAAACGTTATGCTAATGTCGTAAATAAAAAGTAACAAGGGTGCCTTGTGCTTCCATAAAACCGGCGCGAGAGCTAGTGGCTGGCCTCGACATCTCACGTGGCGTCCTACCCATTTTAAATTCCTCAGTACTGCTACTTGAGGCTCGCATTTGTGCGAATTCGTAGGACCCTGAAAATTTTGTGGAAAGAACAGAAATTTATGCGTTATTCACTGGCCCAACCAGACTCCTGAAAGTCATCGCATCCGCCCACAATGACTACTTTAGCCTTCTTAGTTAAAATGGTCTCCACGCCCACTTCAAGGGATACGACGGAGGTGGCGCATGCACCGACAGGAGCCTATCATTAGTAAGTGTTGAGAGAAGTCAGAAAAAGTGCAGCACTGCAAAAAACTAAACTACAAATAATTGTACCTTGATAGGGCCAGAAGAGCTCAGGAGTAACATGTTGACCCATGCTGCCAATGAATTAACAAATGTTTCTTGTAAAATATCGCCTTTTGCAAAGTAATGAGCGTATAAAAGAGTGCAGTACTTTATTACAAACTTTGGATCGAAAGAGGATCCATGCACCTCTCCTTATAAACCCGCACACTGGACTTAACTCCGCCCACGCTGCTGCCCGTCACATTGCCGACTTCGGAGACGTGCACGTATTCGTAAAGTTCGTACGGGTCAGTAATTCCGCTGCACACGAGAGCTTCAACCGTAGAAACCAAGTTGTACTAGAGTACCACGTGACAGCATGAGTAAGAGTCGTAGAGGAAAGTGGTAGAAGAAACCAGAGTCACAGGATCGAATCGATCGACAAGGTCGGACGGCACACCGTAACGCCGGGCGTCCCAACCCGTCGGGATCTGGCCTGCCACCACTCTGTCGAATCGGAGTGCTTTGGGGATGTAAAGCTGGCAACCCTTCTTGAAAACTACCGACCAGCTACCCTCCTGATTCAGAAAGATATCGACTTTCTCTAGCGCCGTAAAAAGGAAATTCCATATACAATGAGAACAAAATTCCACAAAGTATGTGTAGTAAAAAGACCGCCATGTTCAAGTAAATACTGCTCGGCCTCCTCTTTTGAGCAGTCTACAGGGCCAAGTTCCCGCTCAATGACAATCTGCTGGATAAACTGTTTGCGTTCAGGGTTGTACCCTTCGAAGAGCTCAGGCTCGATCAACCGAATCCCTTCACGAGACATAAGATTCCAATGGCAGGGACCCCCTTAAAAAGACCACCTGCATGGGAGAGAATTCTGTCCTCAAACTTCTCCTTAACCTCGTAATCGCCAACGGGAGTATTTTTTTCAGTGTCTACCCAACCAGAGTAGTCTTTGCCCTCAAGCAGGCCATTGTGGTATTTAATAAAGCCCATCATCCACGCCCTTTATTGAATAGCATTTACAAGTTGTTTCACAACCCCAACAGTATTTCTCTACATTTCAACGCAGCCTTCCAGAGAAAACTCGCCAAAAGCCTCCATGTCCCAACGTGTACGCGAGCTTCCCCAGGGTCCCACTTCGCCATAACCCGTCACAACCACAACACTGTCTGCCAATAGAGGGAGGTTTGGAAAAACGAGCAAAATAGTAAGGAAGCGGAAAAACCCAAGTCCAAAGTAAAATTTGGAGTTGCAAATTCGTTCTGCAGGCTTTCCCAGTCGAGCAAGCGTGGAAATTCAATTTTTATATTAGCCAGTCTATTGGTTGTGGTCTCTAAAAGTTCCTCAGTATTGGTCATAACCCCATTTTTTTCTAAAAGGAGCAATGTTGCTTAGTGAGGGTATTTCGGTCCAACGAGGTAGTACCTTTTTCCTTCTCCCTGTGCAGCGCTGATAATATGGATGACTGTTCTGCGATATGCCGCCGAATTTGCTTCATTTTAAGGTCAAAATCAGGAACTCGAAGTATTCCGCCTATACATAAAGGCTAAGCACTACGTGTTATGCAGAGAACTAATTATATAACCAACCGGAGATGTCCGCCAAAACGGGAGAGCGAGATACTCTGGTCACTAAGTCCTCGTTCATCAGCGACAGCAGGGACAACACAATCTCTTGTGTCGAAAAAGTGCGAGCTCCAAGGGACTCGACTCCCTCAGAGACAATATTGTTGCTTTGCGTCAACGTGGTGCCTCTAGTCCAGCCAATGCAAGCGCCGACAAGTGCAAAGTACTGAGCCCAATCCTCTGTCCTCCATTTTCTCAGCACGCTTTCAAGGCCGAGCTTCGACTCCGAATAAAGACCATCAAAGCCGAAAATGCCTGCAGAGTAGGCAATAAGTGAGGTTTATGAGGGTTTGCACCAGCAATTAGCTACCATGGTTAGGAGACAAAGGAAGAAAGACGGTAGACGGATGGGAATCCATGCCCCTCTGACATTTCTTTATTTTAATTTCACCAAGAAGACGAAGCGTGTTAGTTAACATGACTCGATGAGCCAACTCTGAACCACAAATAGTTGTGGATGCACACGAGGCCAGAGTAGTAAAAGTAACTGCGGTTACCGGATTTATCATCAATATTATCGATGGACCGCCCATACTCGGGAATAGCTGCGAAGGGGAACACAAAGTCCGGGTCGGCATCTAATTCGTCGTAGATGAACGCAACAAGACTCTTCACGTCCTGTAGGGAGGCTTGGTTAAACGGGAGCAGCGTCAAAGAGCTTCCCTGCCCTGAAAAAAAAATATAAGTCGTGCAGAAAACTGCAAGGAAAAGAAGCCTCCACCTCCATGCCGTTCGTACTTGTGGCGGAACCTGTCCGTGGTTGGCTGGCTATAGGAGCTTGTGGTCACAATGACATTCCCGCCTGCTTCAAGCAGAGCATCGAGCAGAGCATCGCCGATGGAACCTGCAAGCCGTGAAATGGCAGGTAAAGCAGGGAAAGGGAGTCCGTCCTGTAAGTGGCTGACCTTTTCCACAACCAGTTACAAGGACGACTTTGTCTCTCAAGCAGAGTCCATAACTATTAAGGCTCGTCATGGAAGTGAAGGCCGCACTAGTCAAGTCTTTGTCGTAGCGCCACCCACATGGGCCCTGCGGCGAATACAACCGTACCGTCAGGGGGTCGTATAAAGCATGCATACTACTACTTGTTCTTGCAAGTTCAGGAGGGGAGCGGCCTCCTCAGATGCACAAAGGAACCCTCCAGAATTCTTATGAAGTGGGGAAAAAGTAAGATTAATCAGAAACGGCAAGATTCGGTGGCCTCTCTTACGAAAGGCAGACGGATTTCATCACAAAAATCCAGCGAGCGAGGGGCCTCCGAGTATACGGGTTTTCCTTTATAGTTAAAGAGAGTCTGCGGCTTCAGCGAGGTCTGAAGGGTGAGCAGATGACTCAACGGCAAGCCAATGAATCGCCAAGGAAGGCGTACCACTGCCACTTTGAGAACCGGCTGCTTGGCGCTTGCAGCTGCTTGCTGGAGAACTAAACTGGGATCCTGCGAAAGCACGTGCTGACAAAACCACTGGCCGGCATTGGTCTTCAAGAATCTGGCAAGGTCTTTCAGAAGAGCTGGAGTCAACCTACGGGCGACATAAAGTCTGGTAATTCCAAAACGAAGCCGAGTAATGCATGCCTGCATCTGCTAATTTTGTTCCACACAAGCAAAATGGATGCATTTTTTTCTTGAATGTTTAAGGAGCTTTCAGGAGGTATAGCTAAGAAAATATATGGAGAGAGCGGACCAGCAGCTGGGGTTCATCAGACCTTTGCTCAAACGCACGCATTCGTTCTGAAGCTCATAGAACTCCTGCCGAGCCCAGTTCCAATAGCTGTCGTATCTTCTTATTTTTTCCTTACTGAAAAGCCCTTGGATCCCTTCAATATAAGCTCTGCCGTGTTCTAATAAAGAAAGTTAAGGAAAAAATAAACATAACAGTCACGTGAAGGAAGTACCCATATCGAGAGCGGCCCGTTCGTCTGCCAATTTGTTGAGCTCTTCTTGAAGCGTATTGATTATTTTATAATGTTCTCTTCCCGTTCGGCCAAAAAACCGTTGAATGGCGGCCATATGGTCTTCCCAAATGGCGCGATGGCTTTTTGCGTCCTCACGGTATCCGTTTGGCGTACGCAAGTCTTGATAGAAGTAATGTAACGAACAGGCGAGAAAAGACAACAAATTCCAACCAGCAGGCGCGATGTGTGGCGCAAACGGAGCAACGGGAATCGTAACATTATAAACAGATGAGTACGTTTTCACAGTCGCGTCTAGCCAATTAGCTACGTCCAAACTAGTAACGAGCCTCTCAGTAGGCTCTAAAGTTAGCGCGAACAGCAGGAGTTGGTTGGTCATTCCGGGCCCGAAGCCGTACTTTTCTGAAGCGACGTGTCACAAGGAACTAGAGAGAGTAGCTTAGAATAGTTTACCGGATAGAAGAGCCCTCGTAGAGCTCATATTATGACCAGCGGGAAACTTGGAAGTAAAAAGACGCTCGAAAAGCAACTTGAGCTTACGCCCGAAGGGTTTGTAGTTCTCTACGCTGTGGTTGGTGGAGTTGAGCCCACACAGTCATTTCATTGAAACAAAAAAAACCTCTTAGCAAGGATCGCAAGCGGCACGCTTTCCAGGTCGCTGGAATCCCGGAAGGAGCGGCCAAATTCTGCCTCAATGTCGCTGAGAAGTTCGTTCTGAAGGGCCGAGCGGCCACCAGACATCATCTGGATTGTGCTGGAAGGCGATACTTCGTTGAGCTGGTAATGTAACGGAAGTGAAGCAAGTGATTGGAGAAATTCTTATATCTATATAGACCTTTTTCCTAAGTTTCAAGGCGACCAGTGTTCGGATGCACTCCAATGGCGAGACTTCAGAGTCCGGTATAGAAGCAGCTTCTGGAGAGAAGAAAGCAATATCATGCTTTAGCCTCCACGGGCTTTCCAACGTGACTACCAAGTGGGGACACAAACGAAGAGGGAGTCCCAAGAACAGTAGTTGGCGCTTGACCTTCTAGGACCACACGCTTGCGTAGCCCAAGTTTTAAAGCTTAACAAAGTTTGAAGTTAGTGACTCTTTTTATATTAAACAAGAAACACTTCAACGGTATAAGCTGCAGCCCGCCAATTTTTTAAAAAAAATGCACGAGACTTAGTGACTCACCGCAGTCATCAATAAGCTGGTAAGCAGCAGTATCATCTTTTAAGCGGGCGCTGGGTTCGGACCACAAAATCTTGGCAAGGAAGTACAAGAAAGCCGTGAGAAACACAAGCGGCCAGCAACCTGAACCACGAGATTATCGGCGCAGCTTTCCCGCAAGCCGTACTCCACGCTAAGATAGTCATACATTTTTTGCACGGAAAGGCCAGCGGGAAATTTTAATGAAAAAAGCCGGGAAACTCTATTTTTCAAAATCTTCCCGAAAGTTCCCGAAAATGAGCCTTTCAAAAATACACTTAAAATAAAGAAAACGAAAACTAATTAAGTTAAAACCGGCCAGTCGTGTGTCGAGCTCGCTAAGTGGTATATCTTCCAGACCTTCAATAGGAGTGGACAAAGAAAGTTCTGCGCTCAGGTCACCCTTCACGAGGGTAAGCATCGGAACAATTTAAAACAGGTGTGATTAAAGGCAACCAAAATCTCGTTCTGGACGGTGCTGTTCCCGCCGGAGAGACTTTTGATGGAACTGCTCATATCGATGTCCTCCGGCCGCCTTTTAATTTTTGCAGCGACCAACGTCTTGAGGAGAGTACTCAGCGCTAATGGAAGTGCGGGCGAAGAAATAGGCGGAGCAGGCTGGAGTGGTAGAGAGGGCTGCGCCACAGACCATTCAGACAATAAAGACGAACAGTTGAGTCTTTTAGTCACAAGAAACCGGCCTTTTTGGTTGGGAGGGGGGGGTCCATCTTCTCAGTGGCGATGCCTTCATCTGTAGGGGCAGGCGCAAAGTTGTAATAGATGAGATGGGCATCTTTCTCCACGGACAAGACGGCTCTCTTCCTCAACGCCACTTTGTCCCCTTCGACGTACTTTAAGTTTATTGTTCTTCTAGCCATTCCTGTAAGATACAAAAGAAGCAGTAAAAACCAGAGTTTTGGTATACAACAAAAACAAAGAAGTACCCGAAAGCACCGGGTCAGGTCCAACCTCAATGAAGCGCTCAATGTTTTTAACGCCTTAAAGGGCCATGTATAAAGACATGAGGAAGGAGGAGAACAAACTTACCAAAAAAAAAGTCCTGAGTTTTTATCCACTGCACCGGAGAAGCGAACTGATAGGCCAGAAGTTCGACCAACATGCAATAACCCACGCGCTGTCTGTCAGCCGTTGACATACGTCCGCTCTGCATAAGTGCTCTAGCAGTGGCCAGCTCTGGGTTGTTGCCGGTGGCCTTCAAGACCTACAGAAAAGCAAAATGGTAAAAAACAAAAAGTAAAAGGGCAGCACACAGGGCTCGTGTTAACTGCTTCAAGGAATGAAGTGGTCAATTCAAAAGGCAGAGCGACTAAGTTGGGCACATATCGGCCGAGCAGAAGGTCAAAGTTGACCTCCTCTCGAAGATGCAACTTCAAACACGACCGAAAGGAACCGACCCCATTCAACAGAAAGCGTGAGTGGAAGGGAACGTCCAACCCAGCTAGCGGGATGGTGGCCACTCCTCGTTCCAGCGGTGTCCGACCAGGCTGCATTGGAGAAATGGAGGGACGTCAATACAAAGCGGAAAGCATTGAGCTATAAAGAAGACCAGGCTACGTATGGCAGTCAGGTGAGTGGCGACAAGTTCATGCAGCAGCGAATCGGTGGGGACCTCCGCCACACACAAGCAGTTTCGCTTGAGATGATTTAAGACGTTAGTAAGAGTGGCCAGCGCTGCCGTGTGGCCTATTTCACAACACAGTGAGGCTGGACAGGGTCTCTAGAAAAGCTATGGCAAATGAACCTGCCACGACGTACTGCCAGTTCTCAACATTGTGATTCACAATATCTAAGAGAAACCCCGAAGCCTCCGAAATGATGCCGCAAACATAACTCAGACGATTTTTATTAAAAAAGGAGCCAACAAGACTGGGATTGACTGCCAACATTCCTACAGCGAGGCTGTCAGGGGGCCACCAGCAATGGAAAAGCACACAAACTATACCGAATTTAGAGAAACCATCCGAATCTCTCTTAACAGAAGAGCGCATGGTCATGCCTACCACCACGAGGTGTATTAGATATAAAGAGTCGTTGCTAAGAATCGAGCAAAACCTCTATAAAACACAACGTCCATCAGCGAGTCGTAGGGGAAAAAATTCCCAAAGGCTGCCAGAGCAGCAAACTCGCCAAGACTATGGCCAGCAAAAAACGCATCTTTAACCACATGAAGAAAAAAACCGAATAAGTCTCGGCGAAGAAAGTTATATAGTAACGAACCCGTGGGAACAAGGCCATGTGCCTTCATGTCCTCGAATGCTGCTAGCTCGTACAAGACCATGGCGGGCTGCGTGAATTGTGTCGCTGACAGAAGTCCCATGGGGTGCGTGAAAGTGTACAACGGCGTGTGCTCAGTAATGCTCGGGAAAAGTGGAAGAGTCTTCAAATGCCCTATAGGACGCCGCGAGGGTTGGAGATGAGCCAGGGTTACGTAAGCAGCCAATACCATCGTCGTCATAAGAGTCGCAGGTCAATGACATGTACAACGCCCGAATCCGATTTCCCTTCGTCCCGCCGAAGTGCACGCGGTAAGTTTTAGGATCCTTCCGCACCTTGAAGATTGGTCTTAAATAAACGGTGGAAAAAAACAAGAATGTGGAAAGGGAGGTATACGATATCTATAATGGAAAAGCCATAGTGGTCGCGAAAGTAGCGATCAGCAGCGTCCCAGACTTTTTTGGCGTGCGGCGACTTCTCGTATAAGTCCATGCCCATGCCCTTTCTTTGAGCTCCCTGGCCGGTGAAAACAAAAGCTGTAGTTGGCTGCTCTACCCCGGCTGCCCCTCGCAGGACAAGAACGCCTATCAACATCAGATTTATACACACCCAAACGAGGATGCTCACAGGATAAATACCATTCTGATTGGCAGCCTCCAAACGAATAACCATGTGGCCATTTGCCATGGCCACATGGGTCAGTTTGACTTTAAGCTGGTCCCCGGGTAGCACCATCCCTTCATAAAAAGCACAGACCGATTATAGGCGCATGCAGTACTAATAGCAACGGTCGTGCCTACCCAAAAACTGAACGTCGTAACTAACGATCCTGGATGCTTGCCCATTGGCGACTATCATCTCTATCACGTGCCGACACGCGGTGGAAGTCCAATGACCATGAACAATCAGACCGGAGAGGTCTGAAAGACTGGCTAAGTACGGATTCACGTGAATGGGGTTAGTGTCGCCAGATGCCAACGCGTATCCTGCATTCCCGAAAAAACCGTAAGTTTCTTGGTGGTGTCCTGCTACAATGCCGCCTGACCTCTACAGTCCACCGGCGCCACGAGGTTTGCAAGAGGGGAGGAGTTGTCCAAAAGAGAGTACTCGCCACCCGCAAGGGCGACTTCCTCTTCACAGTTTCTGCCATGCCGAGATAAATAACTGGATACAAATAAGTTGAAAAACTGATAAGCTACAAAAAAACACATCCTTTACTCACCCAAAAACTGCATTCACCATCACGTTTTCCTCTTTATAAACCACGTGACCAACCAATTTTGTGGGATGCATGAAAGTCTTTAGGGTCACTGTTCCTGTTGTTTCGTAGCTCCGCTTGTTACCTTCTCCGCGCTGCACGGTGGACAGCTCGAAGACCAGCACGTCTCCGGCTTGGACTAAATCCAAAAAGGAATCCATGAGAGCCACTCTTACGCCCACGAGGCGTAGGTCTAACCCTCATAACCGTCTGCCCAATGAGCCCAGGGTTTAGCCGCCAGAACTGCTGCAGCCTCCTTGGAGATCAGCTGTACCTCGTAAACCGGCCCGTTCTTCTTTTCAAATGATGGCAGACGAGAGTGTGCGGACACAGCAGTTCCTGTGGCAAATGGATTGGTCATTAACTAGGAAAAACAACCAATGGGTAAGAAGTAAACCGTCACCTCTGTACATGAACTCGGAACGGAGTTGCAGCACAATCTTATTACGATGTTGGCTCCGAAGAAGAGCGGAAATGTCCAGAGTGATGTCGCCGTGAATGCCTTGTTGAACTTTATAAATTTCGGCGGTAGTTTCGATGGTGTCGCCTTTACCGTATAAAAGATCAGTGCAAAAGTTTAATGAAACCAACAAACATTACCAGCAACAAGCGCTGGAAGCACAGTTTCCCGTTTAAAAAAATCCGACAAATGGAGCTACACAAAAAAAAAGTCTCCTAATACGTGAAACAGCACCATGTGTCCATCAAAGAGACCATGTGAGTAAGATCGGCATCGATATCCAAAGACAAAAGCGCGAGCGTATAGGCTTCCCATGCAACCACAAAGCCGAAGTCGATGGGCGCCGCGGAGGTTGCCTGGGTAAAGTTTACCAATGCGAACCGTTTTGTTCGTGGTCACAATATAACGACGAATGGGCACACCTCTGGTAAAGCTCCGGTAGCCCTAACAAAGGCGTCGATCTTCTCCTGCGTTATCTGCGCAGAACCGTCAAAGTCATGAGTGGATATGACCAATGAAAGGAAACCTTCATTAAAATACCTGATAAGTGCACATGACTTTTGAAGCAAAGTAATCTTCACTCAAGTCGGCTTTATAGACTTTATAAAAAATACATGAGGCAGTCAACCCAAGAAAAAAGAAGCAGGGAAAACTTTCTCGCACTGCAGACAACGGTCGTCCAAGCCATAGCATGGAGTAGAAGTCAGCGATACGCGCGTTTTTGCCCGCAACGATCTCATGAAGGACGGCATTGCCACAAACCGGGGCATATTTAAAGTGTAGTTTCAAAGAAGAACTTCTTTTAGCTAAAAGAGTTTATAGAGCCAAGAGGTGCTACATTAGCACGGCAAGTTTGTACCTGGGGAACCAATAAGAGGGCCATAACACTCGCACAACTCATTGAAAACAACGTGCATAACCTCTTCATTCTCATCGTAGACGACAGTGAAGACAGGAGCGCTTTTTTCTGTGAAGCCATCAGCAGTGTACAGAAATAAGAGAGAAGTCAACGAGTACCCCGCCAGGCCGCCCCAAGTTGGCCGTCAAACAACTCTACGCTCTTAGGCAGGGCATTACCAGCAAACTTAATAATGACTGTCAGCTCTAATAGATGACCAATAGGAAGTGTTTAAAGCCTTCCAAAAAAAAGGAAGACTAGCAAACCTGGGCGGGGAGCAAAGAGCTCTGCTACGTAGTTGGGAATTCTGCGCGTTTGTCTGACAATATCCGGATTCAAGAGCAGCACGCTTAACCATGTGTGCGCTGCACCACTCCAACTATTGATTTCTAAGGCAAGAAAGTTCAGCCATTCAACAAGAGGTAGATCCTGGCGGATAAGATAAATAAAACCAATAGCAAACGTATAAGCGCAATGCAAGTACTTCGGTGGAGCGTGCGGGAAATGTGAAGCTAATAAAATCAGCACCGCGAGAAGTATTGAAAGTGCGGTTTATGGGCTGAAGAGGCGGTTTGGCTATGGGAGTCCCCCCCAGAAGTTGGACAACACTACTCTTATAGGATGACTTGCTTTGAGCAGCCAATGCAATGAGTCCCTGGTATATTTCATCAAGAATCTCTTTGACAGGTTGGTCGGGGACGCGACTATACCTCGCTGGTGCACATAAACAAGGATATTAAAAGTAAATCTCCAAGCAAGCAGAGTACATATGCACCTGCCACGGGCCCCTGTAAGATGCAGACGCGCTCTACATCTTCACCGAAAACGCACTCAAGATTTTCGGACTGCCACAAACTGTCCTTTTTATAATGAAACTTGAAATCTTCATCAATTACCGGAATGAAGGGAACTGGTTTCTGGCCTAAAGCGTGCTAGTGGATTAGCGTATACAACTAAGCAGCCACTCAGGTTGGAGCACCTCGTCTTTTAACCAATGCTAGAAAAAAATCTACATCCTGCGGGTTTATTAATTGCACATCCGCCAATGGAATGTTCGCCAGGAGTCCCAAGACATTTTGCAGTAATATGGATTCGTTATCTGGACAAAGATAATAGTGTGTAAGTAAAGTAAACAATAAATTTAAGGGCGCAGACATTCGTTTCTCTTTAGCAGGGCCAAAACTTGCGCAGTGTCCACATGACCGCCCAAACGATTCGCTGTTCTGCATATCATGTCGACCACTATAGAGACGTAGGACGGATGGATCCAGCGTTGTTTACTCGGGACGTATAAAAGCTCGAGAAGTCTAAGAATGACCTAACAGCAACCGAATAAGAAACGCTATAGGATGAAGAGAGAAGCAGCAAGTTCACCTCCGAGTAGGTCATCTGGTCGACATCCACTACACTCCCGTCCTTTTTCTTGCCGAAGTAAACTTTGTGTCCGTCCTTATTCAATCGGGATATCACATATTCTTTTTTGTCCAAAAGAATCTTTAGCTGGTCCTGAAGTAAAAGCAAAGGTAGAACAAGTCAAGAGAGCTGCAAGACAAAAAAATGTTACCTTCTTAGGTAGAGCAAATACGGTGTCGTCCAATTCCTTCCAGAGAAGGACTGCGCGGGTGGCGACTTTGTGTATGGGTTCGCCAAGTTCCGATAAAACCGTGGTAATGCCGCCCACAACTTCCTTATAGGATCTTCCAAAAAAGGAAATAAACCCAAAAGAACAAAGATAGTGATAAGCAAGGCGAGCCGTACTTCTCCCAATCACTTTCAACGGCAGAGTCAAGACCTTCGCACTTGTATGCAAGATACTCTTTGACTGCCGCGGAGGTTTTAGCCTCCTTTGCCACCATTACACGCGACGCCAAGAGGACGCCTGCGAAGAGGCGCAAGGGTTATTAGAGAGGCAGCATAAGCAGTGCACTATGCCTAAAATCCACCGTCAAAAGGCATGGGAGGGCACTCGTACCGTTTGCTCCAATCACCTGTTAAGTAAGGGTACGAACCAGTAGCGTCACCAAACCCGCTACCAGCCACAAGGACCACATTTTTCTTAATATTAGGATGAATTTAGCTCAATAGCTAATAAAAGAGCAAAAAACAGCATATGCACCGCTTTCCTGATCTCTTTATAGGTAATTAATATCGGCTGGTGGAAATCTTCGAAGCTGTGGTGCCCTCCGCCTCTTCCACCTGAAAAGAGCATGGTAAGTGCCTATCAGAATCAACTCTCTGAATATTATCGACCAGTCCACTGAAGCATAATCGGCATTTCCGGGTGGGCAAGGGCAATATTAACAACTTGACGGATGCTGCTGGCCGTCCCTATATAAGTGAGTCACAGATTATATATGCAGAAACTATAATTAAGCCAACTCACCAGGTTTGAAGGCCACGTGTCTAAGTCCCACTTTCTGGCACTGCTCGAGTATCTCACTGGCGTTTTCGGGACTGGGCACCCCAGCAGCAATACAAATGCCTTCGATGGGATAATTCTCCCTTTTCATTTGCTTTGCAAAATGCAGCAGTCAATATACATAATAAAATTAGCCAATCAAAGGGCTTACCAAAACCAAAGGAAACTGGAAGCTCCATTGCTTGATATTCAAATATAAAATGTTTACCGTAACCATCGTGCCTATTAACAAAAGTTTGTTAAGATACGGCAACAGCAAGAGCAGAACACCAACCGTGAGGAGTCGACTCCAGTACTTCTTCTATTTCGGTTTTTAACGACTCACGGCTGAGGTGACCGCCTCCAGCCAGTTCCACGTGGTAGCCGGCATCAGTGCAAGCTGCCACAAACTGTGCATTCACTGTGGTTGGAGTCATTCCTGCTACCATGATGGGCGGTTTTCCTTAAAAAAAGCATATTAGATAGTTCATTTCCTAAGTCTCGCAAAATTAAAAAAAGTCGCATGAAAAATGGATAAAGGAACCCAAAAGTTGGCTCATTTTGGTGTGAAGATGGTGAACACCACCATTTTCCAGTTTTACGAGTTTAGGCGCGTATTCCTGCTTCCAGTTTACGGGTAGAGGCAGCTGGCGAAGACTAAAAATATCCTTCCGCGCTAAAAAAACCGATCAAAGAGAGAACGGAGAAAAGGAGAAAGGAAAGACGCCTCTTACATAAAAATTCAGAATTGATAGAAGACTCCGCACTCATTATAACAACACAAGCGCCATCCCCATATTTCCTGCGGGAAATAATAGCACCAATGCCAGCAAGCCCGCCAGGGCCAAAGTCAAAGATATGCGTCGCTGTTTTTCAAAGTCGAAAAAAAAATTAGTTTGCAACATTTGACAGGTGTCTATTCACCAACCCGTGACCGAAGTTGCTTTCGGCCAATTTACGGGGCAAACCGAAATTAGACGGACAAGCTCTTTGGACAAGTCCGCTGAGCCACGCAGATCGGTACCATCTTCGGTACTGTATACTGGCAGTAGAAGGGATGAGGGCCTGGGTGAGGGAAAGAATCCAATAATAAAAAGCAGTGCCGCTCTTTAAAGCGGATGTACCAATGAAGGCCCTCCCTCTCAATGTCTTGATCCACTAGCCGAACTGCAGGTAGTACGTACGGGGAGTGGAAAGGAAGCTGGCAGGGTAGGTATTTGGCAGTAACCTTAGCCCTACGCTGAGAGAAGGGCATCTAAAAAGGAAGCAAGGATCTACTAACGCATGCAGGCGGAGCAGCTATATATATGCTACTCTGTGGAAGCCGCTTTCGTCCACCGTAAGAAGCTCTTCAATAGAGGCAAGGAACCCGTGGAGCAATTGGGGATGGCCAGAGAGAACAACAGACATTGGCCCGTTTATTAAGGAGAGGTATATTCGATGAGTTTCCGGCAGATGAGCATTAATCTCCCTCAACCGGCGTTCTACGTCGGCCACAGGAAGGTTCATTATGGCTAGCATGGGAGTGGGCTCTGAAAGATGCTACGAGCGAGGGGGCTAAACGAAACTTATTTGCATATACAAAGGCCAATGCTTACCTGCAATGCGCTGCCTAATGAAGCGGGAGGGGTTTTGGGAGGCGGGTAGACCTGGCGACCCCTAAAGCCAATCCAAAACAAGAGCTTAAGCACTCTAAAGGAGTTGGTGTGAAAATCTTCCAAAGTAGCAGAGGAACCCACGGCCACAGCGGAGGCAAGCCCCTGGCTGTGACCTTCATAAAAAGTCAAAAGAAAAAGTTAAAGGCTTCTTCCTTACGCCAAGCTTATTTTTAACCAGTTAAACCGAGAGTGTGTTTAAGCATTTCACCAGGAGAAATGTTTAAAAGTTTGATGAACAAGTAGTAATTGGCGAGCTGCACGAGAGCGATCAGCGGAGCGCTCACAAAGCAGGTAGTTAAATAGTCCTCAGAGGGAAGGCTAAGAGGATCGGTAAGCCATCTGTAGAGTAGATCGCGTATAAAGTGCTGGTCTCTGGATGTGTGCAGAGAAGTACTTGAAAACATCCATTCCCCGCGAAAAAAAACCAAGCGGCTCAACTTCAGGTTGCCGGGAACACGCCAATAAAACATGGCACATGTCTTCTATAAACGAGCGCGTCACCGGGTAATAAGTGTATACTTGTCGCAGTTCCTCAATAAGGCCCTGCACGCCTTGACCACCAAAAACACTAAAGAGAGTGCTCTAGAAAGTAAATGATTCAGTAAGCAACAACTATGACTGTTATTATTAATCCCACCTCGCCTCGAGAAAGAGACTCGAAAAAAGTACTGCTTGCGTACAAATGAGGAATTCGGTCGGTCTTTGATATATAATTGTTTTCAAGCAAAACTTGATAAACTTTATTACAAGTGTTTAAAACTTTCAAGCGATTGTGTGCATCCAGCTCAGAAAGTGCCTAGAAAACCAAGAAGTAATTACTTAACTATCAATAAATAAGGAAGACTCTTACAGAATAAAAACCACGAGAATTTGGATCAAAAAGCAGCAAAAATTGTTCATAAACTTCTTTTAAAGAATCAAGAAAACACGAATTTGTGTCAGGAAAGTTCACTAAAAACTGCAAAAATAGTTGACAAAGTTCAAGCTCCGAAGAAATTTCCTATTAATTAAAAAATAATACATAAAAATTTTTAAATGAAATAAAATTGAAAATTTATTATTAAGTATCCGTTCTAAAAAAGCCAAAAAATAATATAGTTAAAAGCACTATGCATAAAGGATAACCAAAAGCAAGCAACTAAATTTATATATATAAATGAGTGAGACGTAAACAAACAACTCAAGTAAATTTAATAAACCTCTTCCTCAAGAACAGAAAAGTCTTTTGACAACTGATCTAAAGTAAACCAAACGCTATCGGAAACGGGAAATTTAACTTCTAGTTGCTTACAAGTTAACTTAAAAAAACGGGGAAGATCTAAAACGGCTTTAACAAAAGAAATAATCATTAAAAACGTATATAAAAGCGAAGCTATCAAATATAATTACGGGAGGAAGCCGTGCACATCATAGCACCGATAAAATCTGTGATGACTAACACGCGTAAAACTATATTTATAGAGCTCTTCTCGCACCATGAAATGGTTTTGACGAAATTATCCAATCATAATCATTAAAGCACCGGTTTTTTGAGGTGAGGATAGTTAAACAGCTCTACTTAACTAATGGAAATGTAGGCATAATCATGGTCTTATTAATAAACCTCAGAAGCTTATTTTTATCAAAAACAAGATTTCTGATTAAAGCTGATAATTACTCAGTAATCACGTATTTAGATAACCTTGACATATAAATTAAAAAGGTATTAAATCTTAAAGGTTAAAGGGTTCCGTTTAAGCGTATAGTTCCATCTTCCATAAATTTTTCTTTAATGTATTTTAAATGGACTTTTTATTTTAAATTTTAACTTGCATAGTTAACCATTAAGTATTAATTATTATTGTAGTTGTACAGTTTTTTCTTTACAAATATCTAGTTTTGATACAAGCCTTATCGTTCTATAAAAAGAGGATATTGAAGTCTAATCAAAAATCCCTCTATGCTGCTTATAGAAATTAATATTTTCTGGGCCTCGTTCGATAAACAAAAATAATCATCAGAATTATATTTACATCTGTTGATTAAATGTATTTTGATAATAATTATGGTGAACTTCTCCTTGTAGTCCACGTATGAGTTTAAGGAAAAATTTATAGCCCTAAAGCTTATATATTAGCGCAACATTAATAAAATTATTAATCCTTTCTTTGATACTTTTAGAAGCTATCCGTGAACACATATCTTTCTTCGTTATAATTATCCTATAATTTACACTAATAAAAATTAAGCCCTCGTTTACTATGGAGCTTCCTTGAGGGCTATACAAGTTAATACGCTTGTTGTAATGCAAATCAATTTAATTTGCAGTACACATCTTCAAGTCACCCTTTTTAGTATTTAATTAATATAGTTACGACTAACTTCCGTTAAAGTTATAATAGTGACGCTATCAAAAGACCTCGGCACGAAAGACCTCTAACTCCTTAAAAAACCCGTTCCGTTTAACCCTGGTGTTAATAACGTTGACGTTATCTGCTTCTGTATTACGTTTTACTAAAGAAATTATTAGGATTAAACACCTCATGAAACTCTTAAAACCTTAAGTGTTTCCGATCACTTTTTATGCGATTATATATTTTATTCTTTTCTCAAAAGCGGTAGTTAAAACACCTTTTTATAAACTAAACGCCCGCTTGGATGCCTTTCTGCTCATGATGTTTTCTCAGTCCTGTAAATATTCTAGTCTTCTAGTAAATATTTCTTAATTTTTTTATGATATATCAATAGTTTCCTTTAAATGTAAGTCAAGTTAATTAAACCTACAAGTAATCCACCCCCATTTAGACATTAGAAGTCGCAGTGGGCCTCTCAGACACCTTGGATTTTAAATTTTTTACTTTTATAATAAAATAAAAAATACCCTAAATTTTTGAACACTCGTTGTTTATTGAGATATTAGGATACAGGTCACAATAAACTTTAACTTCTATCTAAATTGAATATTTAGAAAACAAAATAATTTCTAGACCTGTGAGACCCCCTGCGACTACCGTAGGGTTAGGGTCACGGATACACGGGGATAAACACGTCTCCAAAGTAGACATAAGTGAAACGTTGGGAAAGGGATTACATACTTTTAAAACCTAAGTCGTCATAAAAATATTTAAAGAGGCTAAAGGAAGAACTATATAATAACCCCCCCCCCTGCGGACTAGTAAAAAGAAATCGTTTACCCTTTGCGAATAAAAAAAAAGTGGCGCCTTCTTGTCCAACTCTTTCTTTCCAACTGTGCCAAGATTTCCAGGTCAAGAGCTACGCGTCTTGGAATTAAAATATTTCCGAAAACAGCTCAAGAATACCGTGCGATCACAAAGATAATGCACAAGCAAGAATTACAACATTTTACCTATCAATTAACTGAAGTTATTTCTGGAATTTATTGCGAACTCGATAACTCCACCGTCGAGGCGGGCCTGCGCGCGCAAGGCATTACACTCCTCCGAGTGGTACAGATGCACACGAAAGTCACTGTCAATGTCGAGAGGAAGAAGCGTCCGTTACCACTAGTGCTGGTGCATATACCCAGAACGGAGCGATAAAAGCTTTTAGAGATGAAGTTATTCCCCATCTTCATATCAAAATAGAAGAACTTCGAAAAAGTAGTCGCGTTGGCCAAAGCCACCAACTGCCAAACCTTTGGCTACGCTGCAAGCTTTTGCGCGGCGGTACCTCGATGCGTTAAATGCGGGGAGGGTCATTTGGTCGCAAAGTGTACCAAATCACGAGACTCGCCTGCTAGATGGGCGTATTATGGAGAGGCACATCCGCTAATTATCAAGGTTGCAAATATTATCCGCGTAGGGCAGCCAGCCATTCCGCAAAGTTTACTTCATGGCGCCGACTACAAACAATACTGTTATCCCGGGGCTCCCTTTCGCGGCTCGTTTTGAGGATAAAAACTCATCAAAGTTTACACAATACCCTTTATGTTCTAAAAGCCCCTGGCCACGCTTCTACTGTGAAAGCTGAAGAGTCGCAGCCTAAACTACGGCATATGTTAGCGATTTTAACGACGAATTTATCCAGCATGCTTGGATCTGTGAAAGGGCTAAAATCTGTTTGCAGCGGTTTCTAAGTGTAAGATGCATCGCCACATTCGGCTCCTGTTCTGATTGCAAATGGTCTTCAAAATAAGAGACATGAGTGCAGGAGCTTCTACTACGAGAAAGAATTGATGTGTGTGCCATCAACGAGTCGCACCTCCTCCCTAACGTCGTATTTAATTTGTACAACCTTGTCAAGTATCGTCAAGACAGAATTGATGCACGCTGCAGGGGTGTGTCTGCCTTGGTGAAACGGAGTATTCGACATCATTAGATATCTATGCCAGCTCTACAAGGGGTTGAAGCAGTTGGAAGTTCCTTATGTATGACCGACCAGGGGCCCGTGTTGGTAATCGCTCTCTACAAATCCCTTTGATAGCTAGTTTCACCTTCCGATATGGACGCTATCCTTGAGAGGACCTCTTCTGCTGTTTTGTGCGGAGGTCTTAATTGCAAGCACCCTACAAGGTACAGCCGAGTCGCTAACTCGAATGTTCACATCCTTGAAGTCGATGCTGATGAGGCCCGGGCTGTATGTACTAGGTCCACAGCAGCCAACACAAAAAATTACTTGACGACTACAGGCACAATGGGACCTACTGGATATTGCCATACTTAAAGACATACAATCACTCTACGACAATTGAAGCGCTCCACGAGCTGTCCTCCGATCACCTCCTAGTTATTTTCGATTTAGGGATGAAAAGGGCACACCAAAGAACGTTACCCGTATTTTTACCGACTAAGACATATATGCTAATGTCTTAAAAACCATGCTGCCGTCGTGCCCGCCATTACCATCCACGCCCGCTCTGCTGGATGATGCTGGAGCTCTTATTCGAAACCGCACTGAACATGGCTCACACTACCGCCAAGACAATTCGTGAAGTAACGATCGCTCCGATCGCCTGCCTGACGAACTAAAGGTGCTTATCTGCTAAAGTCGACGTCTTATTCGAGTAGTCATTTTTTCGCAGAGGGCCGAAGACAAACTTGCGCTTAATCGACTTTACACGTACATTAGAAAAAGCTAATGACCCATTTTAACAGTAAATGGGATGCCAAGCTGCACTAGATACTAGAATCAGCAGCAGTAGCCGCTCCTCCTTTTGGAAATTTGTTAAAAGGTTTAAAAATCGGGGGCTTGAAACATTACCGCCCTTCGTCAAGGAAATATAGTGACCGAAAGTGATGGAGATAAAGCTATGCTTTTCGCTAATGTTCTTGCTATCCAAAACGTGCCAGCTGCTTGCTATACTGCTAATGATGATGCGTTCCCCGGCCAAGTTTACCCCTCCCCGTTAACTATGAACCACTTAATCTAATTAATGTTGACGAGGTGCAAGCAATTGTCGAAGCGTTAAAGGGATGCTGAAGAAAAAGTCAGTTAATAGGGATGTACTACCTTTACCTCCTTATAAAATCCTCTATGCTCCTTGGCGCCTTTGCGATTCGATGGAAGACGGCGATCGTTATGATGCTCCCAAAAATACTTAAACCTGAATCAGCAACTAGAAAGTACCGACACATTAGCCTAATGTCAGCGACCGAAAAAGTGGGTGGGGCCTTTACCTCGCCGTCTTAAAGAGATGGCTGACGCTCGTAATACTTTATCGGAGTTTCAGTTTGGATTTCGGCAAGGGCGCTCAACGCTCCAGCAGCTCCTCCGCTTAACTTATGAACCACAAGAAGGCAAAAGGCGCTGCCTTCCTTGACGTTGAAGAGGCATTTGATCAAGTTTGGCATGAAGATCTGCTGCACAAACTAGGCTCGTTATCCGTCCCTCATGGTCTTTACCACGTGCTGAAATCATCTCTGAATGGTCGCGTCCTTAGTGCGCGCTTGGAAAATACCCATTCGCCGTTTTGATCTCTGACAGCAGGGGGCCCTCAGGGGACACTTCTCTCACCCCTTTCATTTTCAATTTACATGAGTGACGCGCCCTTACTGTTTGGCGCCGTGATTTGGAAGGTTACTATAAATGCGATGAAGAGCAAAGTTATATTAATTTCAAAGAAATGCTTCTCTTTGTCGATGCCCTTAACCTTAAAAGGCGTGAAGATGCCACGGTGTTCTCAAGCAAAATACTTGGGGATCATTATCAACAATAAAATTTTCTTGGAGGTCTTATGTGGACTATGTAGTGGCGAAGGAAAAGACAGAAAACAAGGAGCTTTATCTTTTACTTAGCGGTAAGAGTAACGTTTCTCTGCGTAACAAACGGCAACTGTATTTGTTTTATACCCAGCCAGCAATGACATAAGCAACTGTCGCTTGGACCTACGACGCCACAGCGAGCTTCGGCACTTCATGTGCGACAGAACATATTGCTGTGTGTTCTGACAAAAGCGCCGTGGTTTGAGTGAAATGAAGCTTCTCACCGAACCTTCAGCTAAACCCTTTACATATTGTATTCCAACGCCACACCGTGGGCCTTATCAAAGGCTCCACAGGCACACTACTCGCCTGCTGGTGAGCGAACTTGTTTACGAGTCTTGGGACGGGGCACATTATTGCCACCCACGTGACGCTCTTGAGAGCTAGTTTTTTTTTTTGTTAATGTAATGTAAAAAGATAAAGCTACCCCTGAATGCTATCCGTAATATATCTGCGGTCACTCCAGGTTGAAAGCTCGAGTGTTCGAAGTTTATAACTCGATCGAGCACCAGGAACTGCCATTAACAAATAAATAAACTACATAGCAACTTAAGTTAAATTAAATTGTTTATTACCTAGTATACATAAAGCGAGATACAAAATAACAATAACATTTTAATGACCTTAGTACAAAAGTTTGGGCCGAAGTTTGAGTAATAGTTAATGTTAGTAAATCTGGTATTTAACATTCTGTAAGCTCTACACCTAACAAAAAATTTGTTATTTTATGATTCGTAGAATAAGTATATTTATTAGCAGTTTAACTATAAATATAGTGTTACTTATTATATATAACGCGCACGAAAAATTTAGTTTTTTTTTGCGTTATATAATTATCTAATTTAAATTCCTTTGCGTATAGTTGTAAACATTTTCATTTTAAAAATCTACTTCAATATTGCAATAAAAAAAACACTCCCTGCAGTCTAGCTCGTGACGCCAGATTATTTACGTTGCAAAGCTGAGAACTTCCCCTCCTTTTTAAAAAATGTTCAATATTCATCTTATACTTTTTACATAATAAATTATTTGGGTGAATCATACAGTTTTTTTTTAAAAAGCAACAGTCATAAATTTTTTATGTCACATGTAGTTGAGGACTGACCATCTGTAGGCACCATCTTAGTCAAACTTTTTTATGGAATGCGGTGAGCGTCGCGTTTTTTTTTTTTGTTGCTCTTGTTGTCAGTGTTTCTGGTGGTGAGCAATTGATACTCAGGCGGCTCGAGAGCAGTCATAAATTACAGCTCTTAATTTTGTTTAACTTTATATTATAATTCTTTGTAATATTATATAATATATTACTCTCCTTTTGTTTATACCTTACTAGTTTTTGAAGTTTTCAAGTCTGTAAGATCAACATAAGTTACTTTATATATGTAAAATCGACCTCTTTATATAATCAACTTAAACTTAAAAGCTACTAATACACTACACAATTTATATAAAAATAATAATCAAAAATTACATTTTATTTAGGACTTAAATATTAATTCAGTACCAAACACATAATCCCAGAAAGGATTAGTAATTCCGAATCCTTTATTATAATTTTTATAGTGGTGATTTAAATGATAAGTCTTCCTCTCTCGCAAAAACTGTAAAAAATGGTTAATAATGTATTAACTTTATTACAAACAACTTAAATATCATTTTATATATAAAATAAGACAAAGCATTATTAAAGTAAACAATGATAAACACAGGAAAGAAGTTAAAAATAACCGTTCCTCGAAAATAACTCGAACTTTTTTAGCTAAATTTCTAAAATTTTCTACCTTAATTAAAAAAATTTAATCAAAAAAGCTTTATAACCCGACTTAATTACTATCCCATTAATAGTAAATATACTTTTACCTTATTAAAAGGTGCTCCGTGGTGCAAGTAAAAATGCATCATATCGTAAATAACGTAAGCAAAAATGGTGCCACTTCCCACGCCACAACAAAGTTCAAAGTTTAAAAATGTTCTATAGAATAGCCATATTGGAAGCGCAAGAGAGATAAACAATACAGGGGGCATCACCAAACGCTTTCTGATTAATTTAAAAATATAATAATAGCAACTCCAACGTGAAAAAAACTAAAGTGACTTGTCCATCGGCAAGAAATGGTGAATTCCATGAATCAGAAAGTGCAAAGATAGAGACACGGAATTATCAGGCAACAAAGCTGTTTTATTAAGCCATTTATGTAAAATCTAAATTTTATTTCAAGTTTAAATGAATAAGGTACAAAAGTTTATTAAATATATAATATATACAATTGCCAGCAACCTTCAATGTGAAATAAGAAACGGTGAATAAAGTACTCTAGAATAGTCCAGTGAAATACGCCAAAGAAAAATAAGATGAACGAATTGACTATACTGTATTTGTAAGTGCAGGCGTACAGCGTGAAACTCACAACTGGTAACCAAATTGTAGGTATTATATACCACGGAGTTTTTGTTAGCGGTTCCAAAATATTGCCAAATATTGTAGCAGGCGAACCTTAAATCATCATATGCATGTATAAAAATATTATTAATATACTAGTAGAATAATAAAAAGGGGAACCATCTTTAGTATGCCTAGCGATATGAACTTGTTTCAAGTAGTACTCTTTGCGAAAAGTGCAGTTCCACATTTGCTGCCAAAGTGGTTTACTCAAATCTAAAAACTCACTAAAACTTCTTTTTGAAACCAAATCTGAATTACACTCGCATTCTTTCTCAGCATTTCTGTTAACATAACCTGTTAAAACTTTTTTAAAAAATATTTTAAAAAAGTGTAAATATATTAAACCTATATAATATTTGTTTAATAAGTTGTAAGCGGCTTCAGAATGCTTATGACCTCCATCTTTCATAACTTCGGTAATATCTTTACCTGCATGCATAAGAAGCAGATCGGGTCCGCCAGGGTGATCCTGGGAAAATTCAGTAACATCGTAGGCCTTTCCTAATACAATTCTTGTTACATACAACTAGCATCTCTTTTTATATAGTTGTAAGAATATATTCTATTAATTTAATACCGTTGATAATGACCCATAAATCGTCAGCTGTGCAATGGTTAACAACTTCTTTATCACTAATCATAATTGTTAGCGCTTTTTATAACTATAATTGTCTTTACTAATTAGAAATACCGTAAAGGTAAAAATGTTATATAACTTAATTCGGATTAATTTTTAAAAATAAAAATACTACCAATATTAAAAAAAAAGAAGCAGACCCAAATCTAGAGTAATGACATTCTCTAAATCTCATGAAAATAAGAATTTTTTAAGAACGAATCAACATTTATAAAATTCTAGATTAATGGTAAATTATAAAAACAGCATTTTTATAATCCAATCAAACAACAAAGCTTTACAGATAGTTAATACTGTGGTCGATAGCGAGTTATAACAGTGAAAATTATGGTTATTTTAAAATTTTATTTGATGGACCGTCTAACCATATTTAGCTCATCTATTTTTTACCTACTAAGCAAATTAGATGCAACTGTGTGCTTACATGTTTTTTCAACTAGGCCGTCACTTAACACTTTTAGCAATAAAAAAAGTGCTTACATCTGTTTTAAAATTCACAAGTTAACGCTACAAAGGGCAAAGTTCTTCTTTTAACGGCTAAAGTATAAGTAACAACTTTACACTTCTTCATACAACACAAAATGACGCCATCTTCGTACGCAACGTGAACATACTGGTTTATATCCGAGTGGATGGGTTTAGATATCTTTTATGATAAATAAATAGCCTTAATTACATCTAGAATTCATAACGTGGCGAGGGGCTGTCTCCTGTGTATCCATGAACCATTTTTGCTTTCTTTTAATTTTTGATATTACCTACTTTTTATCACTCTTCGCGTCATTATTACGACAAGAAGCGCTAAATTAATAAAAAGAGGTGGTCCCCTGGAGAGTAAAAATTATGTTAAATTCGGAATATTAATTAAACTAAATTGGCAATCCCACACTATCTACTTTATGTTGAAGGCGAAGGGTATTACCAGAGCTCTTTATTTCTTTTATGCATAAGAAGTATCTATTAAACAAACTGATATTATATAAAATCTTGGCTTATGTATCATTGGCGAAGGCCAACTTGGACGCCAGTACTAAAATAGACTACGAACTCCACAAAACAACTCATTTGATCTAAATAATTAGAAAATATATATTATAAAAAAACATAAAAAAAACCTTTTTAAAAAAAGCAGCAAAATGAAAAAAAAACACTTATTTTAAATCACTTGTACGTGTGATATACGGTTAAATGGTTATGTCTTTTAGTCTTTAATCTGTTATATCACGTAATGAATCAAATATAAAGTTCTCGGCTCTTCCCCTCCAGTCTTTGGTTTTCCACTCGATTTTCCTACATTATAATTACTGATAGACTGAGGTATCTGAAACTGACGACTGAGGGGTCAAGACCTGAAGGTTAAAAATATAAAATTTTGGGCAGCTTGCTTTAGCAAGTTCTTTATATATTTATTGGAAAATACGAGACAGAAACAATGAGTTATCACCAGCAACGGCAGTTGCCTTAACATCATCCCGGTGGCCCCTCTCTGGGGCGGAGCTTTGTTTAGAGAGAGCTTTGACCAAAACTCCTGTATGTCTGTTTTGATGGAAGACTTAAACAGTACATATTATGGCAACAACATCATTTAGCGCTCTCTAATACCTTTTTAAATTAATCCTTTTACTTAAAAAATTTTAGTTCGAGGGTACTAGTATAGTTGACACCGTCAAATTCCTACAATAAAATATTAACCTTATTTAGTTGTAATGAGCATTCAAATAATCATCTCTTTTTTATTAGAATTTTTTTTAAGTTGTACACGTTAACCACCAGACAAAGATGCAAGTTGGCACCGACAGGAATAAAACCGCCACCTAGAGATTGCGCAACAAATCTCTAACCACTGAGCTACGGTGACAACTCGCAATTTCAGTCAATAATTTACGTATACAGCTTTTGTTACTCTTCCTGAAGGGTATAAATTAAACTTCCTCCAGGATTAAAAGTATTTTTTGTTGTTCTGGATTATTGTTCTGCGATCTTCTTAATTCTTTTTCTACGACCTTAGTACCCTTAGTTCCCTGGTTTAGTTCCTTTGTTTCTATGATCTAGTTCTACGTTCTTTGCTACCTTGCTTAACGGTGGGTCCTTTTATCTAACATCAGTTACTCTCTATAATTTATTACTGCGATCACACATTTTTGCGCTTTTTACTTCATAGGACCTTA
Source organism: Zophobas morio (assembly GCF_036711695.1). NCBI lineage: Eukaryota > Metazoa > Arthropoda > Insecta > Coleoptera > Tenebrionidae > Zophobas > Zophobas morio. The sequence goes on from NW_026972363.1 coordinate 359,521, forward strand.
TAAATGGCTTGACTATAACGATACCTTCGCACACACCGAGCAGCGCCGTTTTATATGTAGTTTTTAAGCGTGAGATATCCATAGGGAGGTAGGGCGGGGCATAGTGGTAAATACTCGCGCATCTTGTATAAAAAAATACACTGTTAAAAATAGTCGCTAACAACGTCGCCTCCGATATATGGTTCATAGGCGGTTATGTTAATAGCTCTTTCCTTATGTACGAATGCAGCCAAATAAGACCTAATTTGTCTTCAGTTAATAAGGCAGGTCGTTAAGGCGATATTAGACTTCATGAATTCTCTTAGAGATACGGTAATCCTAAGACATCCCCTCAGGGCGGATGTTGTTAGTAGTGACGATCGTGATGAGAGAGCCATAGTCCGTAAAGATTTAAGTGGAACATCCACTTTTTTTTTGCCATCCTCATCTCAAGTTGAACTGGCAAGTGGTCCAATAACAGTTTATTAAGAGTCTCAAGTGTCAATAAAAGATAATCCAATTTTAAAGTTACGGTATTATACATGCTGGATGGATTATGTCCCTGTGCGATAAATATAGTGGCCCAAAAGGCGTAGGCCGCGTTCGCCAGTGTAAGTTTAAAAGCTACTGCCGTTTGTTTCTGGCGCGCCTACTCTGCTTGGCGCTTGCAGTTAAGTTTTCCGCAGAGAACAACTAAAAAGCTGTTTAGTAGGGGCGTCAAGTCTGCTCTTTAACGACTTGACTGGCAAAGTGGAGGGAACCCCAATAGCTGCAACGCTTTGCAGGGGTAATAAAGTTATTAAGTTGCTTTGCATGCTTCTGTAAAAATTAAATAAAACTATGGAGGCACAATAAGTGTTGCTAGTAACAAAATATATTTGTTCAAGCTTCATTATGATACGACTTAAAAATCGTAAGGGTTCTATGAAGATAATAAAGCGCGATAAAATAACAGACGGGAATTAAAAGTATAATAAAATGTAAAATAGACTATTAGGCGCAAGTTATTATATCGGAATAATTTATGAAACAAGAAAACTGCGAAAGAAACTTAGTAAAAAAGAAGGTTAAAACCAGAATCAAGATCATCTTAAGGGAGGTAAGACGCACTTCACTACAAAGAATATAACAAGAACCAGGTTCTCCACCAGGTGCGAACCTTTAATCTAAGAGTTGACCCCAGGGTAAGTGAAAATTAGGTGCACGAGATATGAATGTAAGCTCCATCCTAACACATTAACTCCTGCCGTTCATGCCAAAGTTGGAAACCTTTGCAGATAAATTTAAGGCCTTTTAAAATTGCCCAAGTACTATGGCGTACAAGTTTTGCAGGGCCCCTATACAAATTACTAGAACCAAATTGCTCAGCGGTCCAAGGGTCTGAACTTTGCACCTTTTCTGGGGCCTTAATCTAAAACACTTCCTGGAGTTGCTCCTAGGAAAGTTTAGTTTTCGAAAGCCAATATTTCACCTATTACCCTCTAGATTTTTATAAACCAAGAACTTTTTTGATTCTGGGAAGTTTATTCTTGCACTAACAAAGCATCAACCTCAAGTCTAACGAAAACTTTGTAAGGGTCGTTTACCTTTAATTGTGGTCTATATCTGTCAACGAATTATTATTTTTCAGTGATAGGTACGTCTATTCTACGAGGCGAGCCTAATAGTGAAATGAATTGAGAAAATGAACCCAGATTTTTTCATTTATTGCTGAAGTTTTTAGTTAAATTTATAAACTGAGAAACTAATTTATTTTCTTTTGCTTTTTTATAGAGGCTTTAATGGCAATGAGCTTTTACTTATATATTTTATTGGTCTATCTAGGTTACAAGACGTTATGATAAATGATTATTATAACACAATCCCCATAATATCAATACATATTTCATGTGTTTGCTTGAAGGGTTCAACAACGAGCTAAGTCATGAAGCTTACCTTTTACAATGGAATGAATGGTACAGATATTTCTCTCGCTTTGAGTAGGCAGGGTTTGCCTTAAAGTAGTATTGTTATATTTGGCGTGGCTTTCTTACTTTTAAATTGTTGCGAGAATAACACATTGATACTACTGAGCTCTTTTATCGCGCCAATAAAAGGGCGTAGTCTCTCCGGCAAACAGGGTGAGTGATCGTGCTCTACCGCCTCATGAGAAATGTAATGCAACCTGACCTTAAAAGTTCTTTGGGCTGGATCTAAACTGTAATGACCAACCTTAACGCTCGTGTGTTCGTCAACTTACGTAATTGAATCAAATTATTAGTATTCGGATCCTTATTAAACTAAATATTACTATTGTGAGATACATGTGCCGCTCTTTTGTTCCCTTTGCTCTTGCAATATTTTTTATTTTAAATTTATTTACAATAACCTCTCTATTTTTAGTTCATTGTTTGCGTACTATTGATATCTATATTTTTATTTTCTTGTTCTCTTTTAGCATATCTCTTCTTTATCGTTAATATATAGAAGGATACACTTAATCTTATCTGATTTCTCTTATGAGAGATTTGAAGATTCCGAGAGCTTGATTTTGTTAACAATGAGAGTGAAAACGATAGTTTATAATAAATTTTTTGCTTTTATAGCTCTTAATTGAAAAATGATGTAAAGCAGGTACTTCATAATAGAATTTATTTTAATATGTTGACAGTACCGTTTTACTGATTTCCACTACTTTTTTTATAATATTGTTTTTAAGTTTTTTCGCCTCATATTTTTTACATTGTTTGGTTAATTTTCACTTGAGTAGTTTAGGTTTTCTTGATTGAAACTTTAATTTTTTTTACTTACTAAATAATAAAATTTTATTTAAATATGAAATTAAACAAGGAAATTATAATTCAGGAAGTTTTTTTTTTTGGTTGCAGACGCTTGAACTTCATATTACAAATATATGAAATTAATTTCATTGCAACATTCTCGCATTTAGCCGTGTTTTTAATGTTATATTTAGCTTTAATCAGAAGAAAGGTTCAATAAATAATATTAGAGTGGCTACAATAATTGCAGCTAAAAGAGAAACTTTTAGGTATTCAGTTTTACTGTAAGGAAAAACATTCGATTGTACTACTGTTTATATATTTTTAAACAAAGTATAAAAATTTTATATTTAGCATCTGAAAACTTTTTAACAAGTAAAGACAGCACACGTATTTTTGTTTAAATTTTTTATTTGACTGGTTTTATTTTGCCTTATAAACTTGGTTTTTTGCTTTGCAATCATTTTAAAGCCTCATTTGGTAGTATAACTGTTTGAAGTTTTAACAGCTATTGAATACGATTTGTTAAAAAAATTTTAACTTTTAGTATAGTATGATTTTTTTGTTAAAGTTGTCTTAGTTTTCTTGTATTTATGGTTGCTCTATGTTTGTAGAGGTTACAGTTTCAGAAAATTTTGAATTTTTCTACTTTATGACTCCATTTGGTGAATAGAGAAGTATCAGTATGGTTTTTCTTAGATTAAAAGGACTGCAGATACTAGGGGTTTATTAAAAAACTTTCTTGTGTTACCTTTTTGAATTTTTAAAATTCTTTTTCTTACTCTACAAGTTTTTGTTTTCTTTAGTAGTTATTTCTAAGTTATGTGGGGAGGAAGGAGGGGGTCGAAAATAACTTTATTTTTGTTTCAGCTTGTAATAAATAATTAAGGCACACTTGTATATAGGGCCCTCAGGATGCTAGTGTAACACTGTTTACGTATGCCTATAATAAAATTCCTTATGTAAGTGTATTAATTTTTCAGTCTTGTGCAGATGAGTTATTTCTTTTTACGTAGGAATAATAGGTCAGTTTTTTATACTATTTTTGAATTCGGCTAAATAGTTTAATCTCTTGTAACATTGCTTATATATATCTCAAACTCTTAAAGTTTGTACATAATATGATGCTAAGAATTGCCATTAAGGGTATATTTATTTTAACTGTATTGACGGTATCGTAACAGGAAATATTAAATTTTTTTAGTCGACTTCTTTTCAATACGAAAGTTATCTATCCCATCTTCAAAAGCTAATCCTTACTTAGTAAAAAATTAATTGCCCCAACCTATTTAATTGAGTAAGATTAGTTATTTATCAGTCAGCCGTAGAACTAAAAAGTAAATTAAAACGTGTCCACAATTGAAGAATTCTTAAAAGTTAACTTAAGTGACTGATTTAAACGTTTTTGGGCATTTAAGTATAAAAATGTGTATAAAATATTAAATAAAAGGAAAAAAATTTTTAAGTAATTTAAATAAATCAAATAATTTTGAAGGAGAATCAAAATAATAATTGTAAACAAATTATTAGGATGGTATATTTATTGTTATGATAATTAAAATAAACAATAAGTCAAAATAAATTAATATTTTATAAAAGTACAATATTCAGTGAAGGCTTAGTGTCTTTATTAAAAGTTATTTTTAAAAATAATTTGAAAATTATATCACAATTTTATTAATTAGATCTTCTCACTTAATAATAATAAAAACGTCTAAAATATGTAATCCACTTTCGATGCCTTAGTAAGATATATATATGAGTTAAATGCTCCAGTGCGTGAGTCATCCGTTTGTAGCTATTAATAACAGGTTGATAATGTGTTTTACAATAAACTTTACTAGCAAGAAAACGGAATTCGCCTAGAGGTCCAGCTGCCTTAGTTATGGCTTAAACCGGTACATCTAATGTTTAAAGTTTTTGGGTTTTAAAAAAATCCCATTGCGAACAGCTAGAGCTCGGCGTTAATAGCGGACAAAAGAGCCACACAGCTAAAAGAGAGTAAGAGAAAGCAATGAGGGCTGTTTAGTTATTTTTCTAAACACCGCGTGGTCAAATGTGAATTATGTTTACTTTCTTGCAATTTGATTTTTTATATCGTTTAGGAGAGAAGGGTAATGGTATCGAGTTAGCAGATCTGATACAAATGATAATATCTGCATTATTTAATTTAACCATAATTGTTATATAACTGTGTACCTGTTCTTTTTTAAGGGTTATGGATATAATTGTTAAAAATATTTATAATGCTTTAATAGGATAATTATTTATAAGTCCTTTAACCTGCTAATTTATTAAACTAATTTTAAATTATCCGCTTTCTTATAGTTAATATTGTAATTATATTTTTTATTTCTAATATATCTGGAATATAATTATTACCTAAATGATCAACTGTCATCGATGTCTGTTTGAAATTGAAGGTGCACTTCCCTAGGGAACACTAAGCAAGAAAAAAACGCAAAGCGCTAAGGAAAAAAGAGAAAAAAGGAAAATTTTACACGCTTTATATTTAAATAAATATTTATACTTCACATTTAGGCGGTATTATATCTACCTAGCTCTCCCTGTCGAGCTCTAATATTGTCTGGCCGATGTGTACTAGTTGAGACAGTCGCAATCCCATAATTGTATATTATTATATACATAGACGCTTCAAGCACTAAAAACAGCTACCTGGAAAGAGTTCGATTATGTTATTTGCTTTAATACAAAGCATCTGCTCTTTTCTGCTGCTATCTTTGTTAGTTTTTGAGTCCTAGTTCAATAAAAACCTCGCTTAAACTACATTTCTCGCTTTTCATAGCTTTGGACTTAAAAGTGTCTTAACTTTCTCGTTGTTTTAGTTTACATGTTTTTACATGTTATACGAAATTAGAGTCGTAACACCTACATAGTAAGCATTAATTAACAGTAACGCTCTATCGAGTTAAGATACATAAGGGAAGAATTATATCATAATAGCTAAAATCCTGAGTTTTTGTAAAAACTATCCTTTAATCGTGTCCACAGGTTCGTATCTCAAAGATTATAGAAGTAGCATAATGATAAAAATACAGTGGTCTATTACAGACTATAAAGTTTTCTAATATAGGTTAATAAACAAATCATAAAGTACTGTAATAGGTAATCCTTTTAGTATTAACTTCTTGGGCCTACTCTAAACCAACTGACCTCCCCCCACAAAAAAAAACTACTGCCTGGGGCTTCCACGAACCCTAATCCTAAACAATCTGAAAAATTAATTTAGTTATAAATCCGCGAAATATGTAATACTCCGTTTAGAAGTAAGATCCTTTTACAGCTTTGAAAATGGTCAATTGTAGTAGATTATAGGACCACACACTGTAGTTCCGATTTTTTTTTTTTTAAAATAAACAAGGTCGATTACTTGGGTTACTTAAAATTTTTTCTTGTGTGCTGGTACCTCTGTCAACAGAGCCGATAAGTTTATTATCTTATTAGGGGTGAAGTTGTTTTAGCCTAGAGGGCTAACAAGGTAAGTATTTAAGTACAGAGGACTATAGCTAAAAACAGGTCAGTCATCTAGAGGTTGACCAAGTACAGGTGTTGTTTTAATCTATGGCACTAAAAGCGTCTATTATCGGAAGATTAAAGTGTATAATATTTTATAAATAGTAAGTTTTTACATTAAAAGTATGGGGAATAAAAGTTAGGTTATTTTTAGATTTCCAGACAGAGTTTCCTTTTCTGTCAAATTGTGTGTAACATAACGGAAGCATTGGCAGCTAAAAAGCGAGTCACCATTTAAGTAATAACACTTGTTTCCATTTGCAGATTTTAATTGCTATTTATGGCATTATAGATTTTAATTTGTGGCCATACGAAGAATAGAATTTTATCAATAATTTTTTAGAAGGGTGTAACCTTGACAAGAAGTCCCAAACCACTAGCTTATAAAGAAGGTGTTAGATCTCTCAAACCCATCTTTAGCTTTTTTTGTTATAGGCGCTATAGTGTAACCACGAGGACTATGCATGATTAACTTAAAGCAAATTGTTAAAAGAAGGAGCTCCTCTGTTAGGACAGTACCCTAAAAGAAAATTCCCTGCTCACTTGAGGTGGACTCCCGCTTTTTTAATGTGGTTATAATCTAACCACTGTTGGACAAAAAAAAACTAAAAAATTATCTACGCGAGTAAATCCTTTTGCTCATTTTTCCTTGCGGTGACCACGTGATTAATCTTGAACATGATTGCGTCATTAATCACTGTCTACGAAGGTATAAAAAGGATATTGCTAGACACCATCACCAAGAGGCACCTTCCTAAGATGAACGTCTACCACTACTACCGTGACGGATTGGTGCCCTCAGAACTACTCCAAGAAGCTCTCGGTGAAGGCTAGCTCTAGCAGCGCTATGAATTTTTAAAAATCCTATCCTTTTCGAACAAGTGCAATGCTTCAACGCCCCTGGAGAGATGCTCGCCGGAAACTTGCTTAGGGATCATTACTGAAAGCACGCGAAAATGATGATAACGCCAGAAAAAAATGTACTATGCCTATGATCTTATAAAGTCCAAGTCGCCATGTTCATTAGCAATTAGCGTTACTCTCAAGCATAGAGGAATGTTTAAAACGTTAACTAATGCTTTTAAAGGGTAGCGTGTTTTATAAGGAGACCAAGGAGCGTACTTGAAAGAACGATAGTGTAAGTCTAATAGTCACTGTTACTAAAGCTGGCTACCTAAAAAATAGCTGCTCAAATGTTTTTAGCCCCTCAGGTTGCCATCGCGCAAAAAAAAAGTAAGCAAGAGAGGCCATTGAACAGTTATGTTGCTCTTAAACAAGATTTTGAAAAGCTTGCGTACTGGCTTCTTTTAATTAGGAAAGCGTTACCACGTGCCCCAAAATTTTGTTTTTTTTAAAGTATGAACTTCGGCGAAGCTAATCCTAAAATAGTTTTTTTGGACTATTCACACAAAATAAAAATTTGATCACTATTGAGTAGTTCACAGTATTCATAAATCAACATTTTTACATCTGTTTTTAAAAGGTAGATAAAATTTAAAAGCAGTGAACTACCTTTAAATAAATAGAAGATTTTCAAACATAACATTAGCCAAGCACAGCAGAAGGAAACCATCTATCAGTTCCACTAATAGCCTTAAGAAGTTGACTTGATTATTTTTGTGAAGTTTGCCTTAGTAAATCTATTTTAATTAATCATTACAGTTTTTAAGGTAGGCGCCGCAGTTTGGCGGAACGGCCTATCTTGTCGGGGGCCAGTACTTGGCAAATGGGACAAACTACTTGGTACAGAGAGAGTGGGGGGAACCCCACACGTTTACTAATGGAGAATTAATAGTAGTATTGTTACAAATTATAATTAGGAAGCAAACTTTCTTTTTTGTTAAGTAAATTATAGGATATTATAAAAAACTTATTACTTAATCTATATAATGATCTACACTAATACTATCTATTAAGCTAAATTTTAATTCTCATAAAAAAAGTTTTGGTAGCTTTGAATTAGGCGGTGAGATTGCATTCTACTTTATTATTATACGTATTAGGATTTACAAGTAGTTAAATTCTTTTTTATTTTTTACGGTAAGTTTAAATTAAGTTAATCACTTTGATCTAAAGATTTTGCATGGTTCAGCAAATACTATGCCCTACGTGTCGGGGCACCTGGCAAATTATTATAAATCATCAAAAGGAATTTGTTCCGAAAACTAAGGTAATTTTATTAGTCAATGCTGCTTTTTGGCCTACAGCTTGACAAAAATGGTGTTTACTTTTTAATTTTTTTTACTTTTGTATAATATTATTATAAAGCCAATATTTTAAATTATGTTCATTATAGCCTTGCAGCTAGTATATAGCTAATTCCCGATTTTTACTTAATATTAGCATGTTCATCAGGAATATAGCGAGTTCCTTAAGAAATTAGAAAATCTCTATCCTTTTTGTTCCCCTTGCCGTACCGCAGCTTCTTTAGAAATTAAACGTTTAAAAAAATTAAAAAAGGCAGAATTTCTGGACTTACGATTAAGGGAGACTAAATTATGGCCGGTTTTAACATAATCCGTAGATCGAATTATAATTTAATATATAATAAAAATATTTGATCATATTGCTTTTTATAATATTTATATAAAGTTAATTACTTCACTTTACTTTAATTTAAATCCTAAAAATTAACTTTTAGAAAACAATTATTTTGAATCACCCAATTATTCGGTTTCTTTTTCACATTTACTTAAACCTTTTTTTTTAATTATTCTAGTTAAATTAATTTATAATTATAGGGACTTGATTTTAAGCAGTCTTCAATGACTTTAAATTTGATTTTACTTTTTCGGAGACTTTTACTCTTTAGTTATATTATGAAAACGGGTATTTACGCCACCCTCTTTGTGATAAATTATACAAATCAAGAAGATTATCAAAATGAGGGATCTTTATTGTTTTGGATTCTCTATGAATTTTATCTTACTCGTATTTTTTATTTTAATATATAATATAATTGAAATTGAATAATTAATTTTAAATTTTTTATTTCCCTATTTTAAAATAAATTTTGCTTACTATATATTTAATATATTTTCTTACGGTTTTGAAAAAATATTAACAATTTATTCATAGATATATAAAATTTATATTAAATTCTACTTCTTTTTATGGTTCTATTTATTTATTACTGTAACCTTATTCAATAGAAAGTTAATTTTTGTTAAAATCATTCCTCATACAATTTTAATTAATTTATAAAAACTATAGCGACATATAATATGTTTATAAAAAAAACTTTTACTACGTAACAATTATTGAAATCTAAATTTTAAGTTTTTGTTATTAACAAAACTATAATAATTTTTTAGATTTGGTTATATTATAACTTTAAAATTTATAAAATTTATTTTATATTTATTTACAAAAACTTTGTAGACAGCAAAATTATAATTATTTTACTTTTTTACACCACTTTTTTCTGCGGGCTCATCCTTATGTTAAATTTTTTATTAACTCTGAAATTAAGAATATTAATTTTGGCGGAAGTTTCTATTTGGGTAATTTTTTTTATTTAAGCTTATTTATTTTTTAATAAATTATAATTTCTACAATTAATTTATTAATTTTAAATAAATTAAAAAGTTTTTTAAAAAATTTAAATTTGATTAGTGATTTTTTTATTGTAATAAAATTAAATACTTCATTATTTTACACGTTTGCTTGTGTCTTTTTTAAATACAATTATAAAATAAGATTTCATACTTAATACCACATTCATTTCGTTTTTATGTAAAATCCCAAACTTTTTCAAATTAATTAATTCAACTTTTGTAATTGAAATTTTATTTTTTATAGTTTATATTCTTTATAATAATCGATTATAATTAATTACTTCTAAAAATATTTTTCTGTATTAAAAAATTAATGTTTTTAATAATGAAACTTTCTGTTAATAATTATTTTTAAAGAAAATGCATAATTTTATATATTTCTACTAATAAAATATTATATAATCATTTTAATTACTTATAAACTTTATTACTTTTTTATGTTCTACATTATTTTTTTTTAATTTTTACGCGTTTTTAATTGTTTTATTAAACTTTTAAGTTATTATTAGCTTTTATATAATTTTTCATGTAATTAAATTTATACTTTTTTTTCCAATAATTTCTTGTATATTTTAAAAGTTTTTTAATTTAGTATACAATATATTAAGTCGGTTCTTAGTATAAACAAACTTATTATTATTATCTTTTAATATAGTTTTTTAGTATTTTTATTTTATTTTTTACTTAAGTTTTATTATTTAATTTTATATTGATCCAAATATCAATAATGAATTAAATTTATAAAGATTCCAAAGAAAATAAAGATTTCCATTTAATTTGTTCTACTAGTAAAGTTAGTTTAATTTACAATTATTCCTTTAACTGTTTATTTATATAAATCTACTTATTGATATTATTTAAAAAAAAGTTAAAAATACTTTTTTTAAATTTTTTTTGTTTCTAATTTTTAGATTCTTTTACTTAAAGTTTACTTAATTTTTTTAATATGAAAAGGAAAACTTTATAATTTTATTAGCATTTTAATACTTTTCTGTGTTATTTTTATAGCTTTATATATTTTTTATCCACTATTTTATATTACTGTGCGGGTTTATAATTTTTTTAACATTTAAATTTTTAAGTATAAATTTTTTAATATCATAGTAATTATTTCAAACAATTTTTTTCAAGATTTGCATTGATGCCAATTTATTTTATATGTAATAAAAATATATCTAACAATTGGATGGTCGCTTTTTAATTTTAAAATTTTCCAAAATTCAGTATTGAATTTTTACTAAAAGTCTTATGTAAACCTACTTAGCAGATATATATATATATATATATGTTGTTTACATTAAGATTTAATTTCTCAGCTATTATAAAATTTTATAAAAGATTTTAAGAAATAATAAGAAAACATTTTTTAAAGTTTTAATTTACTAGCTTTTTTACTTTTTTTTGCAAATTAAGATTAATTTTTTTACTAATCTTAAATTTTATTAAAAAGCTTGTTATTAGTAAACTGGAAGACTCATTCACACCTTTTTTAGAATTTAAGTATCAAGTTTACCCGCCATTATAAATTTAAATAAAAATTGGAATAACACTACATCTTACTTAAGAAGAGCAGCTGAATTTAATTTGTTTTTATAGAAACTTTATTACTTTTGTTTTTTTTTACTTTTTACTTGTTTTCCTTTTACTATTAAAAAAAAACTACAAAAAGTTTATATTTTTTATAATTATTTTATTTAATTTTTTAACAAATCGCTATATGGTTTATATTTATTACTATTTTTTTTAGCGTCGGTTAATCAATTGTTATATTTTATATTTTTTGTTACTTCTCTTTATTAATTCCTAAAATTTAAATTAAAACTAAACTTTTTAAAGGCGGTTGTCTGCCTTTGCGAAGAGAATTATAAAAAACACTTTTTTCAGGGCGTTTCTCTGCTTTCCCATGAAAATTCATTTCTCGTGTTCTGCCTACTTCTATTAAGTTTTTTGGTTATTACTTAAATTTTTATATCTAATATCTAATTTTTATTTAATTAAATTTGTAAGTACTTTAAATTTTACTAAACCTTTTTTAACTCGCGCGAGTTGACTTTTAATTTTTTTTTTTATTGTAATAATCTTTTCTGTTAATAGTAAAATTTTTATTTATGTTAATTTCAAATTTAAATTAGTACACTTATTATCTCTCGCTTTATTTATTTTTTACTTTTAAGTTCTTTTAATAATTTTGTTATACTAATTAATACTTAGTGAATTTTTTATATTCAAATATAATAAAGATTCTATTTAACTGATTTAGTTTATTTATTTGAGCATTCGCTTTTTCTTTCTTGTAAATTTTATTTGTGACTATCACTAATCATCTTCGTTGAAATAACTTTTTTATTTTTTAATTTACTTACTAACTAAATTTACTTTTAAAAAATCAATTAAACTTTTTTATATTTTAATTGAATTTTAAAAAACTTAATTTTTTTTAGAACTTTTTATTACAGCATTATGCCGTCATTGAATTACTAAAATCTCAACAGAAGAATTTAAAGTTTTATAATTATAAAAGGAATAATTTAAAATTAAGTCCAACTAATTCTTCCTGCTTGGATGCTAGAAACACAACCAATTCCGATCTTTGTTTATACTTTAATTCATGTCTTGATTTAGAAGGAAATAATAATTATAATTTGCAAAATAATAATAAAAGTTGCAAAAGTATATGTTGGGAAAAAACGAACGTAACTGATAATAATGGAAAAGAAAACCGGTCTGAAAATTGTGAATCGCCGTTGCTTTCGTTAAAAAGTTTGGGGGTAACTTTTTTTTAATATAAAAGTTCTTTAAAGGTAATACTTTTTTTAGGCTACTCATACAGCGCCCTTAAATAAGTTTGTTAACGAATTTTACGATTTTCATTTATAAAATTTATTAATAAGAGATAACGTTTTCCTTCCTGGCTAACTTTTTTCTTTTTTCCGTTTTTAATTTCAACTTTGCGTAGTTTAACAGAATTATTGATAATACGAGGGAACAAAATGTAATGAACAAACAATTATAGCCTAAGTCGAGTTTGCAGGCTCCTAAGTTGTACGCTCTGCTTCCCTGACAAACTTATTAAAAAGTAAATATATACTTTAAAGGCCTGGTAGTTTTATAGAATTGAATCGTAAAAAAATACTTTTTTAAAATTACGGTGTAAAAAATATATTGTTACTTGGAATTTTTAAGTCTTTCTCAAGTAATGAAGAAGGCAAGGATGCTGGAAAAGTGATGGAAACTAAGACGTTTAAAAAAAGCACTATGTATAGTATTTTGAGAACGTTGCTATCTCCTTTTTCTGTAAAAAAAAAATTTAATGATTCTAAGTTACATAGCTTAATTAGTCTTTACCAGACGCACAACAAGAAGTTAATAGTGTTAACAGCAATGCGAGAGAGAGTAGAACAATCTCTACTATTATTATTACTCCCGTTGCACGCCAGAAGTTATTAGGTACTTTCATACTAAAGAAGTATTTTATGCAATGCAAGTCAAAAGGTGAGGCCTTCGGGCTTAGCAAGGGTGGGTAATTATGGCATACTTGTGAGATTCCCCAAGAAATAAAGTAACCATCTCTGTTATCAATGTTTGCTGGAGTTAAACTCGTTTTTATGTATTACTGAAAAAATAATATTTTACCTTTTCTCAAGAAGCCACTTAGTCGACATGATCGAGTAAAACATTGTAACTATTGAAATTGAGCATAGCGTTAGAATAGTAAAACGAAGCAAGAGTTGCAGAAGTGAGGTCATTACAGAACAATAATAGAGAACAGGACCACTTGTAGTTTACTAGAAAAAGCTTTAGCTTTTTAGTATAAATTTAGAAAATACTTAAGTTTTTGTGGTCATTTTTTTATCAACTAAATGATCTTTATCAGCGTTGTTATCAACACCTTGTGTATAACATTTAGGCCAATATTTACTTCTAAACGTAATGCTTAAGAAATTCTGCCCAATGGCTAATTTTCCATTAATATGATTTGGTAATTTTTGATATGAATTGTGCGTGTCGTTTTTTTGAATTCTCTAAACCTATTAAATATAAATGCGGTTAAATATTTAATTTGTTATAACTTTTATAGCATATATAATTACTTAGTTATGAAGCTTGAGATATATGCTTTCTGTTTAAAAAAATTAAGAGAAAGCAACTTTTATAAGCAAGAGAATTGTTAAAATTTTATTTAGCAGTTTATAGGAGTTTAATGTTGGCAAATCGCTTATAATTTCGTACATGTGTAGGTCAATTTTAACGTATATAATACAAGAACTGAGGAGTTTTATCTTTGAGCCATCCTTAAAAGCTTTACAAGTATGTAGTTAGTAAGAGCATGTAACATAGGAAGGGCTGAGTTGGAAAGACTATGTATATAACCTAAATAGCTCAGCGTAAATATCCTTTCTTTCAGTCGTATAGTTGTTTTGTCGTGGTCTGCTTATTGCGATGAGTAGCGTTACCGGGCTGATAAAATTGAAATATGGTATATAGTCACCAGATTGGATAGGATTATTGTACTAAAAATAAACATCTCAAAGGTAAACTTTTATTTGTTCGTAAAAATGCACCCATTGAATAGTTATTAGCCATAAGATTTACTTTACCCCACTATAAAAGCTAATTAGACCAATTCAAGAAAAAAATTAAATTTAATGTTGTAAACTCTTACCTATTACGGGTAAAGAACTTTTCATAAATTGATTAAGCGATTACAAAGCTGAAAAGTGTAATGCTTATACGCTTTTAACGTAAACATTTTTTTAAAGGCGTGTTACTAGAAAAAAAAAAAATTACGTTAAATTCTAAGAGCATTTAATAGCTTTCGTCTGTTTAGCAAGAGCAAATACGCTCTAAGATATATGGTTTATCTATAAAAATATATATCGATTATCTTCCTCTTTATATTTACCTTATTCCTATTTTTTCTTAATTACTATTTAACAAAATTAAGGGTATCAATACAAATTCAAAAGTAAAATAAGTAATTTTAGTTAATCCAGAAAACAGTATGAAGGAGCTAAAAAGGGGTCATAAAGTTATATTTCTTATTATCTTTAAGAAAATTATAATTAGGAAATCATTTATATTCTGCTTGCAATTCAGTAGATTCATGTTAGTTCAGTGACTTTTAACAAATAATACAAACTGTTAAAGATCAAGTTAGGCAAGTTCAGCTTGTGGTGTGTGGCTGCTTTTATCGTTAACTTATTTTTAATTTTTTTTATCATTTTATTTAATTATACTGAATTTTATAATTTACAGAAGTACTTTTTACTACACTCAATATGGTAGCGTTGTAAACTCTGTTTTTTTAGGATGAAACCTGTACTTATCTGTGGGCCTTGGGCTGCTGAGGGCCTTCTAACACAATAACACTGTATAACAACACCTAAGACACAATTTAAAGCACAAGATACAAAAACATAAAACACACAAATAAACATAGATATCACATTAAGTATAAAGTACAAAACCATAAAAAAATACATACATAAACATAAACACCAAACAAAGAAAACAAAACAGAAAGACAGAACACTAAACCTTTATATTTTCACAAGAAAAATGATCAGTGATTAATCCAATCAGAACTTTGAGAAACAATTAATAAAAATACAAGAAAAGGGAAATTAATATCAACACAAAAACTTTAATTTAATCTACCTTATTAATTTGATACAAACTAAACAAAATAAAATTTTTCTGGTTAAATAAATTTTACTGTGTATACATGGAAGCATTTTTGGCCTTTTGTAAAGATATAAATACGGACCGGAACTGGTCAATAAAAGCATCCTTGACTTAATATACTTCTCATATATACATTTTATATCCAAATTTTAATACCCTCTCTCATATTTTTTACAGTGAATTCAGTAATTGTATATGCCAGATAAAACGTCTACTAAATCACTTCATTTGACTCTTTAAGTGTAGGGGAGTTGTGTAAACTTGATTTAATCAAATTTTTTTAACTTCAATTAAACAATATGGATTGGATATTTGTCATAGTAACAAACGCATTTAAGCAGACACTTTGCCCCTGAATCTATAATTATCCTTTATTTTCATTGGTAATGATGTGAATTTACAATTAAACCCAATTCATATTAGCCCTCTAGTTGCAAATTATGATGCAAAAACCACATAATGAAAATGAAATAACTTGAAAACTAAATTAACGATATGGCATTCTATCTCTTAGACTGTGTACTCTATACCAAAATTGTTAACACTATTTAAGGAACTACTCAGAGAGACCAGAAACAAAGGTAAAATACGTAGTTCACGTAAGAAAAAAACGAGGTACATAAGTCCTTCATGCTAAACAAAAGGCCCGGACGACCCTATTTACTTCCTACTACTTAAAAGACGTACAGGAAATTTTTTAATACGCGTAAAGTTTTGTCCTTAATAGACGAGTTCTAAATACACTGGTTAGAGTAAGCAAAAATCCTACACAACCACTTTATCATGGTTATTTATTAGAATGAATTGCCTGTTATCTCATTCTAAGTAAATTATCACTGTAATGTTTTTTATTATTACCATACGAAAGGAAACGATTGCAATTGTTAGTACTACTATTATTATTCTAAGTACTAAATTTGGGGGAGGGGGCCGTAGGTTGTCGACGTTAAACTGTTACCAGACTGCTAGTTACCTTTACGCTATTTTTTACCTGCTTAAGCTGCAATAATACTCGTAAAGTTTTTAGTCTAATAAAGCGCCTCATGGAAGCTATTAATTAGGCAGATTCACGCAAATTTATAAAAATTATAGCCCATAGCAACTAAATTAGGAAAACCAGATAAAGCAAATTAGTATTTTTATGATAAATATATAGCTTTGCTTGTACAACGCGACTATACCTTAATTTAGTATTTCGGTTAGTCGTAAAAAGTCTTCAGTAAACCTATTTCTGGCTACAGTCAATGGGTACTAAACTACGCTTACCAAGTTCAAATAATTGCTGTATCAACAACGCAGAGAGCAAAACTTCGAAAAGGATATGAGAGGTGTGACTTATGAATAGTTAAGATTTAAAAGAGCTTCGCGGTATATCAGCTGAGAGGCTAGTATGGTTTTCAAATGGTGCTACTCATAACTTAATTTTTTAATAGTAATCGTTTCCAAAGAAAGTCCTTTTATTAAACGTTTTTCCAGACTTTTATTGTGCATTCCCTCTCTTTTTTTATAATGTTTATGGGTTTTAGTTTTTTTTGATAGCGAGCAGTAAAATAAATAGTTTGTAGTTAGTCTAGTGAAGCAATGGATAGAGATTCTAAGTACGTCTACCTTTTCAACAAATTTTCAACGAGGGAGTCAAGGGAAAGGGACTACGGCCTAGTACATATTCTCCAAAAAGAGGCTATTTTGTAAGGCCGTCCTCAATTGTGTTGAGACTGTGATCTAAACAGTATTCAAATTTTAGTTGTAGAAATAAAGCACAATCTTTTTTTGAAGAAAATAAGAATGCCAGTTAGATTCTTATCACTTAATGAGAAGAATTAGAGAGGTCCAGCACAATGGATTTTTTTATTCTACAGATGTTTTTAAAAAAAAATACCTCTTTGGGGTCGTGCAAGTATTATTTAAAAAAGAGTGTTTGCCATAAGTGTTTATATAATAGCGCTGCACACCCTTCTAGTTTTTTTCCAGAAATTATAGAATAGAACATTATTAAATTACATTAGTTAAAGTCTTAACCCTTACAGACTCAAGTTCGCAATGTTTTTATTATTTATTAAAAAAGTGTGGGATGTGATTTCGAAAGTCACTCTATCTTAAACATAGCTAGGTTTACCCTTTTTGTGTAAAAACACCTAAAAAAAAATTATATCACAGTCGATTAGAGGGCGAGCTCGTATAGTTCACACAAGTTAGCATAGGATCCTCCGAACAGAATTTTTCTCTACCAAGTTTGTATTATCATGTCAATATTTTATGGTGTAAATTATATAAAACACGTTGTACTAATAATATAGCTGTAGTGCACTGTATAAATTTTATGTTTAAAAATAAAAGAGGTTTTACACTTTACAACTATTACTTTTTTTCAGTTTTAGTGGAACTCGCATTTTGTTTAAAAATACCCAAAAAATTAAGTTACATAAGTCTGAAGGTTTGAAAACTATAATATATATAAAATTAGTTAAGTAATTTAATATAGTTAGAATTCATTTTGTATAATATAATGAAATGAAAAAATTTAGACTGCAATTATTTTGATAAGTAGCTGACAATATTCCTTGAAAACACTGAAACTAATGTGGAAAAGAAAAAAGACTCACGAGGGCTGCTGTTTTTTTATAATGTTAAATAAAATTTAATTTCCTAAACTCTACAATCTCACGAATAATATAAACTGTTGTTTTTTTAGCATAGCTTGGTAATCGCTTTTCTTTTTTCCAAGGTAAATAAATTGCTAAGTCGGTATTGTTTTAAGAAATTCACCCGTTCGCTATGCTCTAACTTACGTTAAAAAGAGTTTTGCTTATATAAAAAAATGACTTTCTTCATAATGCATTCCATACCTTAGTATATATTTATATTTGAAAGAGTGCTTACAAAAATACTTGTTAGGTTCTGCATAGTAAAAGTCTATAATTTTTAAACTTGGTACACGGACTTAAAGTAAATGTTTGAATTTTGCCCTAGAAGATAATCCTAAAACAAGGGTTTAATTTAGTAAATTTGATTAATTTATAAATATTTAAATTATAATATTAATAATTTACTAGCTCGAACCAAAACACATAAGCGCGAAGGGTTCATTGTTATAATTAATAAGCGCCTTTTCTTGCGTCTTAGCAGTTAACTGAGGTCATGCAAGGAAGACATTTTGAGTGGCGCATGATGTGAGCTTTTTAAAATTTACTAGATACGCTTAATGTGTGCGTGCGATACAAAAGTTATTTAATACAACTTTGTTAAGTTAGCTTGAACTTTTTACATGATGTTGAAGTGCTTATTGCCCTTTCGAAAAACTGTTTTATCTAACAGATGAGCTTTTACGAGCGGTTTTCCTCTTATGCTTTTGTTATTATTCACTTAAACAATTCACATTACCTAAAAGAAAGCACTTGCAACAGCTGTCAAAATAAAACGGACGCCAGACATAGTTGCCTACACTGTTTCCAACCTGGGCATTTCCCTGCAGATCTATTATATTTAATAAAGAGGAACTTTAAATCGGATATAATAGAAACTAATTTAGAAAACCTTTTTTCTACTGTCTCTTCTTTTCATTCTAAGAATAAGAATTTAAGCGTAAAACCTAAGATTCTTTTAGCTGTGTTCCCTTATTTCGATTTTAAAACTTTTAACGCAACATCAAGTAATATAAATTCAATAAGCAATGACTTAATATGTATAGGAGTTCCTTTTTTACGTGCTTGGATTTATGATCAGGTATAAAGCATTGAAAATAAAAGTTGGGTTATAAATTTCATAATTTTTTTAAAGTATTAGCATATAAAAAATTATATATTAAATTTATAGACTAGAGAGCTGCCTACCCAACCTTGTTACAGTTTATGTTTAGAAAACGAGAACGTGTTGGTTACTGGATGGTCTGAAGCTAAAGAGAAAGAACTAAAGGATAAGGTGTTTATATTACCTCAGGAAAATTTTAGATAGTTCTATAAAAGATAATATAGAAATATTGGCGTAACTTTTTTTATTTACTTAAGAATCTTACACAAATTTCTTTAAGTCAATCATTCTATATAAAGATTCATTGGATGGGAGGAAGAACTTCAGATTTTTTTAATGAAACAGTGACTATTCAACTTGGAAACAAAAATTTTCTTTTAGATTCTACTGTTCCAGTTCCAGCAAGCAAAAAGATTGTTTCGGTGCAAGAAGAGTGGCTGGATTTATGTTGGTTAACACTTTACTGTGCTTACTGTTATATTTTTAATAAAATATAATTGAAATCTAAACCATTAAAGTCTCACTGGCTACTAATTCTATTATGATTTACTTTTAATTTTTTTCCCTTTATTTTTACTTTGAACTATAGGAAACAAGCTTTTGAAAAATGCCTTTTTAGAGTTTGTGACAAAGATAATCGACGGAACCACCGAAAGTGGAAGCCTTTTTTCGGGTATACAATTTGTGTAACCCAAATAAAGCCTAGAGAAAGAATTAAATTGAAAGGTACCTTGTTTATATAAAATCATCTTAATAAAAATTTCTTAGCTTTGTAAAGTACTATTACTAAAGGGGTTTTTCACTTTAATTTTTGTTTCCTTTTAAAATTTTTATATAATTATTACTATTTTTATATCTTATTTGGTTTTAGTATTAAATTTTATTTGTAATTTTTATATATTTTTTTGAATTGTTGTAAGGTTACCGTTTTAATTTTAGTTTTTTAAATAATATATATTCTTTTTAAGGATTGTTTGAATATTTATTAAGTTCACTTTATTAACCATATTATTGAACCTTTAACTTCAATATTTAAAATAAAAATTAATTTTTAAAATTTTTAAATTTTCAACTTGTTTAATTAATTTCTGTAGAGTTGATTGAAATTAACGGTGGGATTTATACTCCTGAACTTCATAAAAACTGTACTCATCTAATCTGCGAAAGCCCCGAAGGTTTGAAATTTGAGCATGGCTGGCGATGGGGAGTTCTTTGCGTTTCTAAGGATTGGCTTTTGCATTCAATCCGCCTTCAAGTCCCCCTCGACGAAGATTTTTTTTTGCTGGAAGCCTTGAAACAGAAAGGCTTTTCTTTGCTTGAAAAAAATAGTACTTATCAAAAATTGATTTTTAAAACTTTTTTAGTGTTTTTAGTGAATTAGAAATTCAATTAATTTTTTTTTTTTTTTAGAATTTTACTTTTCATGATTAGAAATTTAGTTGTTTTTTTTTAAAAAAAAATTATATTAAAGTAGTTTTACAATTTTAAATAAATATTAAGGTCGTTGGCTTTATTTTCGGTGTCTTTCTTTGGGAAGTATATTAAAAATTATATTCTTTTTAATCAATAAAGAATAAAAGTTACTTTTTTTATGCAAGTAAATAGTATGTAATAGTTTTTAAATAATAATAATATTAGTGTATACAAACTAATACTTTATTTATAAAGAGTAATGGGTATATAATACTTTTATGGTTGTTTTTGGTATAAATTTGGAGGTTTTCCTTTTATATAAAAATTTAATGAAATTATTAAAAACCAAAAAAAAATTACAAAATTAATAATAAAAATTTTAAACTTTATATCG
Source organism: Zophobas morio (assembly GCF_036711695.1). NCBI lineage: Eukaryota > Metazoa > Arthropoda > Insecta > Coleoptera > Tenebrionidae > Zophobas > Zophobas morio. Next base: position 380,589 of record NW_026972363.1, read on the forward strand.
CAGTAATAAATTTTTGTTTAACTTTACTGATAATATATAAGACTTTTATATTTTTCTTTATAAAAGTAAATTTTAGTAAATTGTTGTAAGTGTATTTATTAATGATAAAATAAATTTTCAAAACGAAAGTTATTTTTCATCTATCAAAAACTTTTTAAAAATATTCTTTTTTTTTTATAGTTTATGTATTTTTTTATGAAAACAAAATTTAAAATTAAGTAACCTTTTTCTGTATATTTCTAATATGAAATCGTTTTTTCTTTGGAATTATATATTTGTAATATATTAAAAATATAAGAAAGAAATATATTTTTTATTTGTTTAAAATTTTTCTTTCTTAAAAGAAAAACAAGTAGAACTTTTTGAAATTTTTTTTTATATAAGCATAAAATTTAAAGTATAATTTTTAACTTTAAGTCGTTATAATACTAGCGAATTTTATTTATTATATTTTCAAAACTTGTTTAGAAAAATATATTATTTAAAATTATTATGTGAGGAAAAAACAAATAGACTATTTATTTTTTTATAAAAACATATAATATAAAGTTAGTAACTCTATGTATTTATTATAAAATTTATATCATTATTTCAATAGACTATTTATTTTTTTATAAAAACGTATAATATAAAGTTAGTAACTCTATGTATTTATTATAAAATTTATATCATTATTTCTCTAGTATATTTATTGTTATATAGCAAAAAGTTTTCAAGGAAAATATTTTTTATTTATAGAAAAAACAAGTAAAACTTTAAAAATTTATTATATATAAACTAAAATATTAAGTTAGTAACTTTTTATATATTTTTAACTTTATATCGTTTTTTTTTATCGAATAATATTTGTTAGAAAAATATTTTTTTAATATTTTATATTTTTCGTTATTAAAAAAAAAAATCCAAACTTTTATTTATATTTTTATAAAAAATAAAATTTAAAGTTAGTAACCTTTTTGTATATTTATAACGTTATATAGTTATTTCTCTGTAATATATATATGTTATAAATCAGAAAATATTAAAGAAAATATATATATATATTTTTTCGTAATGAAAGAAAAAAACACGTTAAATTTTTTATTTCTTAAAATAATATAAAATTTTTATATATTTTTGTTTTTATTAGAAACTTTTGAAGAAAAAACTTTTTGCGTTCAAGCATTTGATGAGGAGTACACAAAGGCAATTGTTAGGATAGTAAAGAAAAACGGCGGGGTTTTCAATAAGAGTGGGTCATGTGACTTTTTAATTTGTCCATTTGGATTGGCAGATTTTACACAAATCAGTGATTGCCATTCGGTGTTTATTTTTTATTTTTTTAACACTATAATAATAACGTTTTAAATAAACCTAATAAGTATAATAACTTTAATAAAAGTATGTAATAAAAAAGAAAATAAGAACAACACCACTTTATATTTAAAAGTGATACTTATTGTTATTACTATAATTTCTGTTTAGCAAGTGAAAATAAAAGCATTTATACTATTTTATTATTATGTTTAAGATATTTGTTTAACATGTGAAATTAATTAGTTTTATTTATTATTAATAATTTATTTATAGTAACTTTTAATAAACTTTTATAGTTAATATTTTAATAAACTTTACTTATTATTTTTGGGAATTTTTAAACTTTTTAGTTTGATGCCAACTGTATATTTTCTGTATATGCTTTTTATAGACTTTTAGAGTTATATAAGAAACTTAATAGTAAAAAATAAAGAAATTTATTTAAAATTGTATTTATTAATAATTCTAAATTTTAATAGTTTAATGGATTTACTATAATATTTATAATAAAAAATATTTTATAAAAGTTAAAACTGTGTTTTGTTTAAGAGAAGTTTACTTTTTTAATTATCAATTATATGCTATTACAAATTTTTATCTAAAAATTTTGAAAGTTATACTATTTTATTGAGAATATTAACGCTGAATGTTTAGGCTAATAAAAATTAATTTATATACGACTGTATTCGTTTATAAGCCAAAATAAAATAAAAAATCTTTATAAAGAATTTCCTCTTTTTGATAATTATAATTATATATAGTTAATACATTTATTTATTTTCATAAATAAATGTAGATTATCTTTATACATTTTGTATTATTTTTTTTGATAACTTTAGCATAAACAAATTGTTAATGAGTTCTGGTTGGAGGCATGCTTATCTCGAAACCAGCTTTGTTCTCCCGATTCCTGCTTTATCTATTCAAATTTATTTAGAAATAAGTTATGACGAAGGAATTTTTATATATTTTTAATTACATTAATTTCTCTCTTTATTTTTATTTAAGTGTAATAGAAATATAATATTTTTACATTTATACTTTTACTTTTATATTTATTTTTATATACTACTTTTTCTATTTGATAATAAAATAAATTTTATTAAAGGAAATAGTAAGTGATTAATATTATAATATTTTATTAAAATATTGGTATTAATGGTTTTATAAAGCTCTGCATATATAAATTTTAGAAGACAAAATCTTGAACATTTTTATATTTTACTACTGTAAAGTTTATAATGTTCTAATAAAAATATTATCTTTTATCGTATTAATATTTTTTTCATTTTTACTAAAAAACATTTTACTGGAAAAGTTGTTACCAAACAGAATTATTCAAGATCTAGAAATTAATAAAAATATATAAACTATTGTGGATTTCTTTTGTGATTCTTTAAAGTTAGAGACCAGCACAACGTAATAAAAAGTTTATAAAAAAATATCTTATACATTTTTATATTATTTTAATATTTATATAATAAAATTTTGTGAATTAGTTTTTATAAAGTTTATTAATGTTAGTAATATTTATGTGTGCTAAAATGTAATTATACTTTAATAGTTTCGTTATTAAATTATATACAATAATATAATCTTTTATTTTCGCTTTTATTATTATTATTATATAACTATAAAAATTTATATTTATAAATACTTTTTAACAACGTTATTATCAATTTCCTTAAAGATTCCCGTTTTCAAGTTTTAAAAGTATTAATATATCAATTTCGGGACTTGGCAGACTTGAAAGGTTAATAATAATAACATATTTGACATAAATAGATATATTTTTTATTGGATCATAGTTTAAATAAAGCTTTTCATCATTATTACTTATTTTATCTTTTAAAAATTAAGAGTTCATATAGAAAAGTTAATAAACATATTGGGAGCTACTTTTCATAAGGTTAGTTCTATATAATATAAAAATATATTTTTTTATAACAATAATATTAATAAATTTTTCTATTATGCTTTTTTAAGTTTTGTATAAAAAACATTTTTTTTAAATTTTAGTATGAAAATATTTTACAGTTTATATTTTTTTGAGGTTTTAAGAGTAATAAATATTTATTTTTGTTATATTTTTAGGTGTTATATAAATATACACTATATATTATTCAGTTTAACATTTTTCTTTTTTTTTTCAATATGTTTAATATCATTTATTTATTTTTATATTTTTTGTTACGTATTACCTTACTATTCTACATACTAAAAATTATAATATAAAATTGTTTACATATTTTTTCATGATATATATAAACATTTTTTTTCTTTTAAAAATATTTCTAACTGAATTTTTTTTATTAAATTTTTTTTTTACTTTTTATATGGTTAGTAAATAATTTATAGAAATTAATGATAGTTAATTAAAATATATAAATATTTATTTTATTTTACCACAATAGTACTGTACAATTATCTTTAGTGTTTTTATTTTCTTACTTTTCGAAGCCACATGTTTCATAAAATTTATCAAATCATATATGAATAAACAGTAAACTTGAAAAAAATAAATAATGATTTTATAAAAAATATTAATGACGTAAAAAAAAGTTATAAAAATTGTAAAATTATACTATATTTTATTTATTTAACGAACTTTAACAATTGTTTACTTTTTTCAATAATTAAATTTTTTTAAAATTTTTTTTATTTTAATAAATTATATTAAATATAAAAAATAAACTAATAATTATATACCTTTGGTAACTACGACGACCTTAAAGGATTTTTCAAGATTATGTCACGTGTTAGGTAGTTTTTATAATTTTTTACATAATTTTTACTATTAATTGTTTTAGCGTAAAGTAGTATAAAAGTATTCATATTAAAGTTTATTATTATTAATTATTATTAATATTTTTTAGTTAAATTTTTATATAGTTATATATTAAATTTATTATTATTATTTAGTATGTGATTCTTCCGTTTCCTTAAAAAAATATCAACTTGCACAAAAATGGAAAGTCAATTGCGTTACTGGTTGGTTGTTTTTAGGATTTTTATAAATTTTTGCTTTTTTTACACTGATTAATACAATTTTATAAACCTTTATATTATTATTTATTTTTATTATTTGTTATTATTTACTTTCTATTATAGTTTTCTTATATTCGTTTTTAATGAATTTGTTAAACTTTTTAACAGTTGATTGGCTATACAAGGCTCTGGAAATTGGAGAATTGGCCGATTATAATACTTTTCGTGTCGTGTTGGAAATGAAGTTCATATTATTATCACTATTATTGTTATTTTAGTAACTTTTATTTATAGTAGTTCCTTTAGAACTAAGGATTTTAGTAAATCTAACAATGCATTGAGCAATAGTGTTAATGTTTTTAAAAAAAACACAAATACTTTTGTTACTGACAATAATAATAGTAATTATAATAATAATAACAATAATAAAAGTTATAATAATAATTCAACCCCTCATGATATTTATAATATGAGCACCTCAATTTTTCTAATGAAAACTGCCACCATTGCTATTGATAATCCCAATAACAGCAATAATAATGGTAATATCAGGAATAAAAGTTATACTAATAATAATCATCGGGAAACTATTAATAATAACGAATCGACGCTTATTAATATACTTGATACGAGCGAAGTTTATCACCCGGGAAGCGCGAAACCAAGTCCTTCAAAAAAAGTTTCCCTCACATCGTTGGGTTCTTCCGGTGCATTAAACATATATATTAACATATAATTTTCACTTGCTACAATATTTTTGATTTAAATAATTTATGATAATTTTATACATTTGATAGTTCTTTGTTTTTCCTGCTTATTATATTTAGTGTTTTTTATTAACAAATATATTTTGTTTCTGCTTTAAAAAAGTTAAATTTTGGTCATATATTTATTGTTATAAAAACTTTATTTATTCACAATTTTTTTACTAATAAATATTTATATAATGAGTAGATATGGAAGAAGTGAGTTCCTTTGATCTCGCGAATTCTACAGAATTAGCCACTCAGAATACGTCGAAATCCCTTCAAGATGCGCCTTTTTTCTCCATTGAAAAAGTGCAAAGTTAGTTTATTAATATTTATTTATTAATTATTTTTATTATCAATATTACTGAAGCGAGTTCGTTTGAACTTGGACATGTCATGAATAATTCAGAGTTAACAGTAAATGCAGGCATTTCACACTTTTCGGATTCGCTTAATATATTTTTTACCCCAAAAAAACGCAAAAAAGAACAAAGTTATTATGTTTACTTTTATTGTTATTATTATGTTTTATTTATTATTATCAATATTTTATTATATACAGACGCATTTTCACCAAAAGCGGCTTTAATAAAAAAAAAAATTAAACCGGATTATTTTCATTCTACCCCTCAAAAATTTCCCGAACGTTCATTTTTATTCCATGGGGATAATGAAATTTCTGCCGGCAACTTTGATGGTATTTATTAGTTATTATTTGGTTATTATTATATTTATATAAAAATAATGGAAAAGGAACACAAGAAAAGCGAGCCTTTGTTCCGGAAACTTCTAAAACTTGGTGGTAAGCTTAGTATATTATTACTTATTAAAGTTAACGAGAGCGAATATTTTACTTTATTATTAATTTTTTAAAAAAACTTTCATTATATACTTAGCTGAAAAATATGCTTTTAATATTTTTTCTCCAGGTTTGATGAGTACAGCGACGACCAATCCTTACGCTCGTCTTTGTTGCAGGAAAAAAGAATTTTTGTTACTGAAGATTTAAGAAAATCCGCCAGTGGGGCAGAGTGGTACTGTCTCGTTAAAAAGTATGCTTATTTTGATACCAACTATTTTTTTGGTGTTACTAACTGTTAATTTGTAATTCAATTTTCTCTTTCTATATATTTTTTGTCAGTCGGACGTCCTTTACTGTCTTTTTTGCAACATTTACGTTATTTTGATTCCGTTTCTTATTATGCAGGCTGCCTTTATTGCTTATTTGCTACTCTCTTATTATTGTGTTAATTTTGTATTTTGAATTGAAGCTACTTTTTGTTCGCATTAAAAGAAAAAATAAATTAGTTCAACTTTTATAATGAACCAACACTTGTTTATAACTAAATTGTTATCATTTTTGACAATGTTCATTACTAATTCCTAGCCAAATTTAGGATGGGTGGCACGTGCATGTGGGTTTTTGATTCCTCGTGCACCCACGTCATTCACCATCCAATCAAGAGGTTTACATTGCTAATTAGATCTTTAAAAAATTAATTTTTATTCTTTCAATGGGCAGTGAATCAGTACTTGAGTTCAAAAGTGTTAAAGTTGTTTCTGGGAATTGGCTAAGAGATGTTTTTCTCTACAAAAAGCTCGTCGATGAAAAATACTACCCGCCTACACAAATTGTTGGTGATCCTCCCCTCAAGGACATCATTGAAGGGCTCAACCAATCATTAAATTCTGCTCTTCCGGCGCTTAAAGAGATGATTGGCTCAGCAAATCTGCCCCAGCAGTTAAAGCGAATGAAACGCACCCGCAAGAGAATAGCAACTTACCCGGCTACCAATAATCATGAAGTTTCTCAAGGTTGCCTCTCAGAGGAAACTTGGTTCCTTGTTGGTTTTTACTTTTATTATAATTTATTAGTAGAGTCTCCCTCTATACTAGTGAAATGAACGCCGAACTTGTTACTTATGGCGATGAATCTGGGAGACTTTTGAGAGAAAGACTTACTAATAGTTAGTAATAATAATAATAAGAATTTATATTATACTTCTAACTTTTTATTACTAACGACTTAGAAAAGAAGAAGTTAGCGGTTTTCCCAGTCTCTCAGTCTATGACAGTTTTGGAGGGAAAGACCTCAACATTTTTATTGTCGGCAATGAACTCAGAGCAAAAAAGGCGCGCATCGACTCTTTTAAGGAATTTGGGCGCTCAAGTTTTAATAACACCATTTTATGTTGAGGAGTGTACCCACCTTGTTAAGACCATATAAATAATATATATATATATATATATAATTTTCCTGTTTTGTTTATATATTTGTTTATATATAATAGTAGAAGTTCTTTTCCTTAATATTTTTTATGAGGTTAATTTTTTCTTAATACTTTTTAAAAGTTTGTTTATTTTGTTAAATACATTTTTTATAGAGTAGACTTCATGAAAGCAGTTTACATTATTTTATTTGAAGAATATTTTTACTAATAATAACTTTAGTTATACATTTTATAATAATTTGGTTTACAATAAACATTTTATAATACTTTTTAATTTTCGTAATAAATTTGTAATAAAACTTAACATTATTTTCACTTATTTATTATTATTTACGACTTCATTGTTATTATTAGTAAAATTCTATATATCTATATTGTTTTACGATTATGTAATTCTATTAGATTATCCAACGACTTACCCAAAGCGAAAAGTTTTTAGCAGCTGTTGCTTCAGGCAGGTGGATCCTGCATCCTTCTTATATAGACGCGTGCGCTAGAGAAAATAAGTTATGCGCTCCGGAGGACTACGCTTGGAATTTACAGGTTTCCTATAAAAAATGTTTATTAAATTTTTATTACAATTAGAAAAGTTGTTAAAAATATTAATAACTTAATATAATAAGATATAAAGATTTATAAACGAAATAAAAATATCAATTATATATTTTGTAAATAATAAAGTTTTATTAAGTATTATAAAGCTTATAATTAATAATTTTTTTAAAAGAAATATTTTTTCTATTATAACAAAATAAACTCAATAAAGTAATTATAAAAGTATTTGACATTAAAAAAATATTTATCAGTATAATATGTATATTGATAGGCTTTACACTAAATTTTTTATATAAGAAACTTTTAAATTTGTAATGATTATAGTGGTGATAATATTATAGTTACTGCTTATTAATAAAATTAGATAATTATAAATTAAATAATAGTATTGTAAGAATAACAATAAAAGAATTAAATAATAAAAATAGTTCGGCAAGTAATTTAAAAGTTACAATATTTATAAATAAAATGATTAATATATTTATATGTACTTTTAGTATTATTAATAAATACTACTATTTATATTTTTGACAAAAAGTAATATTTAATAAAATTTAAACATCTTAATATCAAATAAAATTTTTTTTAAGTAAATATGATAAAAGTTTACTATTACAGTAGATGAAACACTAAATATTTTTGAAGGTTACCATAATAATAGTTATTATGACCCTTACAACATTTATACTATTATTTTATTGAAAAGTAAAATTTTTTTTCTATAAATTTGTATTATAAAACTTTTTTTTTATGAAATTTAAATTTTTAAATAATAATTTTTTTTTTCCTGTCCATTATTAGAAATATAACCAAATTGAATATATATATATATTTTTTTATAACAGGCAGCATTGGCTAAGAACTTTATTTATATTTATTATATTTATGGTTAAAGGTAAAAGAAGAATTTTTTTTAACTTTTTTTTTACATTGTTGTAGCACGTGACAGATAACGAATCCGAAGAGCTTTTAGTATGTGCCGTTCATAAGTGGAGGAAAAGTTTCGCTACTTCAAAGAAGATTGGTTCGTTTTTGGGCTGGAAGGTTAAGTAAATATTATAAAAATTAAAAACTTTATTTTTTTTATATTTTTTTATAAAGTAAAATATTTTTTTAATAAAATAAAAATAAAAAGTTTTTTATTAACTTTTTCCACAAATATTTTATATATAGAGCGACCTAAAAGTGATATTTTAGTTATTTTATAAATTTATAATATTTATTCCGTTTTTTTATGGGTACTAATATTTTTTTTACTTATATGAAAGAGATATAAGTTATAAAGAACTTTTAATAAATATCATAAAAGTTTAATTTTATGTAGTAAAATTCTATTATAACTTATTTTATTATAAATCAGAATTATAAAAGTTTATATATAAATTAGCGAAATACTTTAAAAGTATAGAAGTGAATTTTTAATAAATTTATATAATAAAAACTTAAGAAGAATAAACACTTTTATTGAATTATTTTTAAATAGTTTTTGTTAACAGATTTTACTTTCTATTATCATTTTCAAATTTTAATTCTTTTTATAATTTCTTTATTGACAATCCTATATTTTTATTTTTATAATAATTAAAAAAACGTTTATAAGAACTATTATAAAAATAACAACTTTTTTTGTAAAACAGGTTTTAATCTGCATTGAAGAAGAAAAGGTTTTATGCCTAAAGCGCCTACTGGAGGCCGGCGGTGCTGAAGTACTGTCCTCGTGCCCTCCTTTTTCAAGCGAACTTATAAGAAAAGCGGAGCTCGCCTTCTTCAATCTTGAGGCTTTAGCTGTCAATAAAGTATTTAGTGTGCTGGAAAAAAAAAATTTTGTTGTAAAATATTTTTATTTTGTGGTTTATTCTATTGTTAATTTTATATTTATAATTATTTTAATTTACTTTTGGCATAAAATTTATTATTTTTGATCTAAATTAAAACGATTTAATTCTACTTATTTTTAACCAACTTCTAAATATATTGTTATTAATTTATTTTTCTTTGATATTATATGTAAATTTTAAAAATCCCTCAGTTTCGCTTGTACTAATTTTTATATATATAAAAAAAATTTTAGTAATTTTTTTTAATTTCTCTTTTATTAATATTTTTTTTTATTGTTTTTTTATTTTTTAAAGCTTGTTAATATTTTCAATACTTCACGAAGATTTTTACTATAAGAAAATTATACTATAATCTTTTTAAGTTTCCTATAATTTTTATTAATTTACAAAATTTTAAACGTTTATTATTATTATTTTTATACTAACGCTACTTTTTTTGTCTTAAAATAATTATAAAAAAAAACTATCGAAAATTATTTTTTTAATTGTATTAAAATAATTTTTATATATACAATAATAAATTTTTTTTTAACTTTGTAAAATTTACTTCATTTATAAGAAATTGTTATTCGTAAAGTAAACTTCCATTTTTTTATTTTTTCAGTTTTAAATAATTGTAAAATTACTTTTATATATATTTTTTATATTAACACATTAATTATTTTTATTTTTTAAATTTTTCCTTTAAATTTTACATATAAAAATAAAACTTTCTGGATTTTGATTCTGATTTTATATTAACGCAACTTTTGATTTTTTTGGTTTTACATAATTAAAAGTTTTATTTTGATATAAGTTAAATTTTTTTATATTAGTTTTATATAACTTTACTATTATTTTTTTTTGTTTTCCATTTTAAAACTTTAACTCTTTTTTTACTTTAATTCATATATATGTCAACACGACTTTTTATTAATTCTTATTTTTTTTTAAATTTTTCATTACAATAATTACTATAATTGTAGCTTAGCATTTTTATTTTTGTTTGTCGCAATGTAAATTTTAAAAAAAGTTGAATTATATTTTTTTAGTTATTAATGATTTCTTTATTTTTGAAATATATTTAAATATAGTTTTAGGTAGTTTTCATTTTTATGTTTTCTATATAATAATTTTTTTAACAGGAAAACTTTATATGTAAATTTACATTTAGCACATTATTTAATATAAACTTTATGTTTATTTATATTACAGTGAAAAAAATTATATTCATAAAAGTTTTTATAACAACTTTTTATATAATTTTTACTTTTACAATATTTTATTATTTATTTGTAACGTATATTTAATAGAAATTTTTATTGTGTTACTATAAAGTTAATTGTATTTATTACTTTGTAACCTCACTAATATTATTTATATCCCCAGTCTATTGAATCTTGTTTAATTCAGCTACAAGATAGCGGCATCAAATGCTTTTCAACAACTTTTATTTCTGAATATTTAATGAATAATGCAAATCTCGAGTGCTCTGCCATTCCTTCTCGCACTCCACTTCATTCCTCTGCTCGTTCGAGATTGAAATAATGAATATTTATAATGTTGGAAATGATTTTACTTTTTTTTACTTAAAGCGTTTAAATAAAAAATATATTTAATAAATAATTATAGTAATTCTGCCTTTATTTTGTTATCTTTATTTACAATATTTTTTATTAAAAAAAATTTATCGAAGATTCCTCAAATAAGAAAAACTATTTTTATTAATAATTAACAACTTTTCTTTTTGCAGTTTAGTATATCTAAAAGCATTTTGAATTGGTTTTGTTTTCTTTTAAAAAAACAAATCATTAAAAGTGTGGATTTTAGATAACTTTCTATAAACATGAAAAATACGTGCTCCGTGAGTTTTTCACAATAAACTTTATGCTATGCGAATTTAAAAAGTTTGAAAAATGGACACTATATATTATAAACATTATCGATTCTTATTTTAATCGAAGATTTATGTCTAATAAGTAACAATAATCTTCAACTCTAATTTCTTTAAAACTTCATAATTTATTTCCTTTGGTTTTTGCGGGTTCATAAAAACTTTTTTGATTAATTAGAAACGCTCACAATGTGAATAAGTAAAAACAAAGCAAAAATATGTTATTTTTAAAAAAATATTGTGGGTTGCACTAGACTTTTACAATCCCGACAGGGGTGAATAAAAAAGAGTTTGACTTAAGTGTAGCTCACAACTTGTCCGACCCGATTACCTTTCTCGAGATTGGCAGCCAGATGATTGGACGAAAAATCATATCGTTTCGCAGCGCATTTTCTTAGGAACAGCTCCGTTGAGCGCCTCGGACCTGCCTTTCGTCATGTGCGGTGATGATGCAGTTGTTAGCAGACACAGAGTCACTTCCGTGGTTTTTGCCGCGGCTGGCTCAAGCAAAGTGTTTATTATTGGAGCAACGCAAAGAATAACGGGAGATTCGCTTGGCGGCAGCGCATTTAATAAACTGTGATTAGCGAGAAGACACTGTGGTCAGTCATTAAAAGTAGCACTGCCTTCGTCGCGTTTTTAAGACGGTTAAAACAGTACAATAATTAATTGCTCAGCCCCAGTTGCGCCCTTCGTTGGACGTGCAGAAAGCTCAGCAAGCCACCCCCGTTGGCACTCCACCGTAAAAGTCGCAGTTTTAGTAGTAAACTGCTCATACAACACAATGTTGTGGTTCCGTGTCGCTTATCAAAAAAGTGGTTTCCTAGTTGGGCTGTCCGGAACAGCTCGCTTTCACCAGTACTGTTTTCGGGTATATTAGTACTTTTGCGGAAGTTTGTTTTATAATATTCACCGAGCGTTTTTAGCGGGCATCTCATGGAGCGTTGAACAACGGAACCTCAGCTGGTCTTCTTTTAGTGCTTTTAATATAACAATAACTTACATATGCATCGTAAATACCAACGACCGTTGTTTCTAAAAGATGCAAAAAGCTTATTTACTTGAATGTAAATTTCACGTTAACTTCGGGTATAAACAAAAAAAAAGATAAAAAGCAAACTTATATTTCAAAAAATTATAAATTTTTTAAAAAAACAAATTAAGTCAAAAAAAAATTAGCTTATGACATTACGCAATATTTTATATAAAGACGCTTTTAGTTGCTGAGAAAATGGTAAAGTAATCTTAGTTATGCTCTAAAAATAATAATTGAAATTTAAAAGAAAGTTTTCCGGTGTTACTAAAGTAATTTTAAAAAAGTATATTACTTGACTAATAGTGTTTTTGATTAGCTGGTTACCAGACTGCTCTAGGGAAGGCGTGCACTGTCAGTTAAACTTGCTTATTATAAAAAAAGCAATCTATTGGTTCATACACAATAATACAATAAAAAATAGACTTAATATGCCTTAAGCAGAATATTATAAAAGGTTTATATAATTGAATAGAGCTATAATTGCCTGTCATTATATTTGAATTATATAAGTACTTATACATAACCCTCTGCTTAAGTTTAGCAAAGAAAGATTTGAAGTAGAAGAAAGTGTTAATTAATCGATCTAAAACTCATTTAAGTTTTATGAACTGTAAGAGGGTGATCCTTACCACCAATTAAAAAAAGGTGAAGGGCATAACAGAGATTTGGAATAGCTTAATAAAAGGAACAAATTAAAATAGTTATAAAGAAAGTATGCAACTGGCAGAGGAATATTTGAAAGAGTACGCTCACATCCAAAAACGGATTCCTAAGTTAAATTGTCTATTTAAGACTATAAGGCTACCTTAACCCGGGCCTCAGTCCTTTGATGTTGGCGCAAGCTAATTCAATATAATCTTTATCTTGCTTTCTCTTTAATGTTGGATTAGAGACGCTATAGTTATTACTAAGAACTATGCATACTAGAGCTAAAAATAACAACGAAAAACGTGTCAGCCTGTTCTTACTACAAGCGCTGTCCTTAATTATCAAGCATTACTAAGGATATCTATAATATTTGCTTATAATTTTACTATTAAAATTATTTTTATTCTTTATCATTAAAAAACTTTTAGCAAAACTTAAAAAGTACGGTTTTTTGACTATTCTAAGCACAATGACGGAAAAGGACGTCTTTGTTATAGTGTATAATGCAATGAGCTTAGTCTTTATACGAAACTGTACCCTAAATTTTGAGTTATTGCATTACAATTAACGGGGTTTTTGAAAATTAAAAATTTTTTTTTAAGTCGACCATTGGTAAAAATTACTATCTTTTTCTTTTTAGGGTAATCATTAAATATTCCCTGAAACGATTGGTGAATTCACTTGTACTAAAAGAAAAGTAACCTGACTTTAACAAAATTGGACAACAATAAAAAAATTAGCTTTTACTTGTAAAGCTAGTTATTGCCAATATCTAATAACTATAAATTTATGAATACAAAAGTCCTTTTATATTCTTCCATTTTAATAAGAAACCGCCGAGAATTTAAGTTATTTTTAACTTGTATAATACCTTTCCGGTGTAATAGGAAGTAACAGTTAAGTACTCTCTTTTAACGGAAGATGGAAAATAAGTTAACTAAATTTTTTGATACTTCTATAATGCTGACATTATAAGAGAAATACGGTTTTTGTCATTCGACATTTACATGCTAAATATAATATTATTAATAAACACACAATTGTAGTGCCGGAAGGAAGTATTCTAGTAAAAGCTATAAAACTTATATTAACATCGGACTGGGTCCTTCTAAGCCTCCTTGGGATTAGTACTGCCTTGTTAAGCTTTGGTATGGATGCAGTTTCCGACAAACTGATAACTGGTAAAACTACGTTTTTTTAAACTAAGTAAGCTGCTTTTCATCAAGAGAACTATTTATTAATAGTGCATTCAAAATTTATTCTGAATTTAAGCAACAAATATATATTAAAATATTTGCTTTGGGTTGCTTGGCCAATATTTTTGGCGTCAGCTTCAATTCTGTGGACTCATTTCCTTTCAAAAAATGCAATAGGTAAGTTTTTTAATTCCTCACACACAAATTGAAATAATTATTAACGTTTGGTACAGTAAAGAATTAAACAATACAATGAAATAATATATACTCTTTTTTAAGTTACTTAGATTGATTATATATATAATTCCTTTATAGATTAACCAACTATAAGCAATAAAAAACACTTTATTTTGTGCTACCTAGGATAGTTTAATCCACTGTTTCCTATGCACTAAGTTAGTGCTTAAGTCTTAAAGCATAAGTGGGACACAAAATTCATCAACTTGTGTTATTTATTAAAAGCAAGGCATAATAAAAAATCTGTGTGATCACATAAACTTATTATTTAAATTAATAACAAGGTTTTGCTTATAAAAAGTGTAGACTTTGATTTTCACTTACATAATATTCAAAGTGTAGATCATAAATAATTTTAAATAGCAGTATAAATTTGTTTTTACCAACTATTGTATTTTCTATAAAATTCATTTTTCTAATTGTTCTTCTCTATTTAAAAGTGTTGCCTTTACACCAGTACCACTTTACATTAAGGAGGTTTCTTTAACGCCTCTTTAAAAGTTTTAAAATTCCAAAGTTTTATTATAGAAAAATTTTTTTTTTTTGGACAAAAATAACTGTGCATAGTAAATAATACTTTTTATTTGCACTTTTATAAGAGGGATATACATTACTAATTTCGCTTTCCTGCATAATTTATAAATTTAATAATAACTTAATGTTTATAAAAGTTATACTAAAGAAGACCCTTTGCTATTAAATCTAGTTTTATTAACTTAACTATAAATCAACATTTTTTCACATAAAATCTTTTAATGCATTCGATGCTCTTTTTGTAAAATTTACAATAATTTCAGCTAACTTTTAAGGGTCTGGAATTCCTGAAGTAAAAACTATTTTATTGGGCAGTGATATTAAAGGTTTTCTTACCTCAAGAGCTCTTTTGGCCACTTCAGTATGTTTTCATTTCAAAGCACAATTAATATATTATAATTCATTATTAATAATGTTAAATATTATTACATTTCTATAAACCTGTTTTAATCTTTTAATATATTTTTTTCATTTCTATTAAGAGAACCTTATTAAAACAATAGTTGTATGTGCATATCAAACATGAAGACAGTAAGTATTTAAAAAATTGAAATAAAAAGTTAGAAATATACAGTTTATCAGAGTGAACTAAAATAAGTATAATGTAGCTAATAAATTATTATTAATAGGTATTTTTATATTTTTTTTACATATAAAACTTCTTATTAATAAGAAATCACAGAAACGCTTTATCTATGTTATTATGAAAAACTATGAGCTTATAACAAATATATTCTTTGTTAGTAAACATAAGAATCTCTACTTATGTTGCTGTTTAATTACATTCTCTAATTTTTAAATACAAGCTTTGACGATAGTAATTTTTTCTCGAGTTTTTAGATTTTTATACATTAATATTCTTCTACTCTTGTTTCTTATTTGCTTTCTTATATACAATAAATTATACTTTAAATACATGAGTTTTATAGTTATATAAAACGCTTAAAGATTAAGTTTTTTTTAATCAATTTTTTCTTATCCTTGAAGTTATTTGTTATTTTTTTTTTGTACTAGCTTGAAGTAAAATTATCGTTTTATAGTTTGGACTTTGTCTTGCAGTTGGAAGTGGCCTTCCCGTTGGAAAAGAAGGGCCGTTTGTGCATATCGCGTGTATAATAGCTAAACTTTTGCTTTCTCTTCCGTTATACAAGCAATTTCGCAAGGTTATTAAAGGCTTTTTCTTCATAGGATTGCTTAAATTATACCAAAATGAGATGAGCTTGTACACTTTGTGCGATTGAGCTATATGTAGTACATAACTTTTACTACAGCCCTTATTATTGATAAAGTGTAGGCTGGTACTTCCTTAGACCTTAGTTTTTATGTATAGCAAAGGTTAAGTAGCCACGTGAGATCTAAAAACAACCAGTACATGCATGTTGTATAAATATAACATGATACGAGTGTAGATTTTATAATATGGTAAACCACCTTAAAGTCAAGGTTATATCAATAACCTAAATAAAAATGCCGTAGGGAATCAATAGTTTCCTCTTTTGAAGGGAGAGCTGGAAGACACTCGAAAACTTTTTTTTGACTACAAGTCGTTCAGTCATTTTAGCAATACGCCCTTTTTTTAGATCCATGAATATATAAAAATTTTAATTGTCAATAATAAAAGACTAGCATTAGTTGTAAAAGATTGTTTACTATTTGCGATCACAATATGCGCTTAGTATGTACAAACAGTTATTGAACTGTTAGTATGGTCTCCTCTTCTCACTAAAAATATATGATAGAATAAATCTTTTCTTCGCGATACTTTGTCGGCAGCTTGCGCTGTTGGCGTGTCAAGCACCTTTGCTGCGCCCATTGGTGGTTCGGTTTCTATCTATCGAGACATAATTTACCATGTACTACTGCTTTATTTGCTCCGTTGGGGGGTTAAGGAGTTTTGTTCAGTATTGAAGTAACAGCAATATATTTTCCCGTGCGGAACTACTGGCGCGGATTTTTTGCGGCAGTTTCTGGTTCAATAGTCTTCAGATTTTTTGCGTTCTGGTTTGCAGATGAGAGTATTAGCATTTTTGCTTCTAATTATCTTTTTTAAATCTCATATATTTTAAAAAAAATAGGAACTATCACGGCTGTTTTTACCACCAAATTCGATCGTTTTCCTTATGATGCTCAGGAGCTCTTAGTTTTTCTACTTATAGGGTTTGTTCCCATTAAAATATGATTTGTAGGCTAAAATAACTGTCTTACCAACTTTTGAAGAGCCTTCTCAGGCTTGTTTGCCGCGTTATTTATATGCCTACACGCTAAAGTGGTTGAGCTCCCAAAAACTTTGAATTTTTTTTCTGTCAAAGACCTAAAAATAGCGAACTTCTTATATTCACTGTTGATTGTAATCGTTATCAGTTCTCTTAAGTTTCCTCACTTATTAGGGCCTTACATGGGGGTAATATACATTTCTCTTTTGAGATTTTTAAATTTTTTTTGATAATAAAAAGACTATTAACTTTATCTATATTAAATATACCATTTGTTACCTTTTTCTATCAGCTCCCCTCAAAGGAAGTTATAGACCAGTTATTTGATGAACATTCGCTTGCCCAACAAGATATTTGGAAGTCACCAAACATTTTTGCTAGCTTGTTTCTTTACTTTCTATTGCATTTTGTATTTACTGCTTTCTCGGTATCGCTTCCATTTCCTGCTGGTGTTTTTGTCCCCGTATTTACTATTGGTAAAATTGAACTTTTTTTCTTCAAGTAATTAAAAGCGTTGTGCCATTGGTATTAAACTAAGGAAGTAAAAAAAGTTTCAAAATTTTGATGAAAATTATTTTTCGGAGAACATGAGTTAATGCTTAAACAACTGTTATGGTTTTTGTGTGAGAAAAGAGAATAAAAATACTTTAAGTAGTGAAAAACTTTTAAAAAAAGTAGTTTACTTTGATAAAATGCAACATTAGCAATAAGAAAATTTTATTAACTCCAAAGCTAAACAAATCTAGCTATTCTGCTAATTTGACCTTTTTATATTATTTACGGTGTATAAAGGTTAGCGCTTATCTTTTATGTTATAACTCATCTAGTCAACTGTTTAAAGTTATAGTTTTAATGTTACGAGTGCACAAGTACAAAATAAAAACTATTCAAGATTTTGTTGAAAATAGGTGCTACTTTCGGTCGGCTGGTCGGTGAGATTATGTTAGCACTCTTTCCTAATGGCATTCATAGTGATGAAGAGATTGGGAACATAATTCCTGGCGGTTATGCAGTTGTTGGTAACGTTATAACCTTTATTTGTGTTTAGTATATCAAATTTTGCCTTTCTAAGTACTTCCTTTCTGAAACTTTAGGAGCGGCAGCATTTTCTGCAGCGGTAACGCATACTATTTCAACGTCCGTTGTTGTATTTGAGTTAACTGGTCAGATAACTCATATAATACCCGTAATGTTGGCGGTATACTTTTTATTTGTATAAAAGCATTAATTCCGGATATTAACCATAAACTTTTCTGAATTAAAACAATTATTCTTAAAGATGCTCGAATTATAGCGTTAAACTTTTCTATTATATTTTTTTCTTGGGGCTACTTCTTAATATGTATACCGTTTTGAAAATAATTATATTATTTAGTAAAGTTTGGTTAATCACAACTGGTCTTTTTTGCATAGAGTTTTTATTATAAATATTAAAAAAAGGTTCTTATTGCTGACGGGCTAGCACACGCACTTAAACCTAGTTTTTACGAGAGTATGATAAAACTGAAAAAGTTATCATATTTGCCCAGTATATCAGGCTTTTATAAAGGGTAATGCTTTTTAACTGTTTTTTTATACTACTTATATTAAACCTTACAACTAGTCACCATAAGTCAGCGGGGGAAGTAATGAGGAAAGTTGAGTTTTATATTGATGAAAACGCGACCATCAAACACATTTCGTACCTTCTTCAAAATAGCAGTTTATTGGACTATCCACTTGTGACATCCAATTCCTTGAATTTAATTGGTGAGTAACGTACAAGCATCCAAAATTAAAAATTTTTAATAGCTTAAACGTTTTTTAAATATCTTAAAATATTAAATTACAAGCACTTTTTTATAAAAAATAAACCTACCCTTCTGTTTGCTTACTATTTATTAAGTTAGCAGTGTATTAAGTCTTTTTTGTTTAACTTAATTCTGCTACTAGTTACTAGTAATTTAAGCTGCGCAACAAAAAAATATAAGCTGAAAATTTCTAACTACTACACAAAATTTAAAGTTTAAATTGTGGTCTTATATAAAAGTTAATATACTACCCTTTTTTGCAACGGATGTTACAAATTTAAAAAGTATGCACCATTCCTGCTTGAAGAAACTTCTTGTTCCTATTTTTTAAAAATATTTTTTATGCTATAACTATAAATTTCTTACGATTTAATAGAAGTCAGTTTAATAATCATACCGCTAACCTTCTAATTAGGCACTATAACAAGGCAAGCACTTGAAAACGTAATTAAACTTAAAGTAAAGAGGGTACAACATAACAGTTTATTTTAATTTATTTTTTTTTTAAATAATTACAAAAGCCTTTAAAAAATGACTATCGCTCTTACTGCAATGAAACTGATGAAATGTTATCAAGTGAGTCAGTTATTGAACGATCAATTAATTCGGTGAGTTATAAAAAAATAATAGAAAGGGGCTTCCCCTTTTGAACGGGGAGCTCTTAATCGGGGAGGTCTGACTGGCAACGCCTGCCTCTCCCGGTAGTGGTTTTTAGCGGTTTTTCAGCACATAAAACTAAATGGTGGGAGCCCGGATACCCGCTTCTCGATCCATTTGGTTTAGTCCTTATAGTTCTATAAGGAGTGTACACTGGTGGGTGCCCGTACCCCAAAACCTACAGAAGGAGGCAATCAAATTAGGTGACTTAATGTCTCTTACAAAGGCCGGCTGGCCGTAGTATGCTAGTGCCTGAGAAAAAAATAATAGATAGCTCGCTGTCTCCATAAATTTTTTTTATAACTTCTTTATTTTTATTCTGTAACAATAATTTGTAAGGCCCTTTGAATCTTTATTTTGCTCTAATTTATATTATTTGAACTTTAAAAAGTATTTTTGGCACTTTTACTAGTATATTTTTGTTACCAGCTAATATCTTCAATATTTTCATAATTTTTCCCTTCTAAGTAAATCTATTTAAAAGGACGACGATATTTTTAATGAAACTTTAGACCTTTCTCTTGTCGAAATAGATGATGCACCTATCAGTATTACGACCTCCACACCTTTGCTTAAGGTTGGTGTAAATTAGCTTTGCCTCATTAAAGTGCTGGTTCGCTGTATTTACTACAAATAATTTGTACTTAATAATTTTTATAGATAACACTATTATATATTGCAAAGTAAACTAAAAAAAGTATTTATTTTAGTAGATTTAACATGAATTGTATTCATCTCAGATCCACCAATTATTTGGCGTTATGAATGTCACAGAAATTTACGTAACCAATTGCGCTACTCTCATTGGAGTGGTAAACTTCCATTTTGTATATATACATTTTTTTTTCATTTTTTAATAAAATACTAATGAACTATTTCTTTACAAAACTAACATATAGCTCAGTTGTTAAACTAATTATTATTATAAAAAAGTATAATAAATAATATATTTTAAGAATTTACAAAGTTTTATTATTAATAATAATAGATTTTTACAAAGGGTTTTTTCTGTAATAACTATAAAACACAATAAATAACAATATTATATTAAGAAATTGTAAAGTTTTTGAAAATAAACGAAAAAAACTTTATTTATGAAAGCAGTACTGCTTTTGCAGGTCATTATAAATCCAAAGAAATTTAAAATTTTTTCTAATGCTTTTAATTAAACCAAATTAAAAGGCTAAAAGTGTTTTTCGCTAATATGTATGCTAATACTTGATTATATATAAAAATTTAAAACAGATATATTCAGTAAAAAGTGTTTAACATTTTTACTATATAAAGTTCTTTTAAATTTGTTAATATTTACTTATACACAATAATAAATTATAGTCGCTTAAATTAATTAAATGTATTGATAACTAGATTTGTAAAATTTGAAGCATAAACCAATTCTAAAATTATAATTAACGAAGTAACTTTCAGTTTATAAAAAAATTTTTGCAATCATAAAAATCTGGCAAGAATACTACTAATTAAAAAACGAGGCAACTAGTAATAACTTTAAAATTACATATTTATAAATTTTTACTTATACCATTAGAAAAAGAAATTTGTAATGGGATATTTTATTTGAGTTAGTAGCGCGGGTGAGGATTTCTTCTTTACTTATAAACTTAATTGAAAAAATAAATATAAGTAATAAAATATTTATTATAATTTTTTAATGATTTATAAGATAACTCTGGACGAATTGGCTTCTGTTATTAAAAATTAGATTACTTTACTGAGCCATAACAAGGAAGCATCAGGATTTGAGTTATAAACCTGTTGTCCCCATTACTTGGACAACAAATGCTATTAAAAATTTATACCTAAATAAAAACTGTATATTAGTTCAATAAAATGATTTCTCTACAAAGTAAAGAGGAAAATAATCTTAAAGATAATAAATAAAAATCAGAAAACAGAATGTCAGATATTTTCATTGTTATGAAGTTTTTACATTGCCAACAGAAGAAATTAGTTAAATTTGCATAGTATTATATATTTTAGTCTATATATCTATAAAAATTCTCTTTCTTTCTAGCTACTAAATTGTGGGTGAATATAAAAAACTAATCGAAAGCTTTTCTATTTATAAACTTACTTTCTCTGTCTGTAAAATTTGTTAAAAAGCAAATTTTTTAGGAATTATAAGCTAAAAGAGGGAGACAGGTAAAATTTTTTTATAACCCTTTCGTTAGAAATACCGCCATGGTTTTGAATATGTAACTTATAAAAACATTTGAAATAGCTAACGTACGTTTTGTCCTAGGCTACTAAAATATAAAATTAGTAAAGGTGCAATTGACTAAACGATTAGTAAGTTTCTCGGACACCCGTAAGAATTCTTTTTACCTAAACGTTTATAAATATATTGTTTGTTAAGAAAAAACTACGGAAGGGCTCATTATCTACCGTAATAACAATTGGTTAGTGTTAAATCGCATGGTTACTTCTGCTAAAGCACGGGAAGTAGTAACATAAGTACATAAAGGGGCTCCTGCTCTAAAAGTAGATAAGGAGCTGATGGCCGAACTGATGTTTTCAGAAGACGATCAGGACTACCCGGATTAGCTTTTCTGATTTTTAGGGAATTTCAGTTCTCCAGGAGGAGATGCACTGGCGGACACTCGCGTCCCATGCTGACCGAGCAGCCTGGCTGAAAAAATACTTAAGCCCATCACCCCGAGCTGAGTCAAGTGGACGGGGACCATCTAATCATGCGGCGTGATTTGCCTTCCAATCATATAACTGTGGTTGAGGCCCACACCGCAGGGTATTTAAGATATCCTTGGGAATATGTTCTTTCCCACCTGTCCGCAAAAACACGACCAGTAACGCTGACGACTTCTTTTTCAAGAATTTCGTTCACTACTACCCGCTTAACCACAACGACCTATTGTTTTAATTCAAATAGGTGAGGCGCTGAACACCACTCGCAGCTGCTCTGGATACATTATTTAAACAATGAGCAATTTGACTTCCGCCAATATTTATTAGAAATCCCCCCAGCCAAAGGCGTGCACTGCAAAAAGAATGTACTTCTGCATCTGTTGCTGAGTGAAATGTAAATGTCGTGCTATAAAAGGTGTGAGCCATCTGGAATCCATTTCATTTTGGCTGGTATGAACCTAACCAATGTAATATCTGTCTACGAACCCCTCTCCCGATAGACCGCTGTTAACAGATGATCTGGACCAGCTGCGTTAAATCGACTTGTCCCCCTGCGAACACTGTTCTTGAAATAGTCGACTTGCAAAAAACGAACAGAAAAATACTAAGAAAATTTGCAGACCAGCACATTCTTCGCGTGCTGGAACCTCATCGCCGAGCTACACATGGCACGTTCTTGACATATCCGTATTAAAAGATATCTCTCTGTCGGTTTGGATCGGCGAACTTGGGCTCTCGTCGGACCACCTGCCCGCCTTACTGGAGTCAAGCGAAGGCAAAACCTAAAGCGAAACTATGAAACACCTTCACTCAGTTACTGGTCAAAGTTGTCTGCGGTTCATGCCTCTTAAATATTTCCCCTCCAATTTCCTTTCTATTAGAATATGAGTTTTGATATGAGGGCGCGCTAACAGCCATGCATGCTACTGTGGCAACCGGTCGCGGAGTCGTATATCGCCCTGGTTGTCTACCGGAATATATATTAATTGACGCTAGACCACTGCTACTCAAGCTCTGACAGTAAACCTATGCTAAACTGTCTCACAAAAGAGCTGATAGCTTTATAGAGTAGCCGCTGTGAAGTCAATTTGCGGGAACAAACGCATAAACCTATACATTTATGTAAAAAAAAACTACTGGCGGTTTTATTAAATTTATAAGCATACCGTTCGATACATGGGAATCCTCTTGTAACTATTGTAAATTACTAAATTAAAAGTGCTGTAGTTCATAGGGGTAAACATCTCTTCCTCTGGGAATTTCAGACTTTTTTTCCTTATCTCGAGGCAAAGCCTTCCTCATATCTTTAAAAAAGTTAATCAGTACTACATTATCTTGTAAGTAAACACTGGTATGTTTTAATTTAAACATACTAAACAAAAATTAAAAAAAATGAAATAAAAATAAATTTTCTCCAAATAATCCGTTCCACGCCAAAAAAATAGAAAGCGAAATATGATGCCACGATAAAAAAATATTTTATAATAAAAAAAATTATAATTTCAACTAGCGCGACCTATTAAAACTTTTATGTATAATTCTTAAATTAATAACCATGCATAAAATATAACTGTGATTCAAATGTTTGTAAATTTTAACAAAAAATTTGAAACTTTTATACTGGCAAAAATATTATTCCATTAATTATACTAATAATTCTAGAAGTTTTTCATAAAATATATAGTGATCCAAATTTTTCTAACTTGACTTTTTTAAGTATGCTTTTTATATTGTTAAAATATATTTTGTAATTTAATTTTCAAAAAGTTATATAACCGTTAAAAATATCTAAATAAAGTAACCGAAAGCATCTTCAGGCGAAATTCCAGAATAATAGTCTAAAACACGCTGATAAACTACATAGCAAAGTTTCTTGTACATGTTGATGGCGACTACATTGGATACCCGAACAAAAAGATCGACAAAGTAAGCATCCACTCTAAAAAATAAATTATATAATTAAATTATCCGATAACTTTTAGAATATTAATGGTGTTTATAAAATAGTAATTCAAAAAATGTAAAAAAGTAGAACAGATTTTAACAATAAAGTACACAAATTTAAAAAATTAAATTTTATTTCAATTTTAAGTAAAAAAATTAGATTAAAATTATAAAAATCTTGAAAGAAATAGTTGTAAAAATACAATTATAATTGTAAGTAAAACAAAGTAAAATGTTAACAAAGTTTCTTTATAAGAAGTAAATATTGAATTTTTTTTTACATTGTATAAATTATAAAAAGAGGCGCCATTGTAAATGCAGATTTATTTTTAGAAATTAAAAAAAAAAAATTATTAAAGCTTAAACGACCTCTCAGAGGAATCTTCAAGGATATGCATTAAACTTTCTCCTAGTCCAAGTCTTCTATATTCTTAGCAGATTAGTTTATAAAAAAAATACTTAATACTCAAGAAGTAGTATAAGTAAAGATAAAAATAATTTATACTTTACTCTAAATTTTGAAATAAATTAAATTAATATGGATAGAAAATTTAAATTCTTACAATATACGTTTAGAAATGAGAAAAAAGTAATAATCTAAAAATTAAAAACCTGGAGCAACAGCTAAAGCAGTAACATGGCCATGAAAATCAGTTGAAGTGCCCTCCACTTTTCCGATTACTACGAAAAAAGCTATAAATTTTATAAAAATTCCTAAAACAAGATGTGTGCTCCTCTTTATAACTTATAACAATTTAATTTATATAGCCATCTTTATTGTAATTTCAATGGCTATAACTTATGGAGTTTATTTTTTTAACTATAAAAAAAGTTCTTCCCGTTATTACAATATCTCAAAGAATTTCTCAACTGAGAAGGAAAATAAATAAAACCGTATTCAACAATATATATTGATCTACACTTAATAAAGTTTTAAAAAATTAAAAGAAAAAAAATTGCTACAAACCATAGCCCATAAGTTTTCCATCGGGTGCCTCGGCTACTACAGATAAGTTTGGCCAAGCGACTAAATATTGTAAGTAAAAACCGATATTGAAAGTTTCGGTCAAAGGATCTAAATTTCTGAGATTTTTTTTTTTTAAAATATTTAATAGGTTTAGAACGGAAATGATGCACAAGAGCCTCACATATTATTGAATTTGAATAGATCGTCACAGACCATGCGTCTATAGGAAGTCATACTGTGCAAAACTTTGCTCTGGGAATACTTCTAAGCTAAGCAGAATTCTACTTGAAGGGTGACACAGGCTAATTTTACCCCCAACCATACTCGTCGCAAGGCACTTGTCTGCTTAATCTCTTAGATCAGTAGAGGATTTCCCCAAATTATTGTAAAGATAGTACTGTTTGGCAAAAAATAAATATTATAAATTAAATATAAGTAGATGAGCGTCAACGAATTATAAGGCTTAGAACGACGGTGATTTGTTGTCACATCAAGCCTTTATGTGAGTGGATTTAAGCCTTTTTCTTTTAGCTTTCTAAATAAAGCGTTTATTATAGATATTGAGTGGTTATAGGCAGGTCACTATAGAGTTGACTTCCTCTAACATACCATAAAGAGTCTGATATCAAAGTAAGAAATTAAGACGTTTAATCAATATGAAATGGTAGATTTATAAGACCAGGCGGTTCAAGAAACATTCTTTAAATAGTTAGTTTTTTTTTCATAAGTTAAGCCTGTTTTTATATAAGAATATGAATATATACAAAGCAGGGCAGCTCCTTCTATTGTTTGAGCGCTCATGATATGAAGCTGTCAGTTAAATCTATAACCAATAATATCCTAATTACTTCTCTTCTCCTTGGTATTATCTGTACGAATAAAGCAAGGGTTTGTCGAGGCTTTTCTACTTTGTTCTTCGAGAATAGAATAGCTTTTCTCTTGTTTGAAGTTAACTGTGAGTTTCGCTTTCTAAACATATCTCACAAGTTATGGCGGTTTGAAGGCAAGCATACTTAAGATTGGCAAGCAATGCATGGCCGTCTACCTCTTGGTAGGTAGTTATGTATTATGGTAATAAAATCCCTTTCTACTTCTAGACTAAGAGCAGTTTCTCAACAATTGGAGTTCTTTAATTCTAACACTTCAACATTAACTCCGGGAAAGCAGTAAACATGGATAGCACCTACTAGTCGCAAATTATTTATATTTTTTCAGTGTAACTTTTAATTTTAGATGGTGGGGCTTCTCATATACTGGTTACTACTTAAACCAGTTCTAAAGTAAATAAAAATAATACTAAAATGATACTAAAAGGTATAAAGATATTTACATGGTTGGTAAAAAGAAACATTTGAAAATAACATAATACACTAATCCAACTATATCACTATATAATGTAATATCGATCTTAGATAAAAACACACCTACCCTACTTTGAAAAAATAGGCAACATATGTATGCTTATCTGAACCACAACCCCAAATGAGAATGTACTCTACTATTTAACTCCGTAAGCTAGTTCTCACGTTCTAGTACCACCAAAAATATTTATTTTTACGCCCCAGTCTTTCCCTTTTCTGCCTATTGTAGGCTTTTTTTTTCCCGGCAAAATTTATTAATTTTAATAGCTTAAATTAACATGTCGTAACTTCAAGGTAAATTGATAAAGATCACTATTTGGAAGTAACATAAATAAAAAATTTAAAGAAATGAGCCTATATAGCGATTACCTTTTTCAAAAAAGCATTTTCACACGTAAATAATAATTTCTTTCAACTCTGTAAATCATAGTATAAAGACTTTAATACAACTTTATATTATTAACCAAGTTAAAAAAAAACTTTTTAATATAGACGAGTAAGAGAAGGTTTAGAAATTAACTAATAACTTTATTATATGTCCGGATAAAAGAAGGAACAACGAGTATGTACTCATAAAACAATGATTCGGGCAAATAAAACAACTATTTACAATGTAGTCATTGGCTTACTCTACGATGTACAGCTTCTAAATTAGGTTATTAAGTTATGGAAAAAAAAAATTCAGTTTCACTGTAAACGTCACATACGCACTTCTCTTTGTCCAAGAGCTAACCGACTTCGGGCTTATCTTTTCAACTTTAATTATAAGTTGTGGGGTTGAACTACTTAATCAACTCCACTAACATGATAATCTGTTCTTTCTCCTTATACAGTAAAAGCAAAATAAATCTTTTTTATAGTTTATCACGTAGATATATATATTGTTGTGGTAAAAATCTTAAAACCTTTTGTATATCAAGTCTTCCGAACTGTAGCATATTTTTATATACAACTTTTAGTCCCCAAAAAACAAATAGTATTGTAGCTATGTCTTCTAACTCAAATTCTGAAAGTTTAAATGAAGTGTTTAAATATTTTTTAAGTAAAAGGGAGAACACTTTTATCAAAGAATTAGATTGCGATCCTTCAGGAACCACGTATTTTCCAAACAGAAATACGCGACCAGTTTATAAAGGTCATTACGTTATAGTTGAACCAAAGCCTCTCCTTGAGGTAAATAGTTTTCGTTATTATGTACGATAAGTATTTT
This sequence comes from Zophobas morio, assembly GCF_036711695.1. NCBI lineage: Eukaryota > Metazoa > Arthropoda > Insecta > Coleoptera > Tenebrionidae > Zophobas > Zophobas morio. The sequence goes on from NW_026972363.1 coordinate 408,573, forward strand.
TATTTAATAATTATAATAGTAAAGTAATAGTATCATATAAAAGCCATACTTAGTTTCTTGGTCTAAAGAATTAGCTGACGAGCTTGGTTTAACAGAATCCGTACTTCACAGTGAGGATTTCCTTAAACTATTTTCTGCTGACTGTTCGTAATTGTTACAAAGAAAAAATTTATTTTAAAAATTGATTAAAAAAGGTAACTTGAGTTTTGAACGAGTCGTGGCCTGGTGTACACCCTACGCAGTCTCAGTATTTGGGGAGGAGATTCTTTCACCCGATGCGTTCGTTATATTAGAAAGATTGTATAGTTTTTAGCGAATTTATTTTTTTATCGTAAAGATTTCATGGTTATGCTTACGGTGATGGCCGAGCAGCAAGTGTTGGGGAATTTCCTACTGTAAAAGTGAATGCTAGCAATAACCAAGATAGTTATGATTTTGTAACAAAGAGATGCCCAGACAAGTACGAGTTACAGTTAAAAGGTAATTATTTGAATCATAAATTTATAACTATAATAAGAATTTTGTTTTAAAATTTTTTTAATTTAGGTAGTGGTCCCACACCCTTCTCTAGAAATTTTGATGGTAGAGCTGTTTTAAGATCGAGCATTAGGGAATTTTTAGTTTCTGAGGCAATGCACCATTTAGGTTTATATTTATCGAAGTATATTAATTTTCACCTAATTTTAATTAGCTTGAGAACTCTTTTAATTAATTTATTTAAAAAATTCGTTTATTAAATTCTGTTTTTTTTTTTTCGACTTTTGTAATTGTTAAGGGGTCCCTACAACGAGAGCCCTTTGCTTGGTTGCTTCAAAATCAGAGTTTGTCGAAAGAGCATGGTTTAAAAGGTATATCAGAGAAATTGATTTATTGGTTTGAGAGATTTGTATTCTTTTTAAGAACCAAATAAAAATTTAGCATAATTTTATCTTTTAAATAAATATTTTATTTTTTGTTTAAACTTTGTAAATAATACTATAATTATTTGTATAACAATTAAATTGTTTTAATTATCCCTCCAGAAATTTTGGTTATAATCAAATATTTATTCAAGCTTTATTATGGTTTTAAAAATTGCGTAACCAGTTTTCTGGGAAACATAATGTGTTTATTGATGAAGAGTTTTGGACTTTTATCATATTTTTTTCTGAATATTATCTTGAAAAGTTTATGGACCTTTCATAATTCCTTTAAAAAGATTTTTTTTAGCAATGAAAAATTTATATTTCTTAAGAAACTCTTTTATAACACTTTTACACAGAAATTATATAAACTTTTTTTATTTAGAATTTTTACACATGTAGATTTTGCCAATTTTTTATTTTTTAAAAGGTCTGAAACGCAGTAATTTTAGTTATATAGATTTAATTTTTCTAATTATGTAAATTTTAATACTTTATAAATTTTTTAAAAAGTGGTATTATTATAAGTTTAGATTAAATTTACTAAAAACTTCTATATACTCAACATAAGGAAAGCGAAGTTTTCTTTAATTTAATAATCAAATAGGATTATGTTATTTCTTTAAAAATTAAATTTAATAAGCTACTCATTAAGAATTTTTTAACTCCTTTTTAGTTATAAAAAAAGTTATAATAATAAGTAAACACTTTATAGAAAAATTAACTTAAAATTTTAATACTCTACACTGTGATGGAATTGTATAAATTAAAAATGTAATTAATTTTTAACATTTTGATTAAATTAGTTCAGAAATAAATCTTTTTTTTCAAATAAGTCATTAATAAATTATTAATAAATAAATAAAACAAGGGATTATATATAAATTAAATTATGGAGATTTACTTTCAATTTAAATTAAATCAGTTTCATTCAATAACTATTTCTTATGGAAATTACTTATAAATAAGTGCTAACTAAAAAAAAACTTATAATAATAACTTTTTGTACAATGTTTAATGAAAGCAAGAAACTAATATTTTTATAATTATAATTAATTTATAATTTCCGCATAAACAATTTTAGTGACACGTACAGCGAGCAGTACAATTTCCCTCCAAACTTTATGATTAAAGAAAGATGTGCCATAACGACACGTGCGGCCTCGTCCTTTTTGCGGGTTGGCCAGATTGAACTTTTTTCAAGAAAAGTTAGGAACGGTATTAGTATATATATTGTATTTATTAATATTAAAAACTTTTTTTATAATATATTTTTTTTATTAAAAAAATGTATAAATATAATATTTCTACATATGATAGGAGATGAGGGCGCACTTGAAGAAATGAAAAAGTTTCTTATGTACTGCTTCAAGCGAGAATTTCCAGATTTATATGAACATGAAAGTCAAGGTAAACTTTTTTTATTTATTTATAGTAATTATAAAGTTTATAGAATTTTTTAAAAAGATATGAAACCTCAACAACTCGCACAGCAGACTATAAAGTTTTTAAAACTTTTTTCTAAACGACAAGCAGCTCTTGTAATTTTTTAATGAGTCGAATTCATAATTTTTAGTAAAAAAATATTTTTACTTTCACCTTAAAGTTTTTAGTCTTTCTAAAGGCATTTACTTGCTAATTAACACGTGCAAGTTTTTTTTTTTGTAGTTCTGTTAACTTTCGAATTAAGTAGTGATTTTTTAAATTTTTTATAAAGCGGGAAAGCATGGAACTCAAAGTAACGTAAGAGAGTGTTGTTAAAAATATAAAAGAAGTTATTATAGTTTTAGAAAGTTTACCTTTAATAATAATTATAGAAACAATTGAATTATTAAAAGATATATGAAGATATTTTGTAGTAATAATACTTTAGGTAGTAATAATAATTTAAATCTTTTTTTTAAAACTTTCTCGAATTTAAATTATAAACATTCAATATATTTATTAATTTATAAATTAGATTTTTTATACAATTTTCTTAAAAAATATTAGCCCTGTGCTATATCTAAAACTTTTTATAGGAATAGTCACGTGACTGATACTGCGTGCAGTCGCCTTTCTATAATGAGCTATTTAAATTTTTCTTATATAAGAAAATGTCACGTCTGATCTTAGTTTTAACTGACCTGTTGCGCGCAGGCGGATTTTAGCCAATGTCTCATTAGTACCTTTAATAATAAATAATAATAATCCTTAATGAAAAAATAAAAATCTTATAAAAAGTTTTTCATCAAAAAAAATATTAGTAAACCAATAACATGAACCTAAAAAAAACTGAAAAAGTATGCGATTATTTAATATCGTTAATTATCTGCTTAATCATTATAATTTATTAAGTTAGAACTTCTGCTTTTGTTACTTTTTTTAACTTATTATTAACTTTCAAAATTTGATAAAAGTTTGTATAGAAAAAAAATGTTTGACAGAATTTTTATTATACTGCCAATAATTTTGAAAGTTATTATTCTTATTAAAGTGAAGCTCTCCAAACTTCTATTTTATAACTATTTTTTACATTTTTTTTGAAAGTAATTTTTTAATCTATTAATTCTTATAATAACAAATGATTTTTTTAAGCTTTAATAATTATTTTAAAAAAATATACTTACTAAGAAATATATATTTTTTTCCTTTTCCTCCTCTTTAGTACATGAAAGTCTAATGCTAGTGGTAATTATTTTTAGGTAGCAGCGTGGCTTCGTGTGGGGTACGTACAGGGAAACATGAATTCTGATAACTGTTTACTAGCGGGTATCACAATGGACTATGGCCCTTTCGGATTCGTCGAAAAATACGGTAATTATATGCAGTATAACTCATCAAAATACACTGAACTTGTTGAGAGGCAGACAATTTTTTTTGGTCATTTTTATAATGTTTTAGAAAAAAGATTATTCTTAAATATTTTTAATTTCGTAATTTCCTACTTCTAAATTATTTTCGTAAATAACGTCAAACTTTATTATTATTAATTTTTTTTTGTTTATTATCCAATATACTACTAATAATAAACTTTTCTCTATATGCTATATATTAATATGCGCTCCGTTTAGTTTTTTTGTTAATTATTACTGAGTTCAATTCTAATTTATCTAATTCTTTTGATTCTTTTTTTACTTATGCTGCTATTAAGGTGATGCAAGTATAGTTTTTTAAAATTAATATTTTTTTACTTATTTTTGGTATAGTTATATAAAATTTATTATTATTTTTGTACGTATTTTTTAATATTTATATTAGGAATATAACCGGTGTAAATTAAAAAAATACTTTTGCAAGAAACCTTATTAATGATAAAACTAATATGTTGGTATTAACGTATCATATCCTGCTTCAACAAAATCGAGCGTTTTCATTGAATTATTTCTCATTCATTATTTTTCGTTATACTTATACTCCAAGACCCTTTGTGGACTCCATTCACCAGCGACCCTCAACAGAACTTCGGGTTTGAACGGCAGCTATTGGCTTCTTATGTAAATTTTGCTACTCTAACTAAAGCGTTAATGCCAATTTTTGAAGACAGTCGAGGTACTGTTTCTTATAATGAGTCAAATAAATTTAATAAATATTAGTAGAAGTTGATATGTATTAATAAAATAAAAACCAATTATATAATTATAACTTTTTTTATAGCTAAATATAAAAATATACATAATATATGCTTCTATTTTTTATTATGAAGTTTAGTATTTATTTGGAATGCTTTACAAAAAATTAAGAATAAACTTTCTTTTTGTAATTTTACTAAGAAACATTATGCATTACAAATTATTTAGTAAATTATAGTTTATTACTACCTAATTTACTTTTATTATTTTTATTCTTCACACACATATATTATTACGCTCTGAGCTCTTTGTTTAATCTTTATTATATATATTATAAAAAAGAGAAGCTATATTAACTTTTCTTTATTATTAAGAGAAAAGTACACAGGGCATACTTTATATGTTAGCCAGTTTAACTTGTATAACAATTCTGTAGTGAAGATGTTAAAATAATGAGATGTATGCTTATCTATAAAGAAATGATAGACGAATTACAAGACGTCCTTCAAAACGATTGCAAACGAGATCTATTGGAGGCGCGAGATTTGATGCGTCAACGCAAACTAGGACTTTCTGATTGGTCCGATGCTGCCAATCAGAATTTGTGGTATGTAACTTATAATAAAATAGAAATATTTCTGAATTCTTATATATTTTTATTATTATTTTTATTTGTTAAGTTATTTTTATTATTATATACTTTCATACTATTCTTACAGTTTTTAAATTTAATATGACTTTTTTATTTATATTTTTTAGTAATTGTTTGTTATTATAGATATATCATGTTTATTAGTATATATATATTATTTAACTTTTGCGGTATTTAACGTTTTTTGATATACGCTCTTTTTAATGTTTTTATAACGCATGCTTTTATAATTCAATAACTATTTTATTAAATTTATTTCAAAAAAGGTCGCCATTATATGAAATATTGCCCGGAATGGACTACATTATTTTCTGGCGGGAACTTTCTCAAATTTCACTAAAAACCTTACAGACCTTTACCGAGGAGGAAGTCGCTCGTATATTTGGCAGAGCTGCTTATGATTTGGATTTATTTTACGCCGAAAAAAAAGTTTTTTATATTTTTATTGTGTTTTTTGAAGTAGTTTGCCAGCTTGTACTAATACACTTTAAATCTGGTAAAAGATTTCTTTTAAGCTTATGATTCGTGTGTTTAGCAAAAAAAACTTTTGTTATGCGTTGAGTACCTTCCTCATCTAGGGTTTTTCCAGTGTTTCCTCCATTTGACTTAAGCGCTGTAGCGAAAAGTCATCATATTTAAACCTTTTAAAGATTTCCACAACCCATTCCCTTTATCAAAAATTATTAAATCCACATAAAATTCTGCACAGTTTTATTTAATAGTTCTAGTAAAGTCTTTAAGATTGTTACAGTTAATAGTAACTATTAGTGAATTGTTTTTCATAAGTAGTTAAAAGAAACAAATAGCGAAGCTCTTAATAAATTTTAATTTATAATATATAAGATGAAAAGCACCAATTTAAGGCGGTTACCTCTTCTTTTTTTATAATTTTATATACTTGGAATTAATTTTGTGTGATTCTGAACTACTTCCAGAGAATATTTCGTAATATATATACAACTTTCCTATTACTGAACTACATAGAAAAAGTTGTACAACTGGATTAAGCGGTACGCCGATTTCGTTGAAAATGAAAAGGATGATAATCAACGTCTTATTAATATGAAATTGAATAACCCAAAGTAATTATTAAAAAAGAGCCCTATACTCACCTTATTATATAATAGTAAGATTACCTTGATAATTTTTAATTTGTCAAGGTACATTCCCCGAGAATGGATGCTTGTTGAAGCTTACGAATCTGCAGATAAAAATAATTTTGAGCCCTTAAGGCAATTGCAGGAGCTATTTAAAACACCATACGAGGAACATTCAAATCTACAAGAAAAGTTTTATATTAAGACTCCTGTTAAGTTTCGGAGAAAAGCGGGCGTCTCCTTTTTTTCATGTTCATCTTGAAATAAAGATGTTTGTCTATAGCTCAAAGTTAAAGGTTTTTAGGATGGGGGCTGCAAAATTATTTAAAAACTATTTATATAAACCTTGGCCTTAAAGAATACTTTGTTCCAAACGAAAATCTTTTGATTTCGTTGTTGAACGTGGCTTTTATTATAGTAAAACACAATTTTCCCAATCAGGGTTATTTAACACAAAATCTCCTGGCTGAAGGGTAACTAGTGACAGGCACTATTTTATGAAGTGCTTAGACATAGCCATTGCCTAGTAGTTTTGTTACGTCCGCAAAATTAGAAAACTGGTAAAGCCAAAAAAAGTTTATAACGAAGAAGAAAAACAGTTCGTAATACATTTTACTAAAAACTACTGTAGGCAATAAACCTGCCGAAGGCGGTAGTGAGAAAAGGGGGGTTAGTATTACCTTAGTAAAAAGATGTCATGGCTCAACGTAACAAAGAAGAAAAATATTTTTAAATATTAAAGAAGTTATAAAGTTCCACTTTGTTCCTCTTAAATACAATGCTAGCTAAAAACCAGCATTTTACTTTAGAAAAGCAAAGCTTTTTCCTAATTTTTTGTAAAAATTACGTTTACTTTATTCAAAATTTGTGCTTAAGGATTTAATAGATATTTGCTTTTGTTACCCTGTAAGTCATCTTTTTTTGTTGATTTACGCTGTACTTTCACAACTGTTACTTACTACAAACCTTTACGAATATTATTAGCGGAACCCTCGTTTTATAATCCTTTTTTTACCATTTTGATAGTTAGTTTCTAGTAGGGCTAATACCTCATCCGTAGCTGTCTTAGGGGATGGTAACAAGAAACGAATACCAAAACAAAAACAAAATTACCTATTTGAAACTCTTACCATTTCGTTATAGGAGAACAAGAACGAATGGAAAACACGCCAATTTGACTGTGTTTAATATTTTTACAATAGTTTTTTTTTCTGTTTCTTTTTTGTTTATTGTATTATATAATAAAGATAATTTTTTCAATTTATTAGCTTTTTTCATTTTAGACATTATTACTTATAATCATAGTATTCATCATATCTTTTATTTGGAGCTAAGAAGTTTAGTTATATTGTGTTTATTTTTGCTTCGGTTCCTATTAGATAGAGAGATTTTCTCAAACCAAAACTTACACACTTTCCAAAACAAACCTGTTTTTGGGAGCTCTATATTAAAAGAACAGACTATAAAATGATATCTAAAAACTTCCAAATAATAATGTTCGGCTCGCTTTTGAGGTTAGTTCTTCAACTATTATAGTGTTCATCTATTCATTGTTTTAAAAATCTTTACAAGTGCTTACTTCTAGTGTGGACTGTAATCACACTTAGCAATAAATTTCTGTTCATATATTTTCTCTTAGTAGATGCCACAAAAAATTCTATGGCTCAAGCTTTACAGGAATGACTCAATTGTAGCCAATTCCACTTGTCTGCAATTCATTTTCAGAGCCAAGGTAAAATAGTTGAGTTTATGCGTACGTATTCAATATCTTTCATGTGTAATGGCATATTTTTTCACTAAATATTTTAACAATTCCAGTAAACTTCTATAAATTGATTAAGATACTGGTCTACATCGAATTACACTAACAAGTTCATTATTTTATTACCGCGACAGACTACCACTAACGCTTCCCGATCAGTAGTACAATAGTTTCTTTTTTTTTGCGCGCTGTTAAATTTTGATTAGGCAAAGATCACATAATGTGGAGCACCCCCCTATTCCAATATAACTTTCTTCAACCTGTTGGACTAACTCATAACGTGTTTGAATTTGTTTTTCACTCTGCATTCCAGTATACTTAACATCGTCAACCAAATTAATTGCTGCTCCTCGCTCCACTTGGATTTCTCTTGCTTTTTTTATGTTTACTAAGGGATTCTAAGATATTAGCAATTTTTAAAAAATACACACTTCAAATTATTTATTATTTGCAGAAAACTATTTAGTTCTTTATTGTTTCTGGAAGGGCTCATGCTCTTAAAGACTTAAATCCTTTCTCTTGTTCCAAATCCTCTACTCAGTTACCTCGTTGATTTAAAAAATAATTACTTTTAAATATTAACTTAACAATTCTCATATCTGGTGATAGTGTAACACAAAGAGTTGCAGTGCTCCAACTTTACTTATTGTGCAGTAAGAAGTCATCAATATAAGTAAATCTTAATAGAATAAAAGTTCCCAAAATCTCAAATAATATGTAAATAAGAATACTGCCGAACATTTTTAATTTTCCCGAAAATTTCATAAATTATATGCATAAAAGTGATACTAACCCAAAATAAAGTCAATCCCATAAAGACCTCCAGATTGAACCACTGCGTAACGTTTTTCGACGCAATGCTATAGCCGACCGCGCAATGGACTCTAAATATAGTATAGGTTACGGGCAGAATTATTTTTAATACATATATGAAATTGCTTCAACGCAAGCTTGAAGCTAATGTGTGTGGTCATCACTCTGTTGGGGACTCATAAGTTCGTGTTTTCTTTCACGGTCCGTTCGAGCACTAAGAAATATTAATAGAAAAAAAGTAAAGTCGACCCCTTATTCTCTTTCTTTTCGTTTCATTCTATTAAATCTAACTTTAAGCTTAGCAGTCGCAATGTTAAAACCTTTTAACGTTTTTTTTTTGAAAAACTATTTGGTCATCCGCTTCTAGGAGTAGACTAGTAGTACAAAACCGTCACAGGTTATTAAAGAAAAACCTTTTCTGCTAGAGATGAACTGTGCCCAATTTTCAAATAACTTCAATATTATCTTAATTATGTTAGTTAGGGTGCTTTATGACTACAAAAGAGCAGAATCAAAACCATTTCTCTCAAATATGTTAATATAAAATAGTTACAAATTAAATAATAACTGGCCGTAAGCAAAAACTTATTCACTAAGATTAAAAAAAAAAACTCTAGGAATGCGAACATTTAAAGAACTGTACCAAAATTTGAGAACAATAAAGTAAAAATAAATTTATGTTTTTTCCTTTAAACCTTATTAAGTATATACAAATTATTTGTATCTTAAAAAAAGTAAGAGCGTGCTAACCTCTTTTTTTTATTTCATATATTATATATTACCACACCTTCCTCTTTTCCTTAATTTATTAAATCTAAAGACTCATTTTTGAACAATTGAAAGCTACCAACTAATTAAACAGCCCGCCCTTCTACCTCAAATAGAAAGAAAAAACTTATAAAAAAAAGTTGTCTCGACAGTTAATAAATTCTCCATTCAACAATAAATGATAAAGTTCGGTTCAAGCCTCTAAAATAAAATTTTAATATAGGTAACTACAAAGTGTAGTGAAAATCATAAAAACTTTATTCCTTGATTAATTCTTTTACTTTATCCGTTTTAACGTTAGAAGTGATTTTAATTTCACTTATTTTTAGTTGTGTAATCAATTGACGATGATGACTTTTCTTCTTGTAGCGTTTCCTACGCTTTTTCTTGAATATTATAGCCTTCGTTGTTTTCGTATGTTCTGAAACATATGCTTTAACTGTAACTACGGTTAAAAAAAATATAAAAGAAAATTTTTTTAATTATTAAGTATAATTTATTTTGTTAAAAAAACCTATTGATGCTTCCAGAAGGGGAGTCCCTATAAGCGTTACATTTTCTGTGCCAGCGAGAAGAACTTTGTGGAGAAAAATTTCTGCTCCAAGTTCAGCTTGAATTCGTGGAATTATAATGGTATCCGCAGAAGTAACTTTATATTGCGAGCCACATATATGTATGATAGCAAATACTTTGTCTTTAGGAATATCAACAAGACTTCGTTTTATTTTAGAAAGTAGACCTATATATAGAATATAATGTAATAAACTAAAAATTGCTTAAAAAACTTATAAAAAGATACACTAGTTAATAACTGTACTTAAAAGCTGTTAAAAAATTAAAAATTATACGAACTTAAGTTTTTAAAACTAAAACTTAAATAATACCTGAATGAGAAACTTTAGTATGAGATGTTCGACTAAAAGAAGGATTTTTTATTTTAAAAAGTTTTTTAAAAGAAACGCTGTTCCAGCGATATTGATTTAAAGTGGTAAAGTTTAGTAAAACTTTTTGGTGCGACGCAGTGGATGCTAGAATACTGTTAACAAGTGAGCCCCCTTTACTGAAGAAAAGAGAAAAAAGGGTCATAACCAACACCTAACTTGTAAAAGTTCACCACAAGTTAGCAAGGTTAAGGCTGTAGGTATAACTTTACTTAAAAGATGACTTTGTTATTCTTTAACTATCGGAGTTGTACTAAAGTTAGCAAGGATATAAAAAGCACATGATGAAGGCCGACTTATTTTTTCGAGTCGCTAAGGCTTGTACGCTGACTGGTATCTCCATGGTTAGTTGTAAGCTCGGGGTAGTTTATTAATATGAAATTATATCTAGCGTTATCTAGCGTTAAATATATTTTATTATACTGTGTATTAGTTATTTGTTAGTTATATCATTAACACTTGAAACCAAAAGTACTACTATTCTAATGTGGGGAAAAAAAACATAAAAATGCTATTTTAACTGGTAGATCACACACTTTTTAGTAAAACAAACTTTCGCAAAAGACGATGTACATAGCAGTTAAGCACCATTTAGAACCTAAAATGTACATTAAGTTTCTTTGTAAAACTTGTTTTAATAGATTACTTTTTTTTATTTTTGGTGGATGAAGGCCACGTAACACCATTTACTTTTTTTTATTTGCTTGCACTCCTACTCTTTGCTCAATTTCCTTGCTATTTAGTATCTAGATAATTGGTTTTTAACACAATTTAAAACTTGAACGAAACTTTTTTTTCAGAATTAAAAAAAAGTTAAAAGTCCATATAATCGTTTTTGAGGGCACCGTTTTTATTATAGAATATATGTGACTTGCAAACAGTAGAACAATTTATTGTAAGCTAAATCACTTTGCAATTTTCTTCGCAATGCT